>NW_021604790.1:6262981-6339801 GCF_004785775.1 Grammomys surdaster | reverse complement strand
TCTCTCTCTCTCTCTCTCTCTCTCTCTCTCTCTCTCTCTCTCTCTCTCTCTCTCTCTCCCCACCCATGTGTGCACCTATGTGTGCACCTGTATGCTCTCACCCATGTGTGTACATGTGTTGAGGTCAGATGTTGACTTCAAGATGTCTTCTACAGTAATTTCTCCACTTTCTGAACCTGGATCTTACTAGTTAGGCAGGACTGGCTAAGTGGCCTACAAGCCTCTGGAATCTATCTGTTTCTGACCTCTTTCCTTTTTCCTCCCTTAATGCTAGGCTCAGCTTTTTCATGGACCTTGTATTTTAATTTTTTTAAATGTGTGTGGTATGCGTGTGTGTGTGTGTGTGTGTGGTGTATATGGATATGTGTGGTGTGTGGAGGCCAGAGAGTGATACAAGATGTCTTTTTTAAATGAATCTTCACCTTCTTTACTGAGTCTGGATCCCTTGATAAAACTGGTACTTGAAAGTGTAGCTAATCTAGTTACCCAGCTTGCCCTGTGAATACCCTGTTTCAGCCTCCCTAGCACTGGGATTACAGACAAAGCTTTTTTTATGGGTGCTGGTAATCTGAACACTTGCATAGTAAGTGCTTTATCCACTCATCATTTCCCTAGCTTTACTTTTTAATATGAAAGATTTGGGGAGAAGGGGGACATACTGGGGACAGAATCCTAGACCTTGGGCTTGTTAGACAAGTATCCTCCCACTGTGCTAAATCCCTAACCCCATGTGAAATGTTTTTGAACGTTTTCCAACACAAACATACTCTGTAGGATACCATGTACGTGCCCGTTGGCTTCAGTAACTACCAACTTGTGTACAACCAACCTTGTTCATTTTATATCCGACTCACTTTCCTTTCTGATGGGACACACTTCAAAATGTAGTGCCTCACATTGGATATTTCTCTTGCTAGCAAATCCCTATCAATCATAGCAGAAATCTGGTCTCTAATGTGTATACTTAGCCATCTGATTTGGTATAACATAGTTATGATTTTGGAAGCAAATGAATAAAATGCTTCTTTTTGGCTGTAACTGTAACCTGTTTATTCTTGCCTCTGGGTATCTGTGGTTTGATGTCACCTCCCTCCCACCCCTATTGCTTCTGTTAAGTTGTGGCATCCTAGAAGGCACTTGGGTGTGCAGTCTTTTCAGTTCCTTCATTATTGATGGTGACACCTGGCTTGAATTACTGTTGCTGAGGTGAGATGTGACATGAGTAAGATTATAGAGTTTAGCTGCTGCAGATTTGGGCCGTTTTCCTGATTGCTTGGATATTTCTGAATGAATGTCGTTGTCCAACATGACAGTGTGACATGCACTAGTTCTCCATGAAGACAGCTTGGTCTGTTGTTTCCCAGATGTGGTAAGATTTAGAACATGAGGACCTTTTGACTAGACATTTATTCTAAGACTCCTTCCCCATGAAAGCTAGACTTTGAGGGGCATTTAAGACTTTCTACTTTATATAAACGTGGCAACTTTAAGGAGCGTAAGGCTTAGATTAAGCATACACCTTCCATCTGGGTAGAAATAGTTCCCGAATTAGGTTGCTTGGATGCATGAAATTTAGTTTTGAGTTGAAGAAACATAAATGACTATTTACTCCAGTATTTTATATCAGAAAACAGTCTTAGGATATTTAAGTCATTTCTGAGGAAATAGCAACTGTTTATTGCACTCAGACCATACCCTTCTTGTTTCATTGCTATCTTCTCTGCTAGAGTTAAAATCTCATGTCACCTTGTACTGTTTTACTTGTTTGGTCAGGATTCTCTCATCTCACGATAGCTTAGCCCTGTTTTCATTGAGCTGTTGCAGCCTCCCCTATGTTGTGACTCCTTCTCCTCCTGTTTCCTTCATTCTGATGCCCGCCTGCTACTCATCCCACTCTCTTAACCTTAGAAGCTTCTAGTTTGGTCTCGGTGCTTATGTCCCTCTTCTGAGGCTTTCTGTACTTTCTTGTCTGTGGTGGCTCTGCTAGCAGTCTGGCTTTTGTTCTGTCTCATCAGGAACACACCACACTGACCAGGCTTGTGGCAGGTAAGTGGTTTTTAATTCACTTTTTTAATTCACTGTCACCCCCATGCTGTGGTCCTACTTCCTCTATGAAGGTTGGTGTGTGTGTTGAATATCTTAGCTCACACCTAGGGGATCCTATGTCATATGGTATATACTTGGAAAATTTATATGTACCATGTCATAGATACATACCTCACAAACCAGTGTCCTCCCTTTATCCCATAAAGCACTTAGCAGAACTAAATTGATAGTAGATGCCCAGTATTTGTTTTTGAGATTCATGTGATAAATCTTAACAGATAATTACTAGTTGGATATATCTCTTTCTGTGAGAAAAAGAAAAAGAAGGACAAAGGAGTAAGGGTGGGAAAAAGAAGGTGGGGGAGCGGGGTGTTGTGAAGCTTTGAGACTTCATCTCTGGTCTCTATAGTCCTTAAATGCCCTTTGAAAGGACCAGTCCAGAATATTTCAGACCACTTGGAGACACGTAGAAGGGTGTCTGACCAAATGTCATAGCATGTAGGTTGCCCTGGAGAAGTCTCTAGTCAGAGAGGAAGCTGGCTTCCATGGTTCTATTTGGAGCCTGATAGAGGTTGGAAGGTGAGAGTGTAGGAAGGCAGTACAACCTGTGCTTTGCCCGTGTGTACTTGCATACCCGGGAGAAGTGGAGTGTTCAGAAATATTGGTATTCTTTTGGGGTAGGGAAGAGAATGATCTTTCAAGGCTCTTTGAGCAGCAGTTAAGTGAGCAGTGTGTTCTCAAAGGGTCTATAATCAAAGGGTCTTACTTCTTGCTACATGGAAGTCTGCCTAGAGCTACCTCTAGAGAAAGCTGTTCATCATCAACTATGGTCTGAAACAGTTGAGTTCATTTTGACTTCTTTAAAGCCCCTTTTCTCTTTAGCCACGTTGCGTTGCCCCCCTCCAGTCCTCTCCTATAGCATACCAGCCTGACCAGCTCCTACTAGGGAAGTCTGGGGTGGGGGTAGGGTATCTCTGGCATGCAGTTGCCCTGGGGAACTGGAGGATCAGACCTCCAAAGGTGGCTCACAGGTGAAGATGGGGGTAAGAAGGCCTTTGCTTCCAGCTTATAGGAAAGAATTTCCTGAAATAGTTTCTTTTTAGCCTTTTTTGTTTGTTTTTGTTTCTAATCTTTTCATTTTAGAAAAGATATATACATTAATATGTGTATATATGCAGAATTAAAGGGAACAGCATCAAGAGGGCCTCATGTAGCCAGTGCCCAGCTGCAGTGAGGGCAGTAAGCACATGACCATCTGCCCCTCTCCTCCTTTTATTTTGAAGCAAATGCCACATCATCTTATCCATAAATTTAAGTAATTTTTAACATGGATGAATAGACAGCTGTGTGCCTGGGCAGCTGCTTTTAACCTGTATTATGTAGATGTTCACATGAGATTATTCTTTTCATTAGGAAAGTTTGGCTACATTCTACCTGCAGTAATCTAACTTACTGATTTCCTTTCATTCTGCAGACTACATTGTTCCATGTGTATTAAGAGGGCAAAGCCTTGGGTAGCAGCCACTCAGAGGCACACTCTCTGGTTACCACTAAATATATGTGAGCTTTCTCTATTCGCTGTGTATATTTCCAGGCAAATAAAATGGGTATACCCTGGCCCACAGTATTTGGAATTCAGTACAATCCTTAAGTAGCTGATACCAAGGAAGCTACATGAAGCAAAGTACTTGTCCCTTGAGTAACATAAGGAGGTCCATCATGCTATTGACCAAGTGCACACAGCAGGTAGAGTATTTCTTATTTCCTGGAGAAGGAGCTACTTGAATGGAGACTGAGGTGAGCTGACCTAGATG
The DNA here is from genome assembly GCF_004785775.1 of Grammomys surdaster. Lineage (NCBI taxonomy): Eukaryota > Metazoa > Chordata > Mammalia > Rodentia > Muridae > Grammomys > Grammomys surdaster. The sequence goes on along the minus strand of NW_021604790.1, from coordinate 6,335,941 downwards.
GAGGTGAGCACAAGGTCAACATCAAGCCCAGTCATGGAGAAGTGGGCCTGCAGTTGACAGATGTCAAACATCATGCTTGAAGGACTCGATGGTTATGCTACATTCATTTCCATGGTATTATATCTTTGTGAAGCCGAGTTTTTACCAGTTGTTATGACAAAACTCAAGTACCATGTAAAAAAATCTATGTTAAATGGTAATGAGGGTAGCCACATCCAGTTTATTCTGAGGTTTGAAAATTGTATAGTATTTGACAGGTATACTCATTCCATAGTAGGTAATTATGATTAAGAATGAAAAATTTTCACTTTTTTTTTTTGACCTCATGACTTCTCAGTTGTTGGATCCTAAATACTAAGTTTCTCAGACTCAAGGAATAGGACTGTTTGAAATTCCTTTGGGGAAATTGCTGAGACATGAAGGTGCTATGACCGTGAAGGATGGGGAAGACACAGCCATAGAAGGCATTCGGTGCTGGAGAGGAGCCATTGGAGGACTTTTGGGCAGGAGGAGATGTGCATTACTTTTGTCAAGCCCAGCCCTCTTAGATAGCAGTGAATGTGGGTCTAAGAACCAGAGAGACTCTGCGCTGGGAAGCTGGCATGTAGACTAGTGAGAGATATAGCCCTGGTTGTCCTGGAACTCACTCTATAGACCTGGCTGTCCTCAAACTCAGAGGCCAGCCTGCTTTTGCCTCCCAAGTGCTAGGATTAAAGGTGTGCACCACCACTGTCTGGCAGCTTTCTTATTTTTAAAGTGATAAGATGAAAAAGAGGAACTATGTTCCAAAAGAAAATACTTAGTAAATGAAAATTTATAAAACATGGGATCTAATTGAATGGGAATAGTAAGAGAAAGTAATACTGAGGACAGGAATGTTTCCTGTTATGTGCCTGGATAGCACTGAGACAGCAGTCCATCTGCCTGGGCAGTACCGAGACACCAGTGCCTGTGCCTGGGTAGTACTGAGACACCAGTTCCTGTGCCTGGGCAGTACTGAGACAGCAGTCTCTGTGCCTGGGCAGTACTAAGACACCAGTTCCTGTGCCTGGGTAGTATCGAGACACCAGTGCCTGTGCCTGGATAGTACTGAGACACCAGTGCCTGTGCCTGGATAGTACTGAGACACCAGTGCCTGTGCCTGGGTAGTACAGAGACAGCAGTTGGTGTGCCTGGATAGCACTGAGACAGCAGTCTCTGTGGCTGGTTAGTACTGAGACACCAGTTCCTGTGCCTGGGCAGTGCCGAGACAGCAGTCTCTGTGCCTGGGTAGCATTGAGACAGCAGTCCCTCTGGGTCACAGGAGCAGGTGCTAGGGCCTGAGCAACTGCAAATGGTAACATTGTCAGTGCCAGGTGGAGACCTGGCAAGAAAGATTTCAGAGTTTTGCCCTGAGTTTTGCATAGGAAAGGTTACTGTAGCAGTGTAATCCGGACAGGAGAATGAACCTAGAAAGCATAAGTGAGAAGGCAGACCAGGAACTTGGAGCAGTGCTTTCCGGTAGGGCCAGCACATTGCATATATAGCTAGAGAATTCCTGCCTCTCAAGGTAGTCATTTTTTTTTTTTTTAGGGGATGAGCCTAGAAATCAGCATTTCCTTGGATATCCTTTATTGCTTTCTGCCTTACTTCTTTGAGGCAACATCTCTCCTTGAATGTGGAGCTTATACTTTTTGGTTAGACAGGCAGCCAGCAAGCCCCATAATGCAGGGTCCCAGATGTGCTGGCCGTTACATCCACCTGCTGTGTGGGTGCTGAGATCCTTACTCAGATGGTCATGGTCGCACAGCAAGTGCTCTTAACCACTGAGGTGTTTTTCTGACTCCAAGAATTAAACCTTTGAAGAAGATAGAGGATGTGTGTGTGGGGGGGCATGCTCTCAATGTTTATATATACTTACAGCATGAAAATATCCTTTTGTTGTACTGTACCGTGTACAATGAAGATACACTATGAAAATGCAGAAAAATGAAAACTGAAGATATCTTTCTGAGAAGAAGAAAAAAGCCTTGGCTGAATATTTGACACTCCAGGCCGTGAGGCATCTTCAACATTTTTCAGTTGATCAATATTTTGATTTTATAACTGTCATTATTGAGAACCCACTTCATATAAATCTGTAGTATAGAATGGCAGAAGTATATTTAGTATCATTTCAGTAATGGTTGGAAATCTTTGCCTAACAGGACAAAATTAAATTAATGATTTTTTTAAATGAAACTAATGTCAGTGATTCAAACAGCGGTTTTTAATATTTATTTGTTTATTTACTTTGAGATAATGTCCCATTTTGAGCCATGGCTGGCCTGGAACTTGCTATGTAGACAATGTTGGTCTCAAATTCAAGGGATTCATGCCTGTCTCTGTTGCCTGAGTTCTGGGATTAAAGGCATGTACCACCAAACCTGGCTCAAACATCATTTTATTTTATTTTATCTTGTTTTTTTCGAGACAGGGTTTCTCTGTGTAGCCCTGGCTGTCCTGGAACTCACTCTGTAGACCAGGCTGCCACCACTGCCCAGCTCAAATATCAATTTTTAAGTCAAACAATTTAATTCAATCCAATCTAAAGATAATAGTATTTTGGTACATTCATAACATGTAAAGAAAGTTGGAAAATATTCATGCTTTTGTTTCTGAATTAAATTATCTAATCTGTAATTAAAGCATGTTTCTTTGTTATTGGTAGTGGGTTTTGTTGTTATTAACTTGTTTGTTTGTTTGTTTAAGATACTCTCAAATAGCCGGGCAGCGGTGGCGCACGCCTTTAATCCCAGCTCTTGGGAGGCAGAGGCAGGCGGATTTCTGAGTTCGAGGCCAGCCTGGTCTACAGAGTGAGTTCCAGGACAGCCAGGGCTACACAGAGAAACCCTGTCTCAAAGAAAGAAAGAAAAAAAAAAGATACTCTCAAATAACCCAGGCTGCCTTAAAATTTACTTACTGTGCAGCTGGAGATGACATTTGAACTCTTGATTTCTCTCCACTGTACCACCTTCCAAATTTGGGTATTTTAGATATATACTACCATAATTGACTTTAAACCGTTATTTTTCTATGAGAACAGAAAACTTTGAATGTACAATGAAAATAATGTCCATAACATACAGGCTCTGATTTGAGCCACAGCATTTCAGGCAGTATTAACTGATGCTGTGTGGCATGATGGCATTCAGGGTGCAAGTATATGTGTGTGTTCAGGACCAAGGCTGCAGTGAGGTTGTGCATGGGTGAGGGCTGCCAAGGACACCTTGGTGTTCAGAAAACTTTCACTGTTGTCAAAGTCTTCCTGATCCCCACATTCAATTATGCAGCCTCCTGTGGGTTTAAGAAGTTGAGTTTTGTTAATAATGCAGCGAACTCAGTCCTGGCATTGGAGATGTCTTTTGTGTGTCTGTCTCTGTGTGTGTATTGCTTCTTGGGCTTGTTTGTTTGTTTTTCCTTCCTTCCTTTCTTCTTCTCTTTCCTTGTTTCTTTTACATCCCTACCACAGTTTCCTCTCCCTCCTCTCCTCCCAGTCTTCACCCTCCCAACATTCACTCCTTGTTTTCTCTTCAGCAAAGGGCAGGCCTCCCATGTCACATCAAGTTTAATAAGCCTCCTGTTCTCCTATTCTTCTCCTATTAAGGCTAGGCAACCTAGTAGGAAGAAAGGATCCCAAAAGTGGGCAACAGAATCAGAGACAGCTAGCCCCTGCTCCCACTGTTACAAGTCCCTCAAGAAGACCAAGCCACACAACTATAACATACGTGCAGAGGGCCTAGGTCAGTCCTGTGAGCCCCTCTGAGCACAGCTTAGTTGGTTCTGTGGGGTTTCTTGTGGTGTCCTTTACCCCTCTGGCTCTACAATCTCTCCTCCCCAATTTGTTTTCTAAAAAGGAGAGTGGGGCTGGAGTTGGATGGGTGGGAAAGTGAGGAGCATCTGGGAGGAGATGAGGGAGGAGAAAACCTTGACAAGAATATATTATATGGAAAAAAAAACCTATTTTCAAAATAAACAGAAAACAAATATAGTGTGCTCAAGAAGCCAGTTTTGGGTGAAAGATAGACTAATTTGGAGGGTGGAAGCTGAGGTGCTGGTAGCACCTAGTGGAAATGTCCAGATGACTCTGAGAAAATAGGGACCTAGGCCGTCCCCCACCTTGTGGTTAGGGCTCGTTATAGATGCCCCTCCAGATGGGGCAAGGCAGTCCTCACTTCTGTTGGAGATAGGAGCATTTTTACATTTCTGCCTTGATGGGCTCAGACAAGGAAGTATGAGCATCTGCTTTCCCAGTTTTGTCTCCAGTTAACAAGGATTAGATTAGCACAGTATGGTAGCAGTGTCACCTGACCTGGCCAGGATGCTAGACACCAGCAGGTGGAGTTTAATCCAGTGGCACTTCCTTCCCGGGCAACAGTGAGCAGGTTGGTTTCTTCCCAAGGTGACCTTGGGAGAGACCAGCATTATTTTCAGTGCTATTTTCCCATAGCTCTACCCACAACCTCCCCTTTTCCTTGAGTTACACCCATTTTACCCTCTTTTTAAAAAATTATTATTATTGTTTCTGTAAGTAAAACAGCTCAGAGAGGTTGGCATTCGCCCTTACCTGGTTCCATATGGATGGACTGGCCTGTTTGGCAGGAGTATTTGCTCACAGCCTTATAGTTGCCCATGGTTTCTTTTCACCGGCTGAAACTCGAAGCAAAAGTCTTGCCTGATGTAGTTCTCATTAGTAAATCAAAGACCACTTTCCCTGCTGATCTTCCACCATGTTTTCAAGTGATGTTTGTTTTTGTTTTTGCTGGGGGGGTCACAAAAATGTGACCTGCTCATAACTTGGTCTTTGCTCTACAATGGTTGCTTAGTCTCATAGACTTCAGAGACAGATTTCCCTAGCTTTTTACGGGTTATCTGCTGGTAGCACCTCAGCTTCCACCCTCCAAATTAGTCTATCTTTCACCCAAGACTGGCTTCTTGAGCACACTATATTTGTTTTCTGTTTATTTTGAAAATAGGTTTTTTTCCATATAATATATTCTTTAACCTTTATTAATGTAGAAAATTCCAAGCATATATACAGAAAATAGGGAAAAGACTCCATGTTCCTGATTCTATTTCTAACAAGTTACCAGCAGTCAGCCACTATTTACTAACCTTCCCGATACACAACTCTTTTCTGTATTATTTTCAAGCAAATCTTGGATTCTCCTTGCACCAGACAAGGTCTCACTAGCCCAGGCTTGAGCTTTGAATCCTCCTGCCTCATGCTTCCAAGTGCTAGAATTATACATATATATTACCATGCCTGGCTACCAATTATTCTTTAAGAAGGAAAGTATCAATATCAGGCCATCGTTACACCTCAGAAGCTGCGTAGCACTTTGCCTGCCTCTGTCAGAGGTGTCTTATTAAATGAGTTTTTAACCTGGTCCACACTGTAGCAGAAACATGTCCAGGTACTCCATTATACTGAGTATGTAACAAGTGTAAAGGAAAACACATGGCCACACCACTAGAGTTTATTTTTTCCTAAGACTAGAAAGCAAGAATGTTCCTTCACCACTGATGTTTTTGGCAAAGGGGACCTTCTGTTTTCCACTGATATTCTGTGTCTTATGATTCAGGGTATATCTTAAGACCCGAGTCCTCAGAAAATTGAAGGGCCAGCAGATAACCCGTAAAAAGCTAGGGAAATCTGTCTCTGAAGTCTATGAGACTAAGCAACCATTGTAGAGCAAAGACCAAGTTATGAGCAGGAATTCACACACTTTAACATCCATGTCTTATTGTTGTAATTGCTACATTTTAGCAGTACCTTCTCCCTCTGTTTTACCTGTGGCACCATTAAGTGGCTGAAGGGAGCAAAAAAGATGGCTTTTTACTGTGCTGTGCTTTCTTTGGAGTCTGACATTCTTGCTTTTGCTGGCTTGCCTGGCTTTGGGGTTGAGGTGGAGATTCTGGGCTGTAATTGCACCTTGCCTGCCTTATTTCAGTTGAGTGAGTGTCGTGTGCTTTTATTTCCTGTCTCTTGCATCAGTCTGTTTATGAGAGTGAACTGAGAGGTGATTAATGGGAAAGATAAACGTGTGCTTACTGACTGAAAGTTCACCCCGTTTCCTGCAGGTCCTTTGGTTTAGTCGATTTGTTTGTTTGCTGCCTGCAAACCACATCTGGTGTGTGTCTCCATTGTAAGCACAGTCAGCATATGATAAGGCTTGAAAGACTACTTCACAGGAGAGTCCCAAGTGACAGGGTCAGACAACTGTCTGTCACCATGAGTCTCCTGAGTCTAGAACTCTGCATACAAAATCTTGTTAGAATGTTTCCGTCTCTCTGGAGTGTATGGCTTGGTTATTGCTGTGAGCATTTGTTGGCAATACTGCCTCACTATGCAGTTTCTTCCTTGAGGTCTTCAGATGTGACAGCCTGCTACTGCTACTCAGGTCCTCTCGCCACACTATCCATCCCAGCCAATCAGCAGCCTTGTCTTTGGTTATGCCCAGGAGAATATCGGAAGAGGAATTCGGCCAGAGTTTACTGCTATAAACATGGAATTACTGCTGTAAACAGAGAAGAAAAAAAAAACCCATATTTCTTTCTAATTAAAAAAGTAAAATCCAGTCTTGTAGAAAATTTGAGAAAAATAGAAAAAGTGAAATTTGGTCATATTTTAAAAGAAGATTATTAGTTCTTTGAACTTTCCATCTAGTGTGTTTCTGTTGTGCTGAAAGTTTTCTGAATTGTTTCATTATAACCTATGTAAATGTGTTTTTTACCTGACTACATGACTACAGAAGCAGAAAAACTTAGGCTTATTAGCACTGGGCCTGGTGGTGTGCAACTTTAATCCCAGCACTCAGGAGGCAGAGGCAGCCATTTATGTGAGGCCAGCCAGATCTAGTCAGCTCTTGTCTCAAAACAAAATGAAAAAAACAAAAAAACCCAATCATTTTATTAGACTTTTTAAGAGACCTTAATTTTCTGCCAAACAGATAATTTAACCATATCAAAGAATACTTACTTCATTTATAATGCTATTGTGAACATCTCTATACAAATAGCTTTTCTTGTATATACTCTTTTAAGCTAGATTTTATAGAAATACAATTAGTGGATCAAAGAGAATCCATACTTGAAGCCAGTAGGATTCCATAAGCTGCTGCAAGGGCATTTACTATCCAATTAGCACCAGTTACAAAGTGTGGCATTTCCTAGTGGGAATATCTACTCCTACTCTAGGTATCCCAACAACAAACTAATGATTCAGATTTTAGAAATTCCTGTGGTGGGGACTGGAGAATGGCTCAGGGTTACGAACACTGGCTGCTCTTCTAGAAGATCTGGCTTTAATATCCAGCATGCATCTGGCGATTCACAATCATCTGTAACTCCACTGCCAGGCTTCCAGTGCTCTCTTTTGGTCTCTGCAGACGCTTTTTATGAACATAGCACAGAGGCATACATGTGGGCAAAACACTCATGTATTAAATAAAATCAAATATTTTAAAATTTTAAAAGTAAAATATTTAAAATTTGTTAGATTTATTTATGTGTGAATATTTTACCTGTGTATGTATATGCACCATATGTGCTTGGTGTCCTCAGAGGGTATCAGATCACCTGGAACTGGAGTTATGGATGGCTGTGAGCTGCCATGTGGGTGCTGGGAATCCAACCTGGGTCCTCTGCAAGATCAACAAATGCTTTGAACCACCCAGCCGTCTCTCCAGCCCTTAGGTGTACTTATATGTACCTTAGATGTGCTATGTACACTTGGTAAGAATTGTAAGCACATACCTTTGTGCCTCTGTGTTTCCTGAAGTGCCCTCACATGACTTATGTAGTGCAGGTCAGCCTTAGCTGTTGGTACATTATAAATCGGTCCTGGGAAACCTCCAGGGCCCTGACATTTCAGAGCCCTTCTGATGATGCTTCTTGTTCTTTTGCACAGATCCAGTTCTGCAGGTCCCAACACACGTGGAAGAGTAAGTTTCCTTTTCTCCTTGGTATTTCCTTTTGACTTACCATCTTATTTAGTTGCGGGGCACAAATATATGCATGAGCTTAAGTGTAACAAGAATTTTTAAGACATAAAAAATTTCCAGATGTTCTGATAGAAGCCTCTGTTCCTTGCATGAGGAAGAGGACAGTCATAATTAAAAAGGTTTGATTGAAATGCAACTTCTTGGTTTTTTTTTTTGTTTTTTTTTTTTTTGTTTTTTTTTTGTTTGTTTTTTTTCTTGAGACAAGATCTCACTATACAGCCCTGGCTGTCCTGGAGCTCACTCTGTAGACCAGGCTGGCCTCAGTTGCAGAGACCTGCCTTCCTCTGCCTTCTCAGTGCTGTGGTTAAAGGTGTGTGTCACTGTGTCCAGCAACTTGATAGAACTTAAATTGAGTTTTGAACTAAACTTCTAAAGTCTGGATCTCTGTGTTTAAATTTTATTTACTTATTCATTTTTAAAAATTTATTTGTTTGCTTGTTTTATGTGTATGGTTGTTTTGCCTCTATGCATATTTATGTATCACATGTGTTGCTTGGTTCCCATGGAGGCCTGAGAGGGCATCAGATCTCTTGGGATTAGAGTTAACAGACAGTTGTGAGTCACCATGTGGGTTCTGGGAATCGAACATGGACCTTCTAGAAGAGTAGACAGCTTTTAACTCTGAACCCATCTCTCCATCCCCTGGATCTCTTTTTGTTCACTGTGTCACATCACAGAGAGGAAGGCAGCACAGAGCCATCCACAAAGGTAACCTGTTCTTACCGTGTGTGCATATTCACGGGAGTGTTGTTACCTGTAAGAGCCTGAAATGATGGAACAACCCAAGTTGAGAAGAGATTAGAAAAAGAATTCCTCATTGGCACTAATTAGAGTTCCCTCTTTAGCACATTCGCCTGACACAAGCTCAGCCTCTCATTTTCTTGTGGGATCCTACCGACAGAGACTTTGATCTGTATCCCTAACATGTTTCTGATGTCAGGCTTCAGGGTCTTTATTTATTGCTGTCACTTAACAGATAAGTGTTTGTTGAAAATGACAAGTAGATATTGACAACACTAATTAGATTCAGTGGATTGTTTTTTAAAAACTAAAAAGAGGGGAGCACAGATAGCTCAGCAGTTAAGAGCACTTCCCGCTTGCTCCTGCAGAGGACTTGGATTCAGTTCCCAGCATGCACGTCTGTATCCCCAGTTCCAGGAGATCCAGCAGCCATAAGTGCAGTGCATATACATAGCAGGAGCATGTAGGAGTAGTAGGAAGGGGATGTGGCAAATGGATCTGATCAAAACATGCCATGTGCACATTTATGAAAATCTTTAATAAAACTTTGGGTTTGGTCTGAGATGCATGCAACTGTTGCTGTTAAATATTGATTGTCGATGTCCAGGTACAGTGGACATGGAAGTTGAAAATAGATTTGCTAAGCCTTTTCATGTATTTCATCATCATTCACAGCATGTGACTCTTCTTTCTCAGGTTATTTATTTTTCTCCATTTAAGTAGAATATGTACCTCCGTGGGGTATCTTAGTTTCTTGTGGCTGATGTGAAAAAAGCAGTTGGTAACATTGTCATCCATGTACTCACTCATTCATCCCCCATGCCAAATCTCTGCATGATTTTGATCATTTTGGTCTTTTGTTCTGTGTCCTGGGCTATAGTTTATCATTGACATTTTTAATTTAATTTCTAGGCCTGCTTTCCTCCCAGATCCCAATGATGGCAGTTTGTACACACTTGGAGGCAAGAACAACGAAGGCCTGACGGTGAGAATATTTAGCTTCTTGGTATACTCTGAGGTTCTTAACTGAGTCCTTACCTGCTTCTCTATGTGAGACCACCTGGGAGCTTTATACAAACTGCTGGGGTTTCTGATTCAGATAAACTGGTATAGCATCACTGCTTTTTTAGAGCTTCCTAAATTAGCTTTTGTTTTTTAAAAAAATTCTGTGTGTGTAGTATGTGTTTGCATATTCATGTTTGTGAATGCATGTGTGTGTGTCACAGTACACATACAGAGTCAGAAGACAGCCTTAGGTATTAGCTCTTCTCTTCTACCTTAGTTGAGATAGGCGGCTATTGTTTTTCCACTCTGTATGCCGGGATAGCTGATCTATAGACTTCCAGTGATTCTCCTCCCTCTGCCTCCCATCTCCCTGTAGGACTGTTGGGATTATAGACATTCAACTATGTGTCTGGCATTTAGGTGCACTTTGGGTGTTTGAACTCAGAGCCTCATGCTTGCATGGTAAGCACGTTTACCTGCTGAGGAGCTATCTCTCCAGCCCCTAAATGAGTTTTTGGTTGTATAGCTGTAGTTCAGAATCCCAGACTCACACCAGCAGATACTGCTGTCCCAGATAATACACTGGAGGTATAGAGGGCTCACTATAGTGACATGCTTACTCTAACTAGAGACCTTCAACTTGAGAGCAAGAAATGTAGTATGAAATACTGTTTACTGGGTTAACTGATTCTAGTTTACTGATTCTAGTTAAAGACACTTCCTGCCAATCCTGCTAGTCCAGGTTGGATCCCCAGGACCCGTGTGGCAGAAGGAGAGAACTGACTCCTCTAAGTTGTTCTCTGGTCTCCACACATGCGCTGTGGCATGCATTCAATCCCCCTCATAACACAAACAGATAAATGAATGTCATAAAAAGTTTTAAAAATATAATGTCTTCACCCCTCTCATATCAGAGAAATATGCTTCTTTTTTAGGGAAAGCATGTGATAGTCTACCACCATCTCCACTTGGGATTCTAGACCAGTAATTGTCAGTTTTTGTTACACATTATAATAACCTGAGACATGCTAAAAAAAAAAAATTACTGAGCCTGTTGGGCTCAAGGGTTGATCTTGCTCTTTCGGGGGACCTATGTTCAATTCCCAGCAGCAAAACAGCAGCTCAACCATTTGTAACCCCAGTTCCAGGGCATCTAATGCCTTCTTCTGCCTACCCCGGGCTGTGCATGCATGTGATGTACAAACATAATTTGGCAAATACTTGTACATATAAAGATAAATAAACTATTTTTTAAAAAGTTTTAAAAGACATGCTGAGCCTAGCCAGATTTGTGGTGCATGTCTTTAATACCAGCACTTAGGAGGCAAAGGCAGATCTCCATGGGTTTGAGGTTAGCCAGGTCTATCTGGAAAGTTCCAGGTCAGCTCAGACTACATAGTAAGACTAGAGCTATGAAACCTTGTCCATACCTACAACAAGACAACTGAACCTGGGTCTCAGTCCCACTATTGGACTAAGTTATCAGCCTTTTTCTTTTAGTTCTCCAGAAAAGAAAATGTATGAATTAACCCACATAGGTGACCACCTGACTTGTGACAAAGATGACACGTTGGCAGGGGTTACCTTTTTAATAAGTAGTGTCATAAATAAATGGGATGGGAATATGGCTCAGTAGGCAGACACTTGTCTTGTATATACAGAGTTCTGGGTTTGCTCCCAGCACAAGGGGGTGAAGATACAAAGAGATCAGTGGGATATCCATGGGGAAATAAGATATCTTGAGTGTACATCCATCTGAGTAAAATCAGTTTCAGACAAATTGTGTATCTTTTAATAAATGTGAGATGCAAGATAATAAAGCGTTAGGAGTAAGTAATAGAACAGCCTCATGGTCTTAGAGTGTGTCAGCATTTACAAATGTTTTACATTTTTATTAACGTTTATTTATTTGTATATGTATACACACATTCATGCCACAGTGAATATGTGAGATATGCCATTTCACCAGCCCATAATGATTTTTCCCCTTCCCTTCTTCTCGCTCCAGCCCAAAGGTTTTATTTATTTATTTATTCATTATTGTAAGTACACTGTAGCTGTCTTCAGACACTCCTTAAGAAGGCATCATATCTCATTACGGATGGTTGTGAGCCACCACGTGGTTACTGGGATTTGAACTCATGACCTCCAGAAGAGCAGTCAGTGTTCTTAACTGCTGAGCCATCTCTCCAGCCCCCATAATGATTTTTTAAAAATAGGATACTTTTAAATACACCAACCATAAATTTAAGTAAAGGATCAAGAGCTTTTCTTCCTGAAGAGAGGAGGCCACAAAGTATTGGTAGTCTACACCATTTGGAAAACAGAAACAAAATCCAAACATCTACATTTAAGAAACAAAAACAAGCTGGGCAATGGTCGTGCATGCCTTTAATCCCAGCACTTGGGAGGCAGAGGCAGGTGGGTTTCTGAGTTCGAGAGTTCAAGGCTAGCCTGGTCTACAGAGTGAGTTCCAAGACAGCTGGGCTATACAGAGAAACCCTGTCTCGAAAAACCAAAAAAAAAATAATAATAAATAAAATAAATAAATAAATAAATAAATAAATAAATAAATAAAAGATAATAGTTACCCCAGAGAGTCAATAGCAACAAAAGGATAAGAAGGGGCTTTCCAAGGAGCTTGAGATGCTTTCTCTCTCTGTCTGATCAGGATGTTAGTGACAGATAGTTTACTTGGTGCAAAATACTGAGCTATGCTTATGAATCCCATTCTGCTTATATGTTATGCTTCACCCCGAAGTTTGAAAAGCCTTCATGTGGTTCTGAGGTGCAGCCAAGAATGGAAACCCTTGGTCTAGACTCTTAAGTGTATTGTGGGCTCCCAAATGGGTATTTTAAAATTAGGTTTCGAGCACCTGGGCTGACTCGGACAAAGACAAGGCTGGGGGTGGAGCTGCATGCACTTCACCCTTCACATGTCTTTGTGTTGGTTTCTCTCCACATCACAGGAAACACATCTGTGTTTTAAGCATTTTGCTTGCTAGAAATAGTGTGGAGTGATTGGTGTAAGTCATCTCATTTGAACTTCTTGTTAGTCCATGAGTGTTGCCCCCATTTTAGAGGTATAGAAAAGACAAGTCAAGGAATGTACCAAGACCAAAGCTTCCAGGATTAGTGTTTGGATTTGAAGAGGTGTGATTTCCCAAGGATGTCCTCAGAGCTGTGGTAGTGCCTGTCTTGGAGCATAGGACTCTAGAGCGCTGGACAGACAAGGACTTTCTGATTCCAGAAACGTCTGCAAGCTCTAGGCATTGCTACCTTTTGCTGGCATTTTCCTTTTTCTAAGGTTTAGTTTGAATGTTGGAATGATGGGGGAAATGCAGATAGTTAATTACTACCTATGGTTCTGTTTATTAACACTACCAAGAAGTCTTTTCTTGCTTGGAGAAAAGGTGACAGTGTAGTAGAAGCTAACAGTAGGTATCTGCATAGTTTCAGGGCCCATTCCAAAAATAGAGTTCACCAAAACAAGTGGTGGCCAGAAGGGCATCAGAGGTCAGCTGTGGGCTCAGAAGAAGCAGTTTATGATGAAATGTGTTGAAACGTTAGGCGTTCTTAGAGTTTCTTTTCCCGGCACCTACCATAACTTCCTTTTTATAACCCAAAGGCTCTGTTTTGAATGAGAATTACTGAAGAAAACACCAAAATTCAGATGTTTGTGTTGCCCATGCAACCATGGCTTCTCCTTCCCTTGAAACTTGAACTTCTAAGTTGCTTCTTTTCAGCATCAATGCCATGGTAAAGGCATTGTCATTCTGCCTAGCCTGGCTGTCTTTGGGTCAGATTTTGAAGACAGGAGATTTCTTTCTCCCTTAAAATATCCAAGACTGGCCCCAGGCATGGTGGTGCATGCCTTAAATCCCAGCACTTGGGAGGCAGAGACAAATGGATCTCTGTGAGTTTGAGGCCAGCCTGGTCTACAGAGCGAGTTCCAAGAAAGTCAGGGTTATTACACAGAGAATCCGTGTCTCAGTTTATTTTTTTTATTTTTTAATGTTCTCTTTTGTTTGTTTGTTTGTTTGTTTGTTTTTAGAGACAGGGTTTCTCTGTCTAGCCTGGGCTGTCCTGGAACTTACTCTGTAGACCAGGCTGGCCTCGAACTCAGAAATCCGCCTGCCTCTGCCTCCCAAGTGCTGGGATTAAAGGTGTGCGCCACCACCACCCGGCCGTGTCTCAGTTTAAAAAACAAAACAAAACAAAGAAAAACAAAACAAAAAAAAAAAGCCAAGACTGTAACTCTCCATATTTGTGTAGTCTTCTCAGAAAATATTTATGCCACCCTCGGAATACCTGGACAGGAGACCTGAGGGACCTGTATATCCTGTGTCAAATAAATGAGTTTGTGTACAGAGTTCAGAGACGGAAGAACCCAGGGGCTGTTGGAAGTCGATGTGAAAGCCCAGAACCTCTTTCTTAGGTTTCAACTAGAAACTCCCATCTGCAATGTGCTTCTCTGTTTTTAAAAGAACTGGGTAACAGAAACAGCATGTTTGATAAAATTAATTTCACAAGACTTAATTAACTTATTTCTTTCCTGTCTTTCTTTTTTTTTTCTTTTCTTTCCTTTTTTTTTTTTTTTTTTTTTTTTTTAAAGAAACTTCCCTTTACCATCCCAGAATTGGTTCAGGCATCCCCATGCCGAAGTTCAGATGGAATCCTCTACATGGGTAAGAGTACTTGTTTTTAACACCTAAAACTTGGTTCTTTTTAAAGTGAATCCTAGATTCTGGGAGAGTTCTGGTTGAGAGAGCAGGCTGTTGTCACCTTCTATTTATTTATTTATTTATTTTGGTTTTTCGAGACAGGGTTTCTCTGTATAGCCCTGGCTGTCCTGGAACTCACTCTGTAGACCAGGCTGGCCTTGAACTCAGAAATCTGCCTGCCTCTGCCTCCCAAGTGCTGGGATTAAAGGCGTGCTCCACCACTGCCCGGCGTCACTCTCTTTAAAATCTTTCTGTGAAAAGTCTTTTTTGCCTCAGTTGTGCTTTGGTTTTTCATGCAAGCATCATTGGGCCAATTAAGAAAGAGCTCTCCCCTCTAAGGAAAAATTGACACTATTAATATGGTTACTCATTTACCAAACTTTTAGCCGCTGGGTTGGCCTTCTGCTGTTATTTCATGATTGCAACATACCTAGCTGCAAATGGATAAAATTTAAAGTGAATACAATAGTTCGAGCCAAGGAAGGGAAGCCAGGCCCTGCCTATTAATTATAGGGCTTTCTTAGTATTTCCTGCTAACAGAATATTTGGTAGCAGCAGCACTTACCAGCTTGCCTATATAAGCTGCCTTTATACCTGTGGGGCCACAGCTCTCAGAGCACCAGCTCGCCCGCTTCCCTTCAGCAGTTAGGATCCACAACAAGCTGCCAAAATGTCAGTAAGATGCATTTGTAGACGAAGAGCTGTATTTATCTTGAAATTCTAGTAGCATTAGTAGCCGGTGTTCATATAGCAGCTTTCTTTTTGAGGAACTGAAAGTGCGTATTGCCTATTTCATGCTTCAAGAGTTCTCATACATTTCCAAGGCTCAAATGCAGGCTGGTTTTTAAGTTTTTTCTAGGGACACCAGTGCTCCTATTTCTTGCATGAGCCTTTCAGAATGAGGAACTCCCAGCCCAGGGAGTTAGAGGAAATGACTATCAAACCTTCCCTCCTCTGGGCCATGCCCTGGGCCCATAGGACTATCTTTTGACTAGTTCCATACCAGTCTTACAGCTTTTGCCATCAATTCATCATCTGTGGTCAAAGGATACTGTGTTTCCACCATCTTTGTGTCGTGTCTTAAGTGATTTCACTGAATATATTTATGAGTGTTTAGTTATTCAGTTCATCCATTGGAGCTATAGGTAGATTATACAGACTGCATTGGTCTTTGAAGTAACCATATGCATGTCACATAGAGGAAGGTATTTATGGTCATAGTTACTTGGATTTAATTTAATCTCTATCTTCAGACCTATGAAGACTTTATTTTTGAGAATAGTTGGGATCCACAAACAAGTTGTACCTGTGTGGAATCTGGTGTGTTACATCTGTTACAGCTAAGTATAGCTTTAACAAAGTCTGGTGCCCTGTGACCTTCTCTGACTTCTCTGTATTCTGCTTCCATGGAATTTGCATGTAGGAAATAACTATTAAAGTAGGAATGCATAAATGACCATAGGTGTGGCTTAAAGAACAGAAATGTACACATTATAGTGGCTGTTGGCCTTCAAACCAAGGTGCCCATGTCTGTGCCATAGACTCATATGCTGTATGTTTTTCTAAAATCGTTTATGTGGCTATGCTGTCTGCCTGGTCATATTTAATCAGCTGACCAAGGCAAGTGGCACCACCTGCGGCCTGGGAATAGTTTACTGGCTAGAAACGAAGGTTGACATAACTTTAGCCTCATTAGCATCAGGTTACAGCAACTCTGCTGACCAGTCACAGGTACTAGCTAATTATAGTTATGTGCTGCTTCCTATGTGGGCTAATTGGTAGGGATGTTGAAGAATATGAATCATAGTTACCAGATGAGCCCCTAGGTGTGCTTGTGTTTATATAGATCCTCATTCGTGGGAAAAGGACAGGCAAGATTTTTCATATATAAGATAATTACTCAAAGCAATAAAATCCAACTTGAAAGTTTTGTTTTGCTTTTTTTTTTTTTTTTTTTTTTTTTTTTGGTTTTTCGAGACAGGGTTTCTCTGTGTAGTCCTGGCTGTCCTGGAACTCACTCTGTAGACCAGGCTGGCCTCGAACTCAGAAATCCGCCTGCCTCAACTTCCCAAGTGCTAGGATTAAAGGCGTGCGCCACCACTTCCCAGCCTCCAACTTGAAAGTTAAGAGAACATTTTTTCATACTATAAGGTTTAGAGAAATTTTTATGTCAGCTTTAGGTTATTAAATTAGTATAAGAGTCAGTGGCCTAAGGAGTTATTACATTGACATTACCATTTACTTTGTCACTTCCAGAGCACTATAGCAGCACCTGCAGCATCCTAGGGATTTCAGGACTGTCTCCCAGCACAGAGGCTCTTGAAAGGCTAGAAGTGCTGCCTTGGCAATGCCATTTATTTCCAACTGTGGTGGATGTTAACAGTGTATCCACTAACATTCCAGGTAAAAAGCAAGACATTTGGTATGTTATCGACCTCCTGACTGGCGAAAAGCAGCAGACTTTGTCATCAGCCTTTGCCGATAGTCTCTGCCCATCAGCTTCCCTTCTATATCTTGGACGGACAGGTAAGGAATAAGCTTTTGCTGTACAGCCTTCCTGTTTCTAGAGTGAATGGTACAGTGCACCTCCACTGGCCTCTGTTACTAGATTTGTTCTCTAAATGTGGCCAGAGTGGCCCTTTCCAAGTAGTCAGAGTTCTCAGAGCCTCAGACCCCAGGGAATCCGTCCAGACGACTCTGACCCGGCTGCTGCACTGCCCTTCTTGAAATGTTTTCAAGTGGGTGTACTACCTACAGCTCTCTGAACAGCAGTGCTGTTTTTGAGGACTGCAGTGGAGCGGTCTCCCCACCAGCTATGCCTGGTTTTGCCCATCTGGCAGGTCAATGTCCTTTCTCCTTTCACAACTCTGCTCAGAAGTCCTTTCCTCTGTGAAGCTGCCTCTGGCTGTAAGCTCCCACCTTGTTTAGGAACATTCCATTTTAAGTCTCCTGTTCTGGGGACACATGTACCAGCTGACCTGCTGTTACAGCAGCCATCGTCTGCTATAACAATCAACTATCCTCATTTCCAACTGTTAGGACTACTTAAGATTTGTTTCTTTTTCCATCAAGTCAAACTTTAGAGTGAGTCCTAGCTTCACACAGGAATAAAAAACTGGGTCTCTGGTAGAATTGGGGCATGGAGGGAATTTGGACATGTTCTGGCTTTGGTTGGAATGTGTGAATTTAGTCCAAAAAGCCATTGTTCCATTATCTGTTGCTTCGTAATAAGCCGCCTAATCTCGTTTCTTATAATGATGGCCATTTTGTTGTTCCTAACGCTTTGACTAAGGAATTGAGGAGGGCTCCACACACAGGTCTTCTCTACTCTTCATGCTGGGATGACTCATCTGGGATCCTGGTTCAGCTCCGTGTAAACTTGCCCCATACATATAGTGACTCGCCTGTACTTTGTGACATGGCTCCTCCTTGGGCAGATGTGGGTATTAGAATGTCTCACACAGCCTTCTTCTGCTTCAGTCATTTGATCAAAGCAGATCTAGAGCCAAGGGTGAAGACAAAGACACAGCTCTTGAGAGAAGAAAAGTGGCTTGCACATGCAAGGCAGGAGTGATGATGGTCCTGTTCAGGGACTCTTACATAGTCTGTCTTCCGGCCACAGTCGTTCAACTTTCCCATGTACAAAATTCATTCACTTCCTCCCAGGATCCCTAAAATCCAATCAAAACCCAGTGTCTTGGCATCTGTATCAGGCATGATGGCAGATGAGGATCCTCTGATCTGGAGACTGAATTTAAGACAAGTCTTCACTGAGCATGGTGGTGCACACCTGCGACCACAGCACATGGGAGGTAAAGGCAAGAGTATCAGGAAGGAAGGTGATGCAGCCTCGGCTGCATGAGTGCAAGGGCAGCCTGGAAACTGCATCCTAATAAACAAATGAGAGGGATGGGGAGGAGGGGTTTTTCCTCTTGTGTCTTTCCCTTCTTCAGCTTGGTGTACAATGATGAGACAGGATGGCTGTAATAAATGTTCTTGTTCAGAAGGGAAGGACGAAGGGTAAAGGATGTGGCTAGGTGAGGAGTGATTCCCTACCATCACAGGGTCCTGAGCACTGATGAAGAAACTAGTAAAAAGGGGAAGGATGCTGGTCCTGAGTAATTCTGAAATCCAGCCAAGCAGGTATTTTCAGGTTTTCCTGCTCTGGGGTGCAGAAAACATTCCTTGCAGGACTCAACTTTACCCCTGGATATTGGTTCCCTCCTGTGTTGTTCTGTGGCTCTTGGTTCTATCCTGTGAGAGAAATGCTTCCCTTTTTGTCAAAAATGACTACTTGAGGGGTTGGAGAGATGGCTCAGCAGTTAAGAGCACTGGCTGCTCTCTCAGAGGAACTCACTTTGATTACTAACACCCGTGTGGTAGTTTACCGCTATCTGTAACTCCAGTCCTTGGGGATCTGATGCCTTCTTCTGGCCTCCATGGCACTGCACATACATGGTGCTCAAACATATAGTCAGGCACACATGCAGCTAAAAAAAAAAAAATGTGTGTGTGTGCATATATATATATATATTTTTCATATATATACCTTTTTTAAAGTTTAAAAGACATGTTGGAGAGATGGCTTATTAATTAAGAGCAGAGCACTGGCCGGGCAGTGGTGGCTCATGCCTTTAATCCCAGCACTTGGGAGGCAGAGGCAGGTGGATTTCTGAGTTCAAGACCAGCCTGGTGTACAGAGTGAGTTCCAGGACAGCCAGGGCTACACAGAGAAACCCTGTCTTGAAAAACCAAAAAAAAAAAGAACAAAAAACTTGATGGGCTTGTCATGTGTTGAATTATAGTCAGTTTATTAGATAAAGGCCATACCACAAATGTCCACTTGAGATTGTGAGAGTGCTATGAGCCAGCATTCTTATGACTCTAGCTAGTAGAGGGCCTCCAAAGTATCATCCTAACTTTTCCTGAGGTCTCCAAGAAGGGTATTATAGACTCACCTGACTTTGATTTTAACCTTGACCTGGAACTCTCTTCCACCTGCTGATAACTCTGGACTTCTTTTCAGCCTCTTTTTTTTAAAAAAACAAACAAACAAGCAAACAAACAAACAAAGTCTTTTCCAACTGCAGAGTCCATCCTGAGCTCCATTTCCTCTGTATCCTGCGTGAAACGGGCACAGTTTCTTCCTGAACTCATTGTCTGTAGCATGTCATACACAGCTAGGAAAGCCAGCACTTTCTGCTGCTCCCTCGAGTCTCAGCTAGATTGCTGAGTCCAGTAGGCATCTTTTCTGTCTTCCAAGTGACTGCAGGCAGCAGCCTTACTGTGTCTACACTGTAAGCTCATAACTGGACTACCCCTTTCAGCTTCCCACGGTGGCCTCCTTACTTGTCCTTTCAAGTTTGTGTCTCCACATCTTTTGTCACCTTCTCACCTTCTGCCACATAGTACCAGAGTCAATGCCATGTGTTTTAGGTTTTTGTTTTAGTACCATTCCACTTCTAGATACCCATTTCTTTTCCTCCTCTTCTTCCTCCTCTTCTTTCTCCTCTTCCTCCTCCTCTTCCTCCTCCTCTTCCTCCTCTTCTTCTTTTTTGTGACAAGGTTTATCTTTGTAGCCCTGGCTGTCCTGGAACTCACTCTGCAGACCAGGCTGGCCTTGAATTTACAGAGATCCACCTGCCTCTGCCTCCTGAGTGCTGGAATTAAAGGCATGTACCACTACTGCCCAACTTAGGTCCCCATTTCTAATATTACCTATGTCTTACTGTGTAATAAAGAACTCAGAAACTTAGTAGATAAAAATAGCCGTTGCATGGCTAATGATTCTATGAACTGTGCATTTCAGAGCAGAGCAAGGGCGACTTGTCTCTGTTAGGGTCACTCTTCTGTCTGGGACTTCCGTCCTCCACCTCCTCTTTCCCTTTGCACATGGATTGCCTCGATGCAATTTAGTGAAAATATTCTTGCTGTAACTATATAACACCTCAGTAGGTTCCACAGCACCTCCGTGGTAACCAACTGGTCTGTATTCTCCAGAATACACCATCACCATGTATGACACCAAGACCCGGGAGCTCCGCTGGAATGCCACCTATTTTGACTATGCAGCCTCCCTGCCCGAAGACGACGTGGACTACAGTAAGTGTGCTGGTGAAAGGAAGCATCTTCCACATGTGGAAGTGATCACTCTAGAAAGCAGGATTTTTAAAAAGTAACGATTTATCACTGAGTTCTGGAGTTTTCATGGGCTTGTGGTGATAGCTTTAGCCAGAGAGAAGGGAAAGCAAACATTTTGAGTCCTTATGTATCACAGAAGGAATGTACTACCTCATGGGCTGTGGCATCAATACCTCCATTAAGAAGAAGGCCACTCTAGGGAGCTGAAGAGATAGCTCAGAGCACTTGTTGCTTTTGCAGAGGACCAGAGTTCAGTTTCTAGCATATGATGGCGCACTACTGCCTATAACTCTATTCCAGGAGATCAGATGCCTTCTTCTAGCCTCCACGGACATCAGACACACAAGTGGTACACATAAATACGTGGTACATGTAAATATGTAATACACAAAAATAAATACATGCAGGTATTTACTCATATTCATAAAATAAATGACTCTTAAAAATCCTTTTAGGTCTAAATAGTGAGTTCCAGGGCAGCCAGAGCTACATAGAGACTGTCTCAAAAACAAAACAACAACAAAAATCTTGCCTAGCATACTTAAGTTCCTGGGTCCAATCCCTAGTTCCACAATAAGAAAAGACAGTCCACATTTAAATATAGCTTATACTCTAATAACTTCTAGCTGTCACATTCTGCAACTCAGATGATAACTGTACAACTTAAGTTTATTATCTTAACACTGGTATCTGAAAGTCTGACTGTTCTTTCTGGCTCAGGACCTCACACACTGTCTCTGAGTGCCCAGGTTCTCAATGATTGCTATAAAATGTCAGTGTCATTGGTGTTTATGTGGCTCCTTTCTCCTCAGCATTTACTCTCACTTATTGACAGAGTAAGTTTAAAAAAAAAAAAAAAAAAAAGCAGGGCAGTGGGAAAAGAAGCCTATTTTACATTTGTAAGCCAGGCATTTCTCAGTGTCTTGAAACGGAAGAGTTCATTGGAAATCAGTGAACTCTTGTGACCTGAGAATATTCTAGAAGTCTCCACTTTAATGAAATAACTGCAGCTTGCCAAGAGAATAGAGGTCATGGTTGCAGAATGTGGTTGACATGCTTTGTTTGATCTTTAGAGATGTCCCACTTTGTGTCCAATGGCGATGGACTGGTGGTAACTGTGGACAGTGAGTCTGGAGATGTCTTGTGGATCCAAAACTATGCCTCTCCTGTGGTGGCCTTCTACGTCTGGCAGCGGGAGGGCCTGAGAAAGGTGGTGCACATCAACGTTGCTGTGGAGACTCTACGCTACTTGACCTTCATGTCTGGGGAAGTGGGGCGCATCACCAAGTGGAAATATCCATTCCCGAAGGAGACAGAGGCCAAGAGCAAGCTGATGTGAGTTGGAGGAGTTGGAACAGATGAGGAAAGGACAGGCAGCAAAGGACAACCCTGGGCATTCTGGGACTGCTACCCTATTCTGGAGGAGTCAGGGGGTTGGCAGAAATCTCTAAGGTCACGTAGAACATCAGGAGTCAACACTGAGTTGGTTTGAGCTGACAGGTGGTGGTGGCGCACACCTTTAATCCCAGCTGGAGTAGACAGAGACAGGTGGATCTCTGAGTTCAAGGCCAGTCTGGTCTACAGAGGGAGTTCCATGACATCCAGGGCTACACAGAGAAACCATGTCTTGAAAAACAAACAAACACACCCCCCCCCCCCAAAAAAAAACCCCACACTGGCTCATATGGGAACATCATAATGCAAGCCATGCAGTACCCCTTTATACTTCAAACTATCTCTGTTACTGTCTTTCTCTTCCTCTCTCTGGTTCTGTATTATGTTTATAGGTTTGAAGAGAAAGTCCTATTATGTAACCCAGGCTGGCCTCAGCTTCCTAAGTGATGGGATTACAGGTGCCTACCTACCTGGACTTCTTGAACATTGACTATAAAATATTAGGAGTACATTGTAGTACAAGACTGTATATTTAAAATTTTTATGACATGTCATACTCATTTTAAAAATCAGGAAGAAAAAAAAGTGTCACAGTGTAGGTGACCAAGACTCAGCAGGTTGTATCCTTTGTATCCTTCATCTCTACCTGTTAAAAGCCTGTCGGTCACTTAACAGGCTAGGCCTCAAATCTTCCTACTCCATAGGTTTGTAGAGAAGTTGAGATATAATCATATATGTGAAAGTGTTGTCTACAGTAAAACACCATTTAGGTGGCAGGTATTTGTAGAGAGAAGTTTGGATAATTTCATAGAGGGCCGACCCAAGGCTCCTGACAGCAGTAACTAGACAGGTCTGTAGGCATGGCTCCTCTGTTTTCATGCTGCCACTAGACAGCCCTCTGATATCTCAGGTAGGCGCACATTACTAGGAAATAGCACTCAGTTTGGATTGGACTTTCTTTCTTTCTTTTTTCTTTCTTGTCTTTCTCTTTTTTTCTTTTGTTTTCTTTATTTGAGACAGGCTCTCATGAGCCTAGACTGGTCCCAAATATGCTATGTATCTGGGATTACAGGTGTGCACTACCCTCCTGGTTTATGTATCTAGTACATTCCTTTTGCACTCAGCATCTGGAATGGAGCAGTTCCCTCTTCCTCTGCTGAACCCTTGAAGTCCTCAAAAAGCCCACAGCAGCATGGCGATGCTGAGCGTGGTTGTTCTGAAAGGGTGTTGGCTCGGTCACCTGAGAAACTGGCAGCAGGTGCTGAGTACTCAGTCTCCTGCTCGTCAACAATACAGCCCTTTCCTCAGGCTGCAGTGTACTCAATCTAGTCCAGTCCTGGCATTTGCAGGCGAGGAAAGTGGCTTCCTGTTCTGTAGGTGACAGGTAAAGCTGGGGCCTGAAGTCCTACTCCCCTGTCACTCTACAGTACCCCTGCCACCTCCATGTGTGACAAGTGATGCTTGAGTTTGTGCTTCTAATATCCTAAAAGCCACAGTTTATGGGTTTGGACATAAAATGATTTAAGAATATGTTTCTGGTTTTTTTTTTCTCAGGCCTACTCTATATGTTGGGAAGTACTCCACCAGCCTGTATGCCTCTCCCTCAATGGTTCATGAGGGGGTTGCTGTTGTGGTGAGTCAACTATGGGACCCAAAGATGCAGTTACTTGACTGCTTTTGTTCCTTTTTTTTTAAGCAGAAAGTGACATTGAGTTTTATGTAAACATCTGGTTAAGGAGGGGAACTGCAGGGCTGAGTGAATCATGAGCAGCCTCTACAAATCCACAGCCTACCTTGAAAGCAGATGTTGACAGAAGCAGCTTCCTGAAGCCAGCCCCCCCCCCCCTTCCCCCCATGGCTTTGTGTTCAGATCTAACCCTCAGGCTTTCTTCCCACCATGCCTGGCTACCACTCGCTAGTTTTGGGGAGTTGCATGGTCCAGACAAGCACATGATTTCCATGGCCACCCAAACTTCCCTATTCTTTCTTCTGAGCTTCAGTTGCTGGTCTCTCACTTCCTTTCCCCTGCTCAATCCCTTTGTGAGCGCTCCATGCCTCCTGAGGCTTCTCCAGCCTGCTTTGAGCACTCCCACTGAATGATGGGATATTACACTCCTGATGCTGGGCTGCTTTATACTGTCCGCCTGGTGAGCTGGTTGGCTGCTGTAGCAGTGAGGCCACTCCTGACTCTAGTAACTCATCGGTGTCTGCAGTTAATTCCACACTGTCAATTTCGTCATCTGTGACCATATAGATTCTTGCATAGTTTCATAGAATTTCTAACAGTAGCTTCTTAGAGTTCTGAAATTCATGTTCTTCCTGGTTCTCAATACCCAAACGTACAAATCTGACATGGCAGGACCAGATATGATAGTTGAAGCTTGTAATCCCAGCACTTGAGATGGAAAAAGGAGAATCTGGAGTTCAGGAACAGCCTGGGCTACTTGAGTTCTGTCGTAAACAAAAAAAATCTGAAAAGATGTCAGTAGAGCTTTCCTTGCCTGGTCCCAGGATCTTTGTGTCATGCTTTGATGGTTGATGATTGTTGAGCTGCGTGAGCCACAACTGTCCCTTTAGGGGACAGTGGTTGAGAAGATGTCCTGCAGGACCTAGGGAAACTCTCCTGCCAGCCCTGTAGCTCGCTGCATCCCATCTCCTCAGCCTCGAGGCAGCACTCTTCCTTTGCTGGAAGGTCCCCAGACAGATGGTGTCACCATTGGAGACAAAGGAGAGTGTGTGATCACCCCCAGCACAGACCTCAAGTTTGACCCTGGACTCAAAGGGAAGAGCAAGCTGAACTACTTGAGGAATTACTGGCTTCTCATAGGTAAGAGCTGCTTCTTGCTGGGCAGTAACATACTGCCTCCTGGTGGGCAAAGGGCAGACCTGCTGGTTTCCTGCTGCTCTTCATTCTGAATGCATTGTGTGCTCTGTCCATGTCAAGGTGGTTTAGGCCTGGGAATCTTTTTGTTTCCAAGGAGTTAGAGTTCCAGGTTGCTTAATCAGGTCTCAAAAAAACAGTTTCTCTCCAAGATTGAAGCACTTGGTGTAAATTTCAGGCAATGGCTGTTCCCTGTTCCTCAAAGTGATCATGTGAGGTGGGTACCCTTGTTATTTCCTCTCTATTCTGAGGTTTGTCATTTGGGCTAGGAATGAATGCGGATAAGAGGCTGGACAGGACAAGTTTAAGACACACGATGATTGATAGTTGTGAAATAAAGGCAAAATACTTATGCAATCTGAGGAGAAATTAGAATCAACAGCCATGAAGAGTCTGAGCTGTTCTTGGGCCATCACAGAAAGGCTGTAGGGGAGTTTCTTTTCCTCCATCTAATTTTTTGGTTTGTTTCATATTGTTGGAGACAGAATGTCACTATGTTACACAGGCTACCCTCAACTCATTCAGTCCATGCTTCCCAAGTGATTGGCTTCTTTACTCTCGCCCATAATCTTTTCCCTTTGCTGAGGCGGAGACCAGGGTCTTAGGCATGCTGAGCATGCTTTGACTCTGGGCTGCACCCTGGCCCTTGTCTTTTTTTTTCTTCTCATTGTTGCTGCCATCACTATCCATGACCCTGGGGTTGGATTAAAGGCCTGGTTACAAAGATAAGAGGTTGAGATGACACCCCTAGGCAGTGAGTATTGCAAACAAAGGCAGAAATGAGGGTGATTGTCTCCCTGGCAAGGATCCCAAGTAACTCGAGCAGGATGGAGTTTTCTTAAATCAGATCTTTCCTTCCTGTGCCCCCTACCAACAATACACACTAATTCTGATGACCTAGCCTAAACATGAGAGGTGGGGTGAGTCCCTGCAGACTAGAGTAGATGTGGGTAGCACTCAGAGAGTGCAGGCCCAGGAAGCAGCAGGACCTGCCAGGCAGTGAGTCTGGACCAGAATGTGAGTACCTAGGAGCTGCAGGGATGTGAGCACCTAGGAGCTGCAGGGATGTGGAGCTGCAGGGATGTGAGCACCTAGGAGCTGCAGGGATGTGGAGCTGCAGGGACACTGATTGTGCTTGAGCTCTGATCATTCTGTCTGCAGGTCACCTGAAAGACCTTGTTCTCTGTGCCTTTTAATTCTTTTTTTTTTTTAAACTTTATTTATTTATTTATTATAAGTACACTGTAGCTGTCTTCAGACACCCCACAAGAGGGCATCAGATCTCATTGCAGATGGTTGTGAGCCACCATGTGGTTGCTGGGATTTGAACTCATGACCTCTGGAAGAGCAGTCAGTGCTCTTAACCACTGAGCCATCTCACCAGCCCCGCCTTTTAATTCTTTATAGCTCTCTAGCTCTCTCTAGCGCGCGCTCTCTCTCTCTCTCTCTCTCTCTCTGTGTGTGTGTGTGTGTGTGTGTGTGTGTGTGTGTGTGTGTGTGTGTGTGTGTGTCAAATTAGGCAAGGAAAATAATACAAGAACTCTTGTCTTCTCAGTAGTAGTTTGAGAAAGTACGTGTGAATGGATGCATGCTGATGGGAGGGGAACGCTAACTGAGCAGAGCTCATCACAATTACGAGGCTGCTCGGTTTTCTGTACCAGTTAAGGGTCCGTAACCTGCCTGGCAGTGGTTAGGAAGTAACACAAAGGAAATATGTATGAAAGTACTAAAAATGTACAAGAGGAGTCTCCATGGCAGAATTGGAAAATGAGATCCCTTTAAAATTTCTTTAAATTGTCAGAATAAGACAACTAGGAAGCCTCACACACTTCTAAAAGGTGGCTAAGTAAGGATCTCACAATTCTGAGGTCCCCTCTGAGGAACCCTGTAGCTGGTCAGCTTAAAATAAGGCAGTAGAAATATGTAACAATCTTCTCATAGACCAGGACCACCGGTTATACCTGTTAATGTCACGATAATGCCTTCGGTTCTTGTGGAAGACTGTAAGATAGTCTACCTTCACATTCATCTTGAAAGTATATGGATCTAATTAAATCAAGAGGTGTGATCTGTTGTTCTGATTCTTGCCCCCAAGCAGTGACCCTGACCTGGTGTTCCACATCCCCTAGTGCTTTGTCAAATAGGCATGAACTGCCATTGGTGACCCAATGCAGGAGCTCCAGACAGAAGCTGGCCCTGTGCTTTTTGCTTCAGAGTGTGGACCTATTTGCTTAAGGACAGATAATTCACAAAGATTGGGTACTGTTTATAAAAAAAATGTTTAAGAACCTTGGGATAGGCTTGCAGAGATAGGTTCTGAGAATACAGAGGGATATTGCTGAACATCCTTCTTCAGTGGGAGCCTGTTTATAAGGACTCACAGTGACGTCTCCAGCAGTCTACTGGTAGGAGACCTTACAGACATGTAGGACTCTGAGCAGTAGGACATCAGGGAATGAGGTAGACAGGACACTGTAATGCGGGGTGGCCTGTGGAAGGATAACTTTATTTCTCCTGGCTGTTGATCATTCTTGTTGGTTGGCCATGGTAACCCATGGTTACTCACATTCAGATACCAAGTCTGACTCAGAATTCTGACATAGGCAGCCACATGTGAGAAAACCCTTTTGTAGAGTAAAGCATGCCTTAGCAGGCCTTGGTATGCATGAGAAAACTTGTGATGGTTCAGAACAAAAGTAGGTTTCCCTGGAAGAACCATGTCACACCATAGGTGTCAAAAGCCCGAAAAGATTGAGGTCAGATGAGGGATCAAAGAGGGACTTTCCAGATCAAGAAGTGCAAGCTTTAGCTAGTTCCTGTCAGGCTGTGCCTTGGTGCACATGGCACACAGACTCTAATAGGTCTCCAGTAGTACTGGGGAGATAATGGCGTGAGCGCTGAGGAAATGGTCACTAGGTGAAGTGTTTACTGTGAGAGGATATGAACCATGTCAAGAGCCAGGCAAACCAGGCACGACGCATGCCTTTAATCCCAGCACTCCCAGGCAGAGGCAGGCAGATCTCTGAGTTGAGGCCAGCCTGGTCTACAGAGTAAGTTCCAGGACAGCCAGGACTACACAGAGAAATGCAGTCACAAAAAAACAAACTGAAAAGCCAAGTGTAGGAAGGCAGAAAGGGGAGGAGGGGAGGATCCTGAGATTCACTGACCAGCCAAACATTCAGCTCCAGTTTCAGTGAGAGACTGTGTCTCTGTCTCTCTCTCTCTCTCTCTCTCTCTCTCTCTCTCTCTCTCTCTCTCTCTTTTAAAGTTTTAGAAATAATAGTAAGGTAGAGAAGCAACTGAGGATACCTCAGGCTGACCTGTGATCTACACACACAGCCACGAAGAAGAAAAAAACAGTATAGAGTAAAAGCCTGAATCAAGCTAAAAGCTCATCCAGTGAGAGAGAGAGAGAACAGAGAGGAGGGGAATAGTTGGGGCTTTTTAAGCCTGTGTATAGAATCATTTGATTTTCAAGCCCGGTGGTATGAAACTCCAGTTCCTTATTTTAGTTACTTTGTTTCTTTCATTGCACACACTAGACGACGGGATGGAGGTGTGTATGCTGAGTGCCAGGCAGTCGTGAGCTAGTATGTATAGAACAGTAGCAAGTGAGTGGGCATCACTCGTCCTGTGCAGCCAGCACCTGCTCCTCTCATCCTCTCAGGTCCTCACCACTCCTTAGGTGGACGCTCACGTGTAGCTCAGAGGAGGACTAGAACTCCACCTGAGCACCGGAAATGTGCAGAAGGGACCTTGGTAGCTGTGATAGACTGATGCTACTAGAAAAAGCAATGGAAGAACTTGTTGAATTTTGACAAATCACACTGTTTCCTGAGTTGAATGCATGCACCCACACAAGTTATTTTATTTGCAAAAGAACCAGAGTATTGGGCCAGAGATGTGGCTCAGTGGTTAAGAGCACAAACTGCTCTTACATAGGACCCAAGTTTGGTTACCAGCACCCATGTCAAGTGGCTCACAACCACCTATAATCCCAGCTCCAGGGGGATCTGTCTCCTATGCCTGGGCACTGCACATACCCACACACATGCATATAATTAATAATAAAAGTAAATCATTAAAAAAAGAGCAGAAGACTGCATTATGCTGTCAATTAATCTTGTTTTATTTTAAAATTTATATTTCACATGTGTGCAGGTGTGCATGTGCATTTGTGTGGAGACTAGAGGACAACTTCAGTTGTCATTCCTCTGTCGCTTTTTGAGACAGAGTCTTTCATGACCTAGAATTCACTGATTAGGTTAGGCTAGCTGTGTGACAAGCTCCAGAGATCAGCCTGTTTCCATCTCCCCATTGGATCACACACACTTCGCCAACTTTTCTCATGTGGGTTCTGGGGATTGAACTTGGGTCCTCCTGCTTTCACAAGCACTTTACTGAGTGAACCGTCTCCCCAGCCCTAAAATTTCTATTGGAGTCAGGGAGTGTTTTTGAGGGGTGTGTTGGAGACAGGGTTGCACTATGTAGCTCTGGCTGTCCTGGACCAGGCTGGCCTTGAATGCACAGGGCTGTTACACAGAGAAACCCTTTCTTGAAATAAAAAGATTCTGTTTTCATACTAATTCTCTAGTAGCTGCCTTACCTTTTTCTCATTGTGTAGATATGAGATTGCATTGTAGGAAAGACGCCCTTAGAGGGTAGAGAGTTGTCGAAATTTTGTGTTAAGAGCTACCACTCCCTGGAAACTGTTCTCATTAAAGGTTTGTTTCCTCTTGTAGGACACCATGAAACTCCTCTGTCTGCATCCACCAAGATGCTGGAGAGATTTCCTAACAACCTGCCCAAACATCGAGAAAATGTGATTCCTGCTGATTCGGAAAAAAGGAGCTTTGAGGAAGTGAGTAGGAAGTGAACCAGCGGCTCTAGCTTCTCCTGACAGGTGCTAGGGAACCAGGTCAGGGCCTCTACTGGTCCACCCCAGATCTTCTCATAGCATCCCTTGTCCTGAAGCCAAAGAGGACAGAGTGGAAAGGGCCTCTGAGCAGAACCTGGGAGCTGCAGTCAAGAGTCCCCAAAGCACTCAGACTTGCTGTTTTGTCTCCATCTTTTGGTGTGTCCCATTGCTTTCCTGGTCAGATATCAGAGTGTTGGGGAGACTTTTTTTCTGGCCTGCATGGCCAGCAAAGGAGACTTGGAGGTTTCTAAAGTCCTTGGTAAGCTAGCTATTCAGGGCTGAACTCCTGCAGCCTCACTGAGAATAGAGGGTTAATGGAGAAGACTAGGGAGGTTTTGAAGAATGAGAGCTACTATTATGGGTCATCTGGGGTCTAACAAATCACTTGAGAGACTATGTATGTATGTATGTATGTATTTTGTTTGTTTGTTTATTTTTCAAGACAAGGTCTCATTATATAGTTCTCCTGGAACACACTATATAGAACTCACAAATCTACCTACCCTGTGTCTCCTAAATTCTGGGATTAAAGACATGTACTACAACAGCTGGCTTTAGGTTTTATTTAAAAGCAGAGGAATATTACAGTCTTTTAAGTTCAAGGCACAGTGTCTCTGTTCATCACCAATAGTACTAGCTGAGTATTTCTAAAACAGCAATCCTGAATTGCATTGCTCTAAGATCTTATTAAAGTCCTGAATATTTATTATTGCATACTTACAAAACTATAATGAAGAAAATAAGAGAATACAATTAATCTTATACTCAGAGGTAGCCATGGTCAAATTTTATATTTAACCATCTGAACTTGAGCAAAGGGGTCTTTGAATTTTTTTTTACATTGATTGATTGATTGTGTGTGTGTGCGCACATATACGTCATGGTGCAAGTGTGAAAGTCAGGACAACTTGCAGAAATTGTTTTTTTCTTTCACCCAGAGATCAAACTCAGATTGTCAGACTGGCAAGTGTCTTCAGCCACTGAGCCATCTCGCTGGTATAAACAAAGGGCTAAAGAGGCTAGGAACTGGAGTTGAAGGTGGCTGCAAGACAGCCTGATGTGGGGCCTGGGAGCCAAGCTCAGATCCTCTGCAGCATCAATACCTGAATTTAACCACTGAGCCATCTCTCCAGCCCCACAACTGTCTTTTTAAACACTCTCGAACAGTTAATATCTGAGTAAATGTTCTCCTGTCCCATGCTCAGCACAGATTGCTCAGCCACATGCTACATACCAAACAAGCCATACTCCCCACGCAGGATATCCTGTAAGGGAGGCATGAACACAGGAGGTGTATACCTGCATGGACTCAGATAGCAACTGGAAAGGGAGGGAAGGTATCAAAGCTGATGTCTTGCAGGAGAGACTGTAGTGATGTAAGCATGTGGAAAAACCTGTGTGCAGGACTGGAGAGGTGGCTCCATGGTTAAGAGCATGCACAGACTGCTCTTCCAGGGGTCCTGAGTTCAGTTCCCAGCACCCACATGGTGGCTCACAGCCATCTGTAATGGGATCTGATGCCCTTTTCTGGTGTGTCTGGAGATAGCCTCAGTGTACTTACATACATAAGTATGTAATAAATAAATACACCTTTAAAAATAGAAAAGAAAAAGGACAACCCAGTGTGCAAGGCCAGGAAGCTGTGTTAGCTTTGTTGGACAAACAGAGAACACTAGCTGTTTGTGTACAGATCAGTGCGTCTTTCTAAACTGTTCCAGGAAACCTCTGAGATTCTGAGAAACTTGGAAGGAAGCAACATGCTTATCTGATTTAATTTGGAGTTTCTATGAGCATTTACTTTTTGTTTATTTCATTTTTCATAAGCATTAACAAAGGAATCCGATACTTTTCTTTAACTTTGGAAAAACAACCTAAGGAAGTGGCTTTATTGCTTTGTTAGGTTTGCTAGGTACATGCCTGCGAGTGTGTACATATGTACACCTTGTTTTTTTTGATGTGAGTGTGTATGTGTTTATAGTATGGGAGGTATGCATAAGTTAAGGAGGCTAGAAGATGTTGGTGTTCTGCTCTCACTCACCACCTTATTCCCTTGAAGCAGCCTCTCTCTGACTCTGGAGCCAAACTGATGATCAGCAAGCTCCAGTGATCCCCCTGTCTCCACCCTCAACTCACTGACAGAGTTAGGGGTACACATATACTTTTACTACATCTGGCTTTTTATGTGGGTTCTTGGGATTTGGACTCATATCTTCATACTTGTACAGTCTTGCTTTGTTTTTGTGGTTTCATTTGTTTGTTTGTAGTGTGGGGATTAAATCCAGGAAAGGTGAAAAGGTATCAAATTGATGACCAACTTTCACTAGACTTTTTTCTATATATGATTTTAGGTGATTTTACAGTTTTCCTTAACTAGCAAATCTACTTTCAAAGCAGTTGTAGTGAAAATTTTTAAAGAATGTCAGGGTCTATATTTCCAAATATATTGTTCTGAAATCTCTGAACAATGACAGCATCGCTGTAGAATTGTATGTTCTCTCACAGCAATTGCTTAAAAAGAGGCCACAGTTATCTGGTCCATCAGAATTTTGAAGAACTAGAAAAAAATTCATTTTAGTCCTACATTTTAAATATACATAGCTTCTCTTGAGTGCTAACTTCATCTATATCTGGCTAGACATTTAGAAAATCTCTTCCATACAAGGTTATCAACCTAGTTGGCCAGACTTCAGACAACACACCAACCACCATATCTCAGGATGTAGAAGAGAAGATGCCCCATGCCCCTGCCAAGCCTGAGGCCCCAGTGGATTCCATGCTCAAGGACATGGCCACTATTATCCTGAGCACCTTCCTGCTGGTTGGATGGGTGGCGTTCATCATCACTTACCCCCTGGTAAGGCTTGATCTTTATTAATATCCTCCAAGTTCTGGTACCTTTCTGTCAGTTACTGGGTGTCAGTGGGGGCCACACAAAAGCAGGGAACATGTTTCGTATATATAAGTCAATATTTGAGCCAGATGTGTGGCACACTTTTAATTATAGCACTCAGAAGTTTAAGGCTAGCCTGGTCTACATAGCAAGTCAAAACCAGCCAGAGCTATATTGTGAGAAAAAAAAAAAGGAATATTTGCTTATCTTCAAAAACATCATTAGAGATATTAGCTTCTCATAAAAAGACAGTTTTGGTTGTTTTTAAAAAAAATATTTATTTATTTTATGTATATGAGTACACTGTTGCTGTCTTCAGACACACCAGAAGAGGGCATCGGATACCATTACAGATGGTTGTGAGCCACTGTGTGATTGCTGGGAATTGAACTCAGGACCTCTGGAAGAGCAGTCAGTGCGCTTAACCACTGAGCCATTTCTTCAGCTCCCAAAAGGATAATTTGTAACTAAATCTTAATGTTTTTTAAGAAAGGGTGTACTAGCTGATATATAACCCTGCCTAAGATCATTTAAAATAGTTAATTGAATCTTGTTTTTTAAAGGAAGGATAGCAGATGAAAATCTGCTTCCTCACACTACCTGTGAGATCTACTAAAGTGTAAAGGGTGCTGGAATGATTCCTTTCACTTCCTAGTTATAGACAAGTCAAAATAATGATGATACATTTTAGTAGGTAAGACAGTAGTCTTCTCAGCAAGTTGTTCAAGCCTGTGGAATTGTCTCCTCAGAATACCAGCACACAGGCAGCTCCCATCTCCATCAGGTAGGAGAGACGGAGACTTTGTCTGCTTTGCTCTCTGTGGGCAAAGTACCATTACCTAATCGCTTTAACCTCACACAGTCCTGTAAGGTCATTATTATTTATTCTCTGTCCACAGAAGAAGAAACTAGCCTCAGGGAGGCTATGTGCCTTCCTGGGCTACTAGGTGGCACATTCAGAACTTTGACTCTGGATTCAAGAAGAGCTAGAGAACTCCTCTTTAGCCTGCCTTCCATTCCCAGACAAGAATGTTTACAGACCACTGATGCTTCTCATGATGGTGAAGCAAAGCTTTCAGAGTATTGAGAAGAGGGTGCTGGCAGCAGGATGATGGGACTAGGATCTTAGGAGCAGGACCTTAGCCAGGCCCCAGGTTCAGGCCCACCCACACTGCCTCATCTTGGATCACAGCTTCCAGCCTGCCTTCTAGACTTCAGGCCACCCTGTTCTAACTTCTATTCAGACACAGCTCCTCCTGGTGGCCACTCAGTCTCACTAGCCCCCTCCAGGGTTAGACTGTGGGCCCTACAGAAGAGGAAGATTACAGAATTCTGTCTCGTTATGGCTTCTCTCTGGCCTTGTGCCTTAGCATTCAGATAAAGTCTGCCTGCCTCATTGGCCACAGGGAACACTTTTCCCTCTGACTTGTTTCTACTTGGAACTAGCTACATCGCCTGGATGTGGGTTTCTCTTCACAGAGCATGCATCAGCAGCGCCAGCTCCAGCACCAACAGTTCCAGAAGGAACTAGAGAAAATTCAACTCCTGCAGCAGCAGCAGCAGCTGCCCTTCCACCCACACGGAGACCTTACCCAGGACTCTGAGTTCCTGGATTCCTCTGGCCTCTTCTCAGAAAGCTCAGGCACCAGCAGCCCCAGCCCATCCCCCAGAGCCTCCAACCACTCCCTCCACTCCAGCAGCTCTGCCTCCAAGGCCGGCACCAGTCCCTCACTGGAGCAGGATGATGAGGGTAATGGCAGTTCCATGTTACATCTGGGAGCAATACCTGGAACACTGAGCAACCACACTCTTCCCAGATTCCCAAGGGCTCACCATGTTCTTTCTCCCCTGCCTTTCTCCCACCTACTGGTCTCTGGGATAAAAGGCTGTGAACTGCTATTGACCAGAGGGAAGTTTCCCATCTGGCTTAATTGAATTCTTGAGAACAGCCACTGGCCATGTTCAGAAGTGAAGCAATGGCCCATCTTCCTCTGGAGAGTGGGCTTAGCTATTATCAGGCCACAGGCTGGGAGGATTGCCACAGAGATTGTGAGGCACCTCAGGGCTTCTAGTTCTAAGCAATCTCTTTGTCTTACTGTCAGACCACACTGGGTTGTTTTAGATATGGATCTTTGAGATAGAGGTTGTTGTTGTTCACCATTAACTAAATAGAGGTTCCACAGAGAATCCCTCTCTTTGGAAAAGTTTAAGACTCCTGAGATAATGTGAAGATAATGTAAAAGCAGAACTAGAATGTCGGTGCAAAGTGTGGGGAGGAGGCGATCGTCCTGAGCGTGAGGGAGCAGTGGGCTAACTCCTGCCCGCAGGGATCTGGGAAAATAGACCCTCTTAAACCTCACATCTTACTCAGGATTCTGACGCCCTTTCACTCTAAAAGTTCTTTAGGTGATGTCTGTTTAAAATGACCTCTTCTTTTTCCTGTTGTTCCAGATGAGGAAACCAGAATGGTGATTGTTGGGAAAATTTCGTTCTGCCCCAAGGATGTCCTGGGCCATGGAGCTGAGGGCACAATTGTATACAAGTGAGTGGTGTGGCCCAGTCCCCCAGCCATGTGAATCTTGTCAGGTTCCTGAGGCATAACAGGGTCAAAGTGATGATTGAGGCAGAGGAGCCTCCACTCCAGTGAGCTCCCACACTGTCTTTAGAGTTTCTGTTGCTGTGATAAAATACCATAACCAAAAGCAACTTGGGGAAGAAGGGGCTTATTTTCCTTACACTTCCACATCACAGTCAGGATGGGAACTCAAGGCAGGAACTGAAATAGAAGCCATAGAGAAGGCTGCTTACTGGCTTGCTCCTCTCGGCTTGCTCAGCCTGTCTGTTATATACCCAGAGACCACCTGCCCAGGGGTGGGACCCCTCACAGTGTGCTGGGCAGTCAGCAATTCAGAAAGCATACTACAGAATTACCCTACAGGCAGATCTTACGGAGCTGTTTTCTCAGAGAAATCCATCTTCCTGAATGACTCTAGTTTGTGTCAAGTTGACTTGGTGCTAGTTAGGACAGCAGCTGTGGGTTGCTGGTGGTTGGCTAGGGCCTCTGGGCCTTTAAACCGAGGTGGCTGATCCTGGAATAAGAGGGAGGGGGGGACGTTGGTATCTTACAGAGCTGATCTCATGCCTACAGCTCCATGTGCACTAACCAGACTCACCGACTCCTCTTGTCCTACAGAGGTATGTTTGACAACCGTGACGTGGCCGTGAAGAGGATCCTCCCTGAGTGTTTTAGCTTTGCAGACCGTGAGGTTCAGTTGCTTCGAGAATCAGACGAGCACCCGAATGTGATCCGCTACTTTTGCACAGAGAAGGACCGGCAGTTCCAGTACATCGCCATTGAGCTGTGTGCAGCTACCCTGCAGGAGGTGGGTCTGCTGGCCTTCTAGTGCCCAGGGTCAGGGACAGCTTTGCCATGGTCACTGGCCTCTTTTCCCACTAACTGGCATCTGTTCAGGAAGATATAATTTTATATTCATATATATATTATATATATATGTATATGTATAATCTCCATCCGCTTGAACACCAGCCACAAATACAGAGTCCTGAAGGTTATGTGCTGTGACCTTGCCAATGTGTCTCTTACAGTATGTGGAGCAGAAGGACTTCGCCCATCTTGGCCTAGAGCCCATCACCTTGCTTCATCAGACCACCTCAGGCCTGGCACACCTGCATTCTCTCAACATTGGTAAGAGTATCCTGTTTGCCAGGCTAAAAGGCCCTGGGTGGGGTGGCTTCCTGACCTTCATAGGAGAAAGGGGTGTTTAAGTGGTCTCTTGACAGGTTGTGTAGGAATTTGAGAAAGCCTTAGTAATTGAACACTGGACATTTTGAAGATGACAGCAGGTATTTAGGAGGCCCCACAACCCTCGTAGGAAGCTGGGGTTACTCATGGTAAACATGAATGAATTGGGGTTCTCTCCTAGTTCACAGAGACCTGAAGCCCCACAACATTCTCCTCTCCATGCCCAACGCACATGGCAGGATCAAGGCAATGATCTCCGACTTTGGCCTCTGCAAGAAGCTGGCCGTGGGCAGGCACAGCTTCAGCCGCCGCTCAGGAGTGCCTGGCACTGAAGGGTGGATCGCCCCAGAGATGCTGAGTGAAGACTGCAAGGAGAACCCTGTGAGTAAAGGGGGAGTACCAGCCCATCATATTTCAAAGTTTGGGTGCCAGGCATATGCTTACAGAATGACGTCCCTTTTAAACTTCTCATATTTCATGTTCTGAGAGAGACAGATGTGAACAGTGTCTTTTTCCCAGCCCTTCTGTCACTTTTACCCCTTTTCCTTTGGGAACCTGGAGAGTCAGGCCTTGTCTACGATGAACAGACCTCTAATTTTCATTTGTCTGTTTTGTTTCCCCAGACTTTCGTTTGAAGAATTGCTAGACATACAAAACATTGAAAGAATGTTAAGGCCTACATACTTTCACCCAGATCACTATTAATACTTATACATTTGTCTGTCTTCCTGTATTTACCTACGACTGCACCATGTCTTATAAGGAGCAGACATCTCGACCTCTTACCCCTAAATGCTGCAGTCCTGTTTCCTAAGGACAGAACTCTCCCACAACACTGTTGCCACACCTGAGCAGTCAGCATCTTCCTGTCCTATTCCTAACAGTTCATGTTCACATTCCCTCAGCATCATGAAAGACCCCCAAGTCTTTCACAACTGGTTTTGTATTCCAGGACTCCATCAAGTTCTGAATTGACTGTATCTCTGCATTCCCAGCAGCCTCCCTACCTGTTTGGTTCTCTGATGCTTACTCTTGAGAAGCCCTTGAATGCCTCATTCTAAGCTGCTTGCTTGTTTCCTCATGGCATCACCTCACAGCTCTCTCTATATTCTCTGTAAACTAGAAATTAGGACTAGAGGGTTTTTTAGATTCAAGAGAAGAGGCAGGTAGATCTCTGAGTTCAAGGCCAGCCTGGTCTACACAGTGAGTTCTAGTATTTCCAGGGCTACACAGGGAAACCTTGTCTTGAAAAACAAAACAACTGTGTAGGTTCAAGAGAAATATTTCAGGCAAGAATAGATTGCAAGTCACTGCCAGGGATGAATGTGATGGTGGAATTTACCCTGATCAGTGATGCTAACTTGGGGCACCTGGCAGAGCCAACATTCCAGGTTGTTGGCCCATAAGCCAATGACCTGGCGTCAATCAGAACACGAGGGCAATACTACAGGGTTCTCCTTGCTGTTTTGGGCAGTTCATTCATTAGCCACTTAACAGCAGGGAGGGGCTGAAGTGAAGTCAGGGCTGTGAGTGAAGTGACGGCGGACTGAGGCCTCCTACTCTGCGTTTCTTTCAGACCTACACAGTGGACATCTTCTCTGCAGGCTGTGTCTTTTACTACGTCATCTCTGAGGGCAACCATCCTTTTGGCAAATCCTTGCAGCGGCAGGCCAACATCCTCCTGGGCGCCTGCAGTCTTGACTGCTTCCACTCAGACAAGCACGGTGAGCTGGTGGACTGGGTGGCAACACCTTCCAACATACTGCCTGGCTGAGAGCATTCTTGAAGTACAGAGGCACTGACCTGGGGCAGGCACCCTCTGGAGACTCCTGATCAGAGGGCCTTACTGGCGTATGGGAGGACCTGTGCTCTGTCTGTACACTGGACTATGTTGTATGAGGACCATGGGTACAAGACAGTCTGACCAGCAGGGCTAGACAGGTTGTCCTTGCCCTGCTGACTTGGACACCGTGCGTACTTCCTCCTGATTGGGAAATTTGCTAGAGTATATTAGATTAAAGCACCCCAGTATGAAAAGATTAAAATGAATTAATTGTTTTGCTTACAAGTCTTTCCCCTTATTCATTGTAGAAAAACACATTAGTATAAAGACTCATATCTTCATTATACAAGGATGGATATCTGCTGTCAGTTCTTTTGTGTATATTATTCTAGTTACTTACCTAGATATGTGTACTTTTATAAAAATGGATCTGGGAGTAGTGGCACACACCTGTAATCCCAGCACACTAGAGGCATGTGCTATAAATCTATAAATTTGAGCCCAGCCTGATCTACATAGTGGATCATACCTACAGAGTTCTAGGACAGCCAGGATTGCACAACAACAAAAAGACGGCGTTAAGTAGTTAGCAAGATGGCTCAGTGTTAAAGGCACTTGTCTGAACACCTGATGACCAGAGTTTAATCCCTAGGACCCACCCACATGATAGAAGGAGAGAACTAATTCCTACACATCGTCCTCTGACTTCCACGTGTGTGCTTGTGTCACATATACATGTCCTCCCCTATACACAAATAAATGAACGTAAAAAAAAGAAGAAGAGGTAAGGCTAAGGGTGGCTGAGCATACCTGTAATCTAACACTTAGGATGCCGAGTCTCACATGTGAGACCAGCCTAGGATACACAGGGAGTTCCAGGTAAGCCTGAGTTGACAGGCTCCTGGTGGGAGTGGGGACGGGGTTCAGTCATGCATTTACAACAGTCTCATCCTTTCAACTTCATCTTTATTGGGTGTTTTGTTTTGTTGAAATAGTCAGGGTCTTATTGTGTAGTCCAGGCTAGCCTAAGTCTTCCTATATAAGTCAGACTAATTTCAGACTATATATTTCCTATATATTTCAGACTAATAATCATGGTCTTCCTGCCTCAGCTTCCTGAGTACTGGTATTACAAGCCCATTGCCTTACCTTGAACATCTTTCTAACCATCCAAACTCACCCCATCGTCCTTTTAACAGCTCAGGTTTGGGATATTTTTAGTCTCTACTTTTCACAAACCATATAGTGAAAATCTGTTTCCAACTAATATTTGGTGTGAGTTCTTCATTATTGTATTACAATCAACTCCTGAAGCATAAGGTTGTATCAAAGGGCATACAGGGACTTGGGAGATGGCTCAGTGGGTAAAGTGCTTACCACAAACACATGAGGACTTGAGTTTGGATCCTCAGTACCCAGGTTTAAAAAAAAAAAAGTCCGGTGCCATGCATCTGCGACCCCAGGACTGGAGAGACAGAAACAGGGGGATACTGTGGCTTGCTGGGCAGCCAGGCTGGCTGAATTGGTGATCCCAAGTTCAATGCGAGACTCTAACCTCATAAAACAAGGTGGAAAGCAACTAAGGGAGATATTTGGCATAAGCCTCTAACCTCTGTATGCGTGCATACACACAAACATGTACCTGTATATACAACGGAAGCATACAACTGTAGGGGACCACATAAATTTGTAAGGTTTCTGATATTTCATTTGGTTGTAGGTTGGAAATAATGGTTGTTTATTTTCCTTCTCTTTAGAGGATGTCATTGCTCGTGAATTGATAGAGAAAATGATTGCAATGGATCCCCAGCAGCGACCCTCTGCAAAGCACGTGCTAAAACACCCATTCTTCTGGAGCCTGGAAAAGCAGCTCCAGTTCTTCCAGGTACCTGGGTCTGTTTCTCCATCACAATCCCAATGTCTTCCAGATTCTCAAAAGGTAGAAAGCACAAAGAAAAAACCTATTGCCTACAACCTAGACCAATGTGATTTACATTTATGCTAGTAAATTCCATGTGTAAAGGGACTGTGCTAGAATGGCTCACACAGTACAGGCTGGGTAGTCTAGAGAGACTGAGAGCCAGTAGCTGCTCAGTCCACAAAACTGGGCTGCCTCAGCAGTTAGTCTACACTGAAGACCTGGTTTTAGGCCACAGTAGAAGGCCAATGCCACTGTTGCTGATGCCAGGGAAGGACGGCAGCAGCAACAGAATGGGATAGATATTCCTACCAGCAAGAGGCAAACGCCATCGGGCAAGACTGCTTCCCCAAGACCTCTCTGTAGCAGCCACCTATCAGGGTGCTGTCCATGCCGGGAGAAGGCCCTTTGCTCTAGGCTAATCCTTTCCGGAATTGCTCTCACAGACCTACCCAGGTGTATGTCTTAGTTGACAACTAAAATTAGCCGTCACAATTTAAATGTTTTCATATAAACAGTAGTGTAATTGGAATCAAACTATATATACAGTGTTATATCCTGCTTTTTAAAACATATACATAAAATTATGACTTTAACATTCTATCGTATGAGTATACCCAAGTTTTTATCTTTAAAAGATTAGATTTTTATATTATATTTATGAATGTTTTGCCTGCATGTATGTCTGTGTATCATACATGTACCTGGTGACTGTGGAGTTCAGAAAACTGTATCACATCCCCTGGAACTGGAGCTACAGAAGATTGTGAGACACAGTGTGGATCTAAGAACCAAACCCAGGTCCTCTGTGAGAGTGGGAAGTGCTCCTGACTACTGAGCCATCTGTCCAGCCCCTAACTGTGCCCTAATTGTTAAACTTTGTATCTGGGGATTCTTAGCGGTCACCAAAGTAGATGAGGTGCTCCCGGGAGCTCCTCTTTCCATCTTCCACTTTTAGCAAGTGTTCATTTCCGTGCTGTTCTACACCTAGATTCCTTTTTTAAAAGATGTCTTCTTTATGTGTATAAGTGTTTACTTGCTTCGTAGAGACAGGTGTATGTATATACACCATATACTTGCCCTGGTACCCACAGAGGCTAGCATGGAGTATTGGCTCCCCTGAAACAAGGTAGAGGTGATTGTAGGCTGCCCATGGGGGCTGGGAACCAAACCTAGTCCCCTGTGAGAGCATAAAGTGTTCGTAACTATTGAGCCTTATTTTGAAGCAAATCAGATACCATATAGTTTCACTCAGTGTCATAAATTCAAGCATCTCCTTAAGTTTTTTTCTATTGTCTTTTACTCAAATCTCGTTTTGTTTAGGATACACTTTGGGACTAAAATTTAAGATCAGTGGCTCATAACTCTTTTGGCAAGTGACAGCTCTATGGTTTGTGACATTGCTTAAGTGACTTTGTATAGACTATTTGAGGGTGTTAGGTGGCATGAGATGAATAAACCATGAGGAGCGTGGGGTTGGGGCAGCAGGGTTTTCTCCCGGAAAGCACCCTGACTTAGAATGGACACTCACATTGTCTGGAGTTTGTCAGGGGCCTTGACATAGAGATGCCCCAGAACATATACTCCTCGAAGGCAGGACTTTCTGGATAATCACTGTTCTGTCCCAGATACCTACAAAGGACACTCCCTGGCCTGTTGCTGGTGTTTAGTAATCTTTCAGATGTCTTTGGGGTGAAGGGTCCAGTATCTTATTCCAGGGCAGCAATGGGTTTGTGTAGCATCATGATTGGTTACTGTATGCTACAAGATATAACATGAAAATTCTCAAGTCTAGGTCACTAGACAAAACAGACAACAGAAGTAAAACATATATGAAGACCTTAACCCACATGAAATAGAGTTAGTGTAGCCAAATTGTATATCTGGCAAAGACAGCTGGCTTCTGTTCTGTCAACCAGCTGTAATTAAAGTAGTTACTTTGCAACTCTGAAACATGTTTCCACCATGCCCATACCCACTGGGACAGTCCAGTCTACAAAGGTGTGTGTGTGTGTGTGTGCGCGTGCACACACACATATATGAAAAATTATTGAGTCTGAATTTGCCTTTATCAAAGAACTATATAGCTGACTCTCAAGGGCTCAGCATTGCTGTGGGGCTCGTCAGTCTGTCTTGTAGCCGGTCTTACTGGCAGGGGCTCTGAAAGGCTGGTACATGGGGTACCCCTCCTGACCCTCTCCTTCCCTTCTACAGGGCTTGAAGCCCAGTAGGGCCAGGTCCCACACCTCCTTCCCAGTGCTCTTGAAAAGAGGGCTCTGTATAGCTTCTCTAGTGCTCAGGTGAGGAGTTGTGACCTTCTGGCTAGCCAATGAGATGTCCTGTTTCAAGGATATGTTTCAAGGATATTTAACTCCGAATGAGTTAAGCTTTCCCCTTTATGCTTTTGCTCCCTGGAGAATGTGTTTTGTACCCATAGCTCTGTGTAAATGTGCTTTGTGTGAATGTGAACTTCAGAGGTGGATGTGTGCCCTGCATACAGGTACAACAACACCTCTATAACATCTCTCTCTTGTCATGGAAGGGATCTCTGCAAGTTTGTCCCAGTGAGTGACAGGTATATCTATCTGCTCACAGGGAAAA
Source organism: Grammomys surdaster (assembly GCF_004785775.1). Lineage (NCBI taxonomy): Eukaryota > Metazoa > Chordata > Mammalia > Rodentia > Muridae > Grammomys > Grammomys surdaster. The sequence goes on along the minus strand of NW_021604790.1, from coordinate 6,293,157 downwards.
AGTCAGTGGATCAGGGTAGGTGCCTTGGCCTAACTTTGAGGAGCCTGCAGCCTAGGCCTAAGAGGAATGTCAGATTGCTTACAACTCACACTCCAGTGCCTGCTCTGTAGCTTAGTGTGGACAAACCCCAAATCCCTACCCTGACCAGCACCTGTTGCCTGTTTTCCCTCACAGGATGTGAGTGACCGAATAGAAAAGGAGGCCTTGGATGGCCCGATCGTCCGGCAGTTGGAGAGAGGCGGGAGAGCTGTGGTCAAGATGGACTGGCGGGAGAACATCACTGTCCCCCTGCAGACAGGTGACCATGCTAAAGGTGGGAGGAGACATTTTGAATGCTGCAGCTGTTTCTGAGAAATAGATGTAGACAGCTCAGCTCCCACTGTTGGAATTCCGAGTCCCTCTTCTTGGATCTGAGGCTTACTTGAGCATGTCCGTGTGGGCTTGGTCCAAGGATGCAGTTTTATGAGTGTCCTTTGAGTGGCAGGTTGGTTATGACACTGTGCTCTCAGATGCTGGACTCCAGATGAGCACCACCTTTGTGTAGGTCTGAGAGGTAGCATCTTTCGTCCTGACTGAGAGTTTGTATCATTTTAGTCTTGCAAGAGCTCGGGAATTCTCTGTAAAAATGTACTTGCTTAACCATCACATCTCTTAATGTTTTCTCTAGATCTGCGCAAATTCAGAACCTACAAAGGTGGCTCTGTCAGAGATCTCCTCCGAGCCATGAGAAATAAGGTACAGGGCTTACGAGGACTTTGGGGAAGTTAGCTACAGCAGAGATTGCTGCCTTATATTCATTTCTGTGCATCTTTTTCTCACAGTGGTTCCTACCTTGTAGAGGCTGGGCAGCCTCAGTTGGGTTTGACAAATATTTTAATTACTGTTCTGTTCTGTAAAGAGACACCATAAACAAAGGAAGCATTTTAAGTGGAGCTTGCTTACAGTTTTAGAGCATGGCTCCATGACCATCATGTCAGGGAGCATAGCAGCAGACAGGCAGGCGTGGGGCTGAAGCAGTAGCTGAGAACTAACATTCTGATCCACGAGTTGGAGGTAGAGAAAGACACTGGGCCTTGCATGGACTTTTGAAACCTCAAAGCCCACCTTCCTCCAACATGGCCACACCTCCTCCAAGGTCACACCTCCTAATCCTAAATGGTCCACCAACTGGGGAACCACACCTTCAAATAAATGAGCCTATAGGGACCATTCTCATTCCAACCACAGCACCAAGTAAAAAGGCCATGTTTTCTCTCAAGGAATTTCTCTCCAAAGACTTAGAATGCAGGATTAAGCTGTAAGGACTAGTCTCTTGGGACATGTGTGCTTCATGGTCTCTGCTGATTTATGGTATCCTCTGAGTGCCTGACAGCCACCGTGTACTCTCCTGGTTACAGGGACTGGTTAACAGGGACTCCTGGTTACTTTCCTGTATAATGCCAGATCTTGAGTGATTTGGGAAGGGTCCCTCTATGTCCTCTTGGAACCCTAGGGATGCTCTTGACCTATGCTGTCGCTCAGGAGCCTTCACACAGTGCAGACCTCAGTCACAGAAGCAGCCTCTGAGCCTGTTGGCAAAAACACTACACTCTCATGACCTTCACAGGAGGCCTGCGCCCCCTTCCAGGCAGCCAGCACCCTAGTGAAATCAAACCCACTCTCCATAAGCCAAGCCTTGGATGCTTTGAGCTTTACTTTTGAAGGAAGAAAGGCTGCAAGACAACTGGGATGTACCGTGGTGCATGCATCTCTTGTCCTTTCCTTACAGAGAAGCCCTTAGCACTGTTATCGGCTGCTAAAGCTGTGTCTGTCTGCTCATTCACAGAAACACCACTACCGGGAGCTTCCTGTGGAGGTTCAGGAGACGCTGGGCTCCATGCCTGATGACTTTGTGCGCTACTTCACGTCCCGCTTCCCCCACCTCCTCTCTCACACCTACCAAGCCATGGAGCTGTGCAGACATGAGAGACTCTTCCAGACCTACTACTGGCATGAGCCCACAGAACCCCAGCCTCCAGTGATTCCAGATGCCCTCTGAGCTAGGGCAGTCCTCTGGTCTGGTGGCCCCAACAATGACCATGGGCCTGATCTCTGCAGTCATAGTTTGTTGCCTCTGGGATTAGCAGCAGGAAGACTAAGCTTCTCAAATCAAGTGCCTTGAGCTGCTGATCTGCCGCCAGAAGAGGATAATTCTGATCCTAGGAAGCAGGAGAAGATGGTCGCTCGTGACTACAGAGACCTGAGGAGATGCCGCCCTGAAACCTTGTAGTCAGGGGTATCTACAAAGGTGGGCCTGTCCCAGAGGCTGCAAAGGAACAGTATCAACCTTTCACTGGACGAACTCATTTCCACTTTTATTTCTTTCTAAAATTCCTGTGGGATGGCATTTTGGGGGCCTTTCAGTGAGAGAGTGGAGGGATCCTGTTTTGCCTGCATGCTGGAAGCAGCTTGGTTGGGGTACAGCAAGTGCAGCCTCTGATAGAAATGGTTTGAGAGATGTGGGGTGCTGAGGAAGAGATGTTCGAGGCATTGCCATGGAGATAGGAAGCACCTCCAAGTTCCTGAGAGCCTGTGTTGCCTCGTGCCGCCAGTTGTGAGCGTGGGCCTGGAGACGTGTTAGCAATGCCTGTGGATACCTGACGTGTCAGTGGCTCTGTCTGGAAGATGAAGCAGACACTCAGTTCTGGATGTGGTGCTGGCCCAGCACAAGCAGCCTAAATAGTGGCCCCTGATAGGTTGAATCCTGGCCATGCGGGCCAGAGATGAAGAGTTTCATGGCCAACAGGAGGCAGCTAAGACTGGACAGGGGCAGACAGGTTGTCAGGGCCAGAGAGGAGCAACTAGAGGGAGCCTCCCAGTCACTCAGAGAAGTTCAGAACCAGAAGGTGAGTGATAGGGTCCCTCTACCCTAGAGCCCAGCAGATTAGTGCATAGATTGTGAGTCAAAGCCCTGCGGGTAGAGAGCCAAGGTCAAGCTACCACAGGCTTTGTAGGCCAGCTTGTATGTGTCTCCTGGCAGGTTTTAATAAGTGAGTTTTGATCATATTGCAGAAAGCTACGTTTGCATAAGTAAATTAAATGTAGCTTGATGCTTGTGAAGAAGAAATGCAAGATATAATATCTTCTGTTTTATGTGGTACCAAAAATCACCAGTCCCTCAAGAATGTAAAACCATGTACTGCTGAGGACTAAGACTCTCTAGCAACACTGTGTAAATGTATTAATGTCAAAGTAATTACATCAGTACCATTTTTCTCTCAACTTAATTTTAAATCTTAGTTCCAGTCAGAATTTGTTGTCTTCTTCCTCCCAGGAACCTTAGAGGTTAGAGTGCAGTCAGGGTCTGTGATGGAGCTTCTGTGTAGGCTCCCTGGAGACAGCCGACGTTTCTGTTGTATAGTCCTGGGGAGCTGAGGCTCCATTTTGTTCTGTGCTCACAGTGGCCTCAGCAGCCTCATGCACTGCACTGACTGCAGTCACCACCACTGCGTCCCCTAAGAGCTCTTCTGGGTGTACTAGTACCAGGGCCACTTACCCAAAGCTTCCTCTGCTGCTGCTGAAAATTTTGATTTTCTTACTTTCATGGTGGCCAAAGAGGACTTTTTCTTAACCTCCTACATCTTTGGACCTCACGGGTGACCCTGTTTAGACCCTGGGACCTCAGCCCCACATTTGGTTTCCTGCTCACCTCTTAGCATAGCACTTTGTCACTGGCACAAGAGGTGACAGCCAAGACCAACATGAGGAGGAGGAACAGTGTAGCGGGGACTGCTGCTTGCCCTGTTCCTCATGGCTAAGCTTCCCTCTGGGAAGTGCTGCAGTTTCCTAAAGGCTCAGCTTGGTTTTACCTTCCAGTTCGCATGGAGTCAGCTTTTCAAATGTCCTTGCCACTTCTCAGATCAGTTTCTAACCAATCAAATTTCCAGAAATCCTCTGTTCATCATACTTATTTGAAAACCCACCTAGTTTTCTGTAGTGCTGGATGGGCTGTGAGACGCTTGGGACATAGATGGAGAACGCAGGGAAGACTTCTGCCGTTTGAAGCCTCATGAGAGTCAGCAGCACACAGGTGTCAGGGCAGAAAGAAAATTCCAGTGGTCAGGAAGGGTGTGTATTTGGGGTTTGCCCTGCTTGTGCCTTAAAACTGTCCCATCTCAGAATCAGTCAGGACTGGTCAGCTCACTGTCTGTCTGTCTGTCTGTCTGTCCTCTAGGTGATCATGAAAACACTGGGTGTCTGGGATGCTCAGCAGGAGACATTGTCTTTAGGCCAGGGCAACTCTGTAGCATTACATATCCACAGAGGCTGCTAGGATCCCCAGAAGACTGCCAGTTTGTCTACAAGTACAGCATCTTCATCTTTAGGATGGAATTGAGCTGTGTCTGTGATGTTATTTTTGTTTAAATCTTGTCTTGTGTTGAACTTTCAGTTTAGGAAGTGTGCCGTTTCGTTAGGTACCAAAGCACTTGCACTTTTGGGAACATAGATGTCACTTGATGAATCACTAGGCCACCTAGAGACTGAAGGTGAACCCCTGATTGCAGAGGTGTCCCTGCTCTAGATACAGCAGTAGCTGCAAGCTTTTCCCATGATGCATTACAGAGAGGATGGAGGTCTGAGATCACTGGGTGTGGTTGAGTGGTTCCCACCAAAATAAAAATAGGCATGAGACGCTCCTCAGAGTCCACTTGACATTGTGGAGGTTTTGTGTGCACGTGATTCAGTTAGCTGCAGCAGCAATTTTTCCCAAAGTAAAAGGCTAATCAGTTGGTTGCTTCTGTGACCACTGCAGAGCCACCTCTGGCTGCAAGCTCTCCTGTGCTGGCCCCTGCTTGTCATCTGCAGGGCTTTGGGCCTGCTCTCTAGTGGTGCCAGGATTCCTTTGTCTGCTTCTGGGTCTGCTCTGTGTTCATCGTCTTCATCATCATGGTCCAGAGGTGTAGGAAGAGCCAGAAGTGCAAGCAATAGCTGCTCTGGAGAGAGCCTCTTGAAATTCACCCTGCTCTGTGATTGGTTTTCCAGCAGTTCTGTCCTTGTCCATCCCTCATGTCTGGAAGCCATGGTGTTGGCCTCCTGGGGCCTGACATCAGCTTCTCCTGAAGGTTTTCAGATCTTCTACTGAGATCTCAATTCTTTTAAGCCAAAGTGCCTGCTCTCCCATACTTGGTTTTCATGATGAACTAGTGAATTTCCGTGTGTAAATCTGGTTGCTTTTGCACTTAGGTTTCTTCTGTACTTAGTAGAAAGCCACAGAAGCACATCTGTGCTGACCTCCCCCTGGAGCAGCCTTATCCACACTGCTTGCCAGAGTCCTGTGGCCTCATCTCTCCGGTTCCCTTGTGTTTGGTGGGTATAGTATTCCTTCCCAGTTGTCCCTAAAACTGTGACTGGGGATTCCCCACTCCCCTAAGCATTACCAGCCAGCTGTGTGGCTTCCCCACGTGAAGCAAGACCTTGTGTAGTTCTTTTTACAATGACATATTTATTGAATCTATTTATATTTATTTAATTTTTACTCTGAAGTATATCCGGTTACAATTGCACTTGCTTAAAGCACATCAGACCTATTTTGGACAATACCCCTGACCATTCTAAAACTGGAAAAGGAAAAGTTACACTGTATCCTGCCGCCTTATGGTAGCCTTGTCTTTAAAGGGTGAATAATTTGGTCTGGGTAAAATGTTAATTTTTAGATGATTTTTAAAAAAAATCTTGTGCCATGTGTGTCTTCTCTGTGAACAGTTAATTGTTTAATTGATATATGCTGATCGTGTGATTCACTCCTCTTTGTGGAAACTAAAATATTCTTTTTAGCTTTATATTTTATAAACTGCCAGATTGTACAACTTTTATGTGTATTTTTAAAGCTCATGATATGAGGATCATTATCTAAGTTAAACGGCCTATTTTTTTACCTCTTGTACAGTTTTATAATTCTGCTCATTGATGAAGTCGACTTATGCTGAGCCAACCACAAATAAAGGTAGTTTTAGATTTGGGAGTTGCCTTGTTTCTTTCTTTCTTTCTTTTTTTTTTTTTTTTAAGATTTATTTATTTCATGTATGTGAGTATACTGTTGTTATCTTCAGACACACCAGAAGAGGGCATCAGATCCCCATCAGATCCACCATGTGGTTGCTGGGAATTGAACTCAGGACCTCTGGAAGAACAGTTCTTGCTCTTAACTGCTGAGCCATCCCTCCAGCCCAGTTGCCTCGTTTCTTAAAGACTAGAATGCCACTCAGAGCAAGGACCCAGGGCCACCAGCTTCAGAGCCACAGCATCTGCATGGCCGGAACAGCTGGCTAAGCTTGTTAGACAATGGCTCCCCGGCATCTACAGCTAGGTTCCAGAGCTAGAACATCCTCCTGGGGGCTATTGAAGAAAGACCTGGAACATGATAGCAGCTCACACAACAGCTGTGTCCCCACGGGATGTGCCAGTGCAACCTGCAGTCAATTTAAAATCTCCCTATGCCTCCTCATCCTCCTGGCTAGAGAAGTCATGGAGGCTCCCCGGGCTCTTGCCCAAGACAAGGGCTGTTTAAAAAGCATGCACCTCAGGATCCCCAGAACATCTTGTCAGACACTGTGGCACCTAGGAGGGTCCTGAGACTTGTGGTCATACCTTTCAAGGATTAAATCTTGAACCCAGCTACATCTTCAGGAGACAGAGAGCCTATTGAGGGTTGGTCCCCAGAAGGACACTCCTGGGAGGTGGCAGAGACCTCAAGAGCTAAGGCCTGTGGGTGGCGATGCAAGGAAGGGGGGACAGGTAGTTTGGAGTGTGCCCTTGAGGGAATTTGGGTACCTCCTCTTCCTCTGTTTTCTGGTTACAAGGTGAGTAAGTAGTTCTTTCTGTTGGCCTCTGGGCAGCTAGAAAGGTACTGACAAGTAGGATGGGAGGGAGGGAGACCAGGTCGATGCCCCAGAACTCTATGATCTCATTACAGTCACCGGCCCCTCCTTCCAGGAACTTCCATTCTGATCTCCACTGAGTCCCAGAATAACAGGTGTGAGTAGTCTGGGAGGAGCAAAGGAGGCTGGGAAAGCCAGGGTCCGGCACTGTCTTCCCCTCCACAGTGGGAGATCACAGTTCCCATAAACTACCAAGATGGTAGGTAGATTCTTCCAACACAGAGGCCCCACCATACACTCTAATGACTGTATTTGCAGCTATTCACTGGTTAATAAAACAAACAAACAAACCCAAGCTAGAGAAATGGCTCCATGCCTGCTCTCACAGATCTTAGCAACCACATGGTGTCTCACAACCATCTGTAAGGGGATCTGATGCCCTCTTCTTGTGTGTCTGAAGATAGCAACTGTGTACTCACATGTACAAAATAAATAAATAAATTAATAATAATAAAGCAATCTTGTTGGGTTTTCCCCTTGCCAAGCAGCCAGTCTTGGCCTCTTCCAAAAGAAACGGTGCATCTTCCCTTCTGGTCTCCAGTTGAGCACACTGGTTTTATTTATCCATGAAATAGAAGTTAAAAGGGGCAAGGGCTGGGCGTGGTCATACTCACCTTTAATCCTAGCACTGGAGAGACAGAGGCAGAAGCCAGCAGATCTCTGTGACTTTACAGGTCAGTCTGATCTACATTAGCCAGTTCCAGGTCAGCCAGGGCTGTGTGGTAAGATCTTGTCTCAGGAAAAAAAGGGAGGGGGCTGGGGCAAGAGGATTGCCAGGAGTTCAAGTCCAGCCTGGTCCTCATAGGCTCCTCCTGCATGTCTGCATGTCCTTCCTCAACTCTTCAGCTCCTGAGTGTTTATGGATCTATTTTTAACATCTATATTAGCCTCCTGAATCGTCCCTCGGAAGCCTAGAGAGATGGCATACTGGATTCCAGAGGATCCCAATTCAGTTCCCAGCACCCACATGGGGTATTCCAGTCATTTGTAACTCCAGTTCCAGATGATCCAGTGCCTTCTCCTGGCTTCTGTGAGCACCTGGATTCATGTATACAAACTCCCATGCAGACAAAACACATATACAAATAAGTAAAACTAAGAGAGTCTGTCACACTGCCTAGTGACTCACACCTGTGACCCCAGCCCTTGGGAGGCTGAGGCAAGATTGCCATGGGGTCTAAACCATCCTAGGCTATTCAGTGAATTTCAGTCCAACCTTGGGCTACAGGGTGAAAGCCTGTCTCAAAATACACTGTTTCTCAGGGACCCATCTGCATCCAAATCCACCTTTGAACATAAAGGCATGTTTGGACAGCCACCCTGAGATGTAATTCTCATGCCTTTTAGAGTAGGTGGCGACAGGATGCTTTCTCCACCACTAGGTGGCGCTCGTGTGCTGTTCACCCCCAGTCCTGCAGTGGATTCTTATCAGTACGGCCACTCAGTACCAGCCTGGATGCTGATATTACTCCACACCCAGCAGTGGGACTCCCCTGAAATGAGGCTGGGGTCCAGACCAAGGGAGACCAAGAGATCTAGCTTTCCTTTTTTCCCCCCTAACAATTTTTGTTCAGTTTGGTTTTATGTATATGGGTGTTTTGTCTGTATACTACATAGATGCAGTAACCACTGAGGCCAGAAGAGGGTGTCAGATCCCATAGGGTTACAGTTGTGATGCAGTGAGTGCTTCCTCTGGAAGGACAGCCAATGCTCTTAACCACTGAGCCATCTTTCCCTCCGGGGACCTGGCTTTCTAAACCCAGCTCCTTCATTGGCTGATAAGTTTTCTAAGCAACCCCATAGCCACAAGCTTTTCCCAATACAAGTTAACATTGACCAGAATATACGCCACCCTGTCCCTTGTAGACTGAGGGTGATTCTAGAAGTGGGCATTCCGTGAACCCCTGCGATAGTGCAGGTGCCACTGTGTCCTTCAACAGAGCCTACAAGGACACAGATACCAGCTGTAGCTACCAAACTCCATTGCGTGCCTATTATTAACAAACTCTTGTTCAATGTTTTTACAATTTATCTGTGTAACTCATGATTCTAGACTGACCCACAGCCTGTTATTTGGGCTCTTGGCCAGTGAATTTCCTGTCTACCGTGAAATTCTAGCCTTCTCTGCCCTGATCAACCCCTTGCTCTGCTTCCTGCTTGTGTTTAGTTGGATGTTATTTAATTAGACAGTTCTTTATTCTGCTAAAACAATGTATACACCTCTCACCTGTTGTACTACCTGGTTTTGTGTGTCAACTTGACACAAGCTAGAATCATTAAAGAAGAAGGAGCCCCAGTTGAGGAAATGTCTTCATGAGATCCAGCTGTAAGGCGTTTTCTCAATTATTGATCAATGGGGGAGGGCCCAGACCATGGTGGGTGGTACCATCCCTGAACTGGTGGTCCTGGGTTCTATAAGAAGACAGGCTGATCAAGCTAGAGGAAGCAAGCCAGTAAGCAACACCCTCCATGGCCTCTGCATCAGCTCCTGCTTCCAGGTTCCAGCCCTGTTTGAGTTCCTGTCCCAACTTCCTTCAATGATGTATTGTGACCTGGAAGTGTAAGCTGAATAAACCCTTTCCTCCCCAACTTGCTTTTTGGTCGTGGTGTTTCATCACAGCAATAGAAACCCTAAGACAAGTTGGTACCAATGTAGTGAGATATGGTTGTGACAGGTCTGACCATGTTTTGGGGAGGATTGTGGAAGGACTTCAGAACTTCAAGCTAGAAAAACCCATTGGTTGTTGAAACCTCAATGGAAGGTTCTATAGGAGCTTGGAAGATAATTTTGAGAACAGTGCAGAGAATGGAGGCCTGGCTTGTGAAGTTTCAGAGGGAAGACTCTATCAGGACTGTTTCCTATTTTGATTTACGATTCTGTGGTTCTGGTTAGCTGTGGCTGAAGAATTAGCTGTGATTAACAAGATACCAGAACTATTAAAGCAAAACCTTGGTGTTCCTGGGACAATTAATGTTGGTTATCTGGAGCTAAGAAATTAGCGGTGGTTAAGATGAGGTGACATATTTACTGAGAGCTCAGAGAAGCTGTGTTCCAGAGGCGGCCAAGGTTATACCTTGTGGTAAACTGGACTTGGGGGATGTGTAAAAGTCACCCAGGTGGTACCATTTCTGAAAGGATGAAGGGGTCTTATCGAGCAGCTGAGACTTGGCACCGAGAGAGGTCACTGATGAAGGTGCAGCCTCAGTGCAATTGAATATCCAAGACCGAATGAGTTATTCAAAGATGTCTAAGCATGATGCCAGAAAGAGAGCCTACGACAGGCTTTTGGTGAAAGTGCAGCCAGTTTGCAGCAAGGGACTTCAGGAGTTTTGGAGATGTCAGTACCATGGAGGCTGCCACCAAGTATAGCAGCAGCAGTGGAGTGAAACTAGCCAGAGCCTGGAAGACAAGCTGTGTGCTAGAGGGCAGAGCTGGAGAAGTGTCCTGAGCCCTTTGGAGGAGCCCCAGAAGATTATGTGTGGATTCCAGACATTGTACCTTGAATTATTTATGCTGTTGGAGTTTAGTTTTACTTGATTCAGATTGTGACTGTGCCCCGGTTCTTCCCTCTTGAAGAAGATATTTAATTAATTTTGATTTTTACAGATCCCCAAAGCTGAAAGACCTTGAACTTTTAAAAGAGATTTGGATTTTTAGAGAGATTAGGTATTCTAAAAAGATTGAAATGTTAATGCACTTGAATTTGTAAAGACTGTGGGATTTTTTTTTTTTTTTTTTTTTTTTTGTTTTTCAAAACAGGGTTTCTCTGTGTAGCCCTAGCTGTCCTGGAACTCATTCTGTAGACCAGGCTGGCCTCGACAGGCTGGCCTCGAACTCCGAAATCTACCTGCCTCTGCCTCCCAAGTGCTGGGATTAAAGGCATGCGCCACCACTGCCCAGCTGACTGTGGGACTTTTAAAGTTATTTATGATTTTAATGTGAGATCTTGGAGATGAATGAGAAAGGGATGTGTGTGTGGCTTAATGGTGATATTTGTGTGTCAAGGTGACAAAGGCTCAGTTGTACTGGCTGGTTTTGTGTGTCAACTTGACAAAAGTTAGAGTCATCAGAGAGGAAGGAGCCTCAGTTGAGGAAATGTCTCCATGAGATCCAGCTGTAAGGCATTTTCTTAATTACTGAACAATGGGGGGAGGGTCCAGACAATGGTGGGTGGTACCATCCCTGAACTAGTGGTCTTAGATTCTATAAGAAGACAGGCTGATCAAGTCAGGGGAAGCAAGCCAGTAAGCAACACTCTCCATGGCCTCTGCATCAGCTCCTGCCTCCAGGCTCCAGCCCTGCTTGAGTACCTGTCCTGACTTCCTCTAATGATGGATTATGATCTGGAAGTGTTAAGCTGAATAAACCCTTTCCTCCTAAACTTGCTTTATGGTCGTGGTGTTTCATCACAGCAATGGAAATCCTAACTAAGATGACTTCTCTATCCACCAAGGGATAAAGGGGGTCAACTCAGAATAAACAATGTACCCAGGCTAAGCCAGTGATAGCATAGATGTCCCAATTGCTCTTCACAGTATAGTATGCAAATGTGTCTTTATCGTACAGGATATGTGTAAACATCCCATCTGTCCTTCCCATCTCAAAAGAGACTGTAGGACTTTGCTTAGTGGCTTGAGGGGTGACTCCCTTTTCCACCATATGTGTCCACCATTGCTATAGACCACCCTTCCTAGAAGCTAAACCAATGCCACCCCTCCTCCCATCTAGGACTTTAAACCTCTAAATCTGAACTAAATATTTCTTTTTCTCTCTTAAGTTTGATCACCAGGGCTAGAGAAATGGATAATTGGTTAAGAGCGTTAGCTACTTTTCCAAAGGACCAGGGTTCAATTCCCACCACCGACATGGCAGCTAACAGCTACCTGTAACTCCATTTCCAGGGAATCTGATGCCCTCTTCAAGCCTCTGTGGGCTCCAGGCTTGCATGTTGTACACAGACCTATACACATAAAAAAGCCCACATATATTATACCTCAGGTGTTTTGCTGTGACAATATGATGCTGACTGATACAGATATCTACCCCAATTTATGTCTGCAACAGATGCCTCTAAAACATGGCAGGACACTTTAAAATTACTTTGAAGCCAGATGTTGTGGCACATGACTTTAGTCCTAGTACCCAAAAGGCAGAGGCAGGTAGATCTTTGCATTCTGCCAAACCTGATCTACAGATTAAGTTCCAGGGCAGCCAGGGCTATACAGAGAAGCCTAATCTTGGTAGGGTGCTGGTGGGAATTGCTTTGAAGAAATTGAGGCACAAAAGCACCAAGAGAAACTGCTCCAGAGAGACTTCCGGCGTTCTTGGTTGGCATTCATTCACAGTCTGGAAGATTCTGTGGACTCCTGATAAGATTTAATTTGTGACTTTGCTGAACCAGAACTTTAACTGGTATAAATTGTGAAACTGACTACTGGAAACAAGATCCTTTGCTTTTGAATGAACTTTGCTGGCTGGTTTCCCAGGACCCACCCCTAGCACCCAGCCTTCATACTTCCTGCTCGTTAAATAAAACCACCCTGCTAGAGTAAATGACTTGCTTGTTAAGGCTACAGACATGAAGAGATTTTAGGTGATGATTCTTAGTCATTAATAGGTTTTAGTGGAGTACAGGACACAGCCAGAGGTGCTCTGTGTCACTACAATCACAGAGGACCATTGGGTGGCTCATTCCATCGAAGGCCTCAAGAAACTGCACATCAAGGAGAGTAAACAAGACTCCAACTCTTCTGTAACTTGCAGTGAGTGGCCATCCGACACAGCTTTGGAGTATGTTACCAAAAAACTGAATCTGAGATTGCCCGACCCTTTAACCACTTTCAAATGTGTAGTTCTGCAGTATTATGTAATTGCACCTTTCTGCAGCAGCTGAAGCATTCGTGGATAAGAGACAGCCACATTTCTAGCTGAGAAGCAAAGAGGAAGGAACACAGTCCCACAATGTCTTTCCAAGATGGTCCCCGAGTGACTTACGGATCTCCCAGGAGGTCCCTGCCCTCTTTGAAAGGATTCTAGGTTATGATTTCAGGGTTTTTTCAGTCAGTGGTCACTTGGTTCTGTTGTTCCTGGGCAATGAAGACATAGAACATTGTGGCAGGGAGCGTGGGGAAGATTTGAGATGCTTACTTTGTGGTACCCAGGGAGCAGAGAGAAAGAGAAATTGAAAACAGGAATTTGAGCCAGCAAGGTGGCTCAGCGAAAAAGGGTGTATATCGAACCCGATGACCAAGAGAGAGTTCAACCCTCAGGACCCACATGGTAGGAGAGAGCTAACTTGTTCTCTGCTTCTCTGCGGCACACACATCTGCATTCATGAACATGTGCACACTAAATAAATACATGTGCTAATAAGTTTTTTTTAAGACACTGGGAATTTGCATACTATGTTCATAGCCACATCATTTACAACAGCCAGAAAGTGGAAGTAACATGTGTCCAACTGTGGACAGGTGACTGATAAAAATGTGACGGTCACTGTGTCCAGGGAGGCTGACCTTAGCCTTAGAAAAGGATGTTCTACCACATGGATGAACCCAGAAGTCGCTGAATGACACGAAGCAGTCGCAGAAGCCAAACACAGAGACAGACAGTGGAAAAGGAGTTTCTAAGGGATTAGGGAAGGAATGGAGAATTTCTGCCATGGGTCTGGATTTTCAGTTTGGAAAGGTGAAAAGACCCGGAGATGACTCACTGTGAGTGTACTAAGAGCCACACGGATGGATGTTTGAAAATAGTTAAAGAGCCAGGCATGGTGGCTCATGCCTGTAACTCTCAAAAGGCTGAGGCTGGAAAACTGAATTTGAGGTTAGCCTGTTGTATGTGGTGGGGACTCTGCCAAAAACAAAACAACCCCCCCCCCAAAAAAAAACCCACAGACAAAGTAATAAATTTTGTTAGGTATATTTTATGACGGGTGGGAAAAGCTGCTGGTAGAGCTAAAGTCCTGTTAATTTGGTGTAGAAACAACAGCACAGGAAACACGTGACCTCTGAGAGAGTTGAACGTTCAACTGGTAGAAACTTACACACACACAACCACATTGCGGCAGGGTCCCCAGTTGCCAACATCTGAGCCTCTGAAAGGTAAGTCACAGCATCTGGCTTTCCCTGCTCCCCTCCCAGGATCCCAGCAGCATGGAACTTTGGGACTCCTGAGTGTTAAGTAAGCCTGAATTCTGGTCTCTTCTCTCTAGGACTCAGCTCCCCCACCCCACTCTGGTCTGCTAGTGGTTGGGGATTCCCGGCCGGGCAGGCCAGCGGAGCACCTCCCTAAAAGTTTCTGAAGCATTTGTTTTCCTTGTCTGCAGCCCACCATCCCTGCCCCGCCTTAGTGACTGTTTCCTGTTTTGTGTTTTCTTCCTTCCTTTCCCACTCTGGGTGGCATCCCTCTAGGTTACAGATTTAGAAACATAGCCCTAGCTGGCCTGGAACACACAGAGCTCCACCTGATTCTATCTCCTGAGTGTTGGGATTAAAGTCATACAGGGCCATCTCCTTTGTACCCCCAAGTCCGCATGGGCTATGACCTGGGAAGGGACAGTCCCCTTCTCTCAAGTAAGGACTGCGGGTCTCATCCTGAAACCAATGCCAGTCGGTGACAGGGGACCTGTCAAAGCTGTGGCCCGCATTCCCACCGAGCCTCCTCCTCCCTTACGTTCAGGAGTTTTCTTTTCCTCTCTGTATTCTTTCTGTAAAATTGAACACATACTGTGTAAGAAGGTGTCGGTGACATATCTGTCACCGTAGTGCACAGTAATGCAATGGCTGTGGGTGAAATGTCAGTAAAACTTTCATGGACTGTAAACTGACGGCTTTCCACCCATGTCCAAGTTCGCCGAAGTAATGACTGGGAGACAGAATTATATATGAATAAATGCTTAGGACATAAGCTTGGGATTATTCCCCAACTAGCTTGTAGGGCAACCACCCGTTTGTTCTGTTCTATGAGTGGCACATGGCTTGTTAACCTCTCTTTAGAGTTCCAGGGCAAATCTCCCTCACCTCCGACTCTATCCCAGAAATCCTCTCTACAGGAGACTCTATCTAGAGAGGGAAAATTAACTCTTTTAATTCCTACAACAATTCTACGAAGGAGATACTATCATTAATCCCATTTTACAGATGAGTGCTGGGAGCTGTACCCAGCTTGGTGGGGGGAGAAGGTGATCTTCTTTCTTCTCCTCTGGTCGGTCGGTTCTTCTTGAGGCAGCCAAGGGGGATAGGAATTGGAAGAGCGTCGGCGAGGGGTAAGACTTGGTCTTACGAGATTTGGGGTAATATCTTATGAGATATTTAGGGTTGCTGTTTAATAAAATCTTTCTTATCTACATTACTAAAGTTTACTTACTAGGCTACTGTAGCTGACCTGCTATCTGTTTGATCCTCTGAGGCCAGAAACTGCAGTTTCTGGCCACTAACACCTCCGCCCAGGGACAGCAGAGAATTAAGAAACGGCTTTGATCTGTCTCTGTAGGAGCTGCCAGGCTCTAACTTAGGTCTGTCGGTTTGAGGTCACAGGAAGAAAAGACACTTAAAGAAGTTATTTTAGTTTATTGCTAGTTTCCTATCTAAGGGGGAAAATGGGAAGGTCCTAAGTGGAAAAAGGAAAAAATTCTAACAAAGGAAAAATTCTAAGTAGAGAGATTCTAAGCAGGGAAGAAGGGAGAAGAGGAGAGAGAGAGGGGGGGGGTGAAGTGAGGAAGAGAAAAGTGAGTCACTAACGAACGTCCCTTTGTCTTATACATCATTCAGAGTACCTGATCACATGTTACAAAGTTCATCACAAGTTCACACCAAAATTCAAATCATAAATTGAAATAGAAGTTTACAATCGAGAATGTTTACATGCATATCCATTAGGAGTATAGATAAACCCAAGCAATATTTTTTTCTTCTGTCCTAGCACCTATAATAAATTGTGAGTTCCCTTTAGTGACCCTTGGTTAATTGTTTTACAACCACCTTGGAATGTGCTCTGAGTAGGAGAGAGTCTGGTTACTAAGTGCTGTTAACTGATGACACTTCGGAGACTGGCAAAGTTCTCATAGCAGTTTTGACTATCAGAAAGGGACTTAATAGCAGTCCCACTATAAAAGAGCTTAATAATCATTGATATAATTTTAGGAATTCTTATAGGATCATCATTAAGACTTAAGAAGTCGTCTATTTGTCTATATAGCATCACTACGAGACAGTACATCTTCGTGGGTCTGCAGAGATCGATCTGCTCCAAAGGGGAGTGCTATTGCTTAGTGATTGTTATATATGTTTAATAATAATAGGAAAAGCATATTAATAGCAGGATCTTTCCTAAAATATGTCCAACATAGCCTTGCTGAATGTGGCACACTTGTCGCAGATAATAATCCGAGGCAAGCATTTCAGGATGATCAACTGCTAATTATTAGCTTGTCCTATTATGGCTTCTGACAGATGAGGGATCAGACACATAAAGAGATTGAATGATTTGTCCAAGGTCACACAGACTGTAGGAAGTGGACGTATATGTTTCTTGAGTCTTAGCACAAAAGTTCTTTTAGGGCATGTCTGGATCTGATGGGGGAACTGTGCTGGAGAGATGGCTCAGTGGTGCTTGCTGCTCTGGCAGAGGATGGGAATCCCACCATCCTGCCTTAACTCCAGGGCATCCAATACCCTCTTCTGGCCACACACATAAAAGTGCAAAATAAAATGTCTGTTTTCGTTCAGCTTTACAGGATAATAGTCTAGTCTATTGTTCCCCAGAGGACCAATATACTCTCCCATTAGTAATTGTAAAAGTTGTTATTGACCTACAACGTCTCTAAAACTTGACCTTAGATTTCCTAACCTCTGCCAACTTAGTAGATGTGATTTTCATTTTAATTTCCTGGCTACTGTTGAGTTAAAAGTAATGTCCTCTTTCCTTTGAAATTCTCGGTTATCAACGATTTAATTTGTTTGTTTATTTTTTGGTGCTGGGAATGGAACCTAGGACCTGCACATGCCAGGGAAGCACTCTACTCACTGAGCTCCATCCCCGGCCCCTATTGTTTATGATTTTGACAGTTTTGAAGTCTTGCCTAATTCCCTACCTCAACAACATAATATTCTCTTATGTTTTCTTGTTGATGTTTATGACGTTTCCCCTCATATATGAGAACTTAATGTAAATGGAATCAAGTTCTCCATTGTTGTGATGTGAGGATGCCACACCCCCACCCCCTTCCCCATCCTGTTAATCAATTGGCCCAGCCTCACACAACAGACTTTTCTTTTCTTCTCCTTCTTCTCCTTCTTCTCCTTCTTCTTCTTCTTCTTCTTCTTCTTCTTCTTCTTCTTCTTCTTCTTCTTCTTCTTCTTCTTCTCTTCTTCCTCTTCTTCTTCTTCTTCTTCTTCTTTTTTGTTGTTTTTGTTTTTTTCGAGACAGGGTTTCTCTGTGTAGCCCTGGCTGTCCTGGAACTCACTCTGTAGACCAATCTGACCTCAAACTCAGAAATCCACCTGCCTCTGCCTCCCAAGTGCTGGGATTAAAGGCATGTGCCACCACTGCCCGGCTCAGACTTTTCTTCTAACCAAGCCATCCAGTGTCACCATAGTCTGAATTAGTCACAGGTGTGTTTCTAGGTTCTAGAAACTAGGACCAATTAGTTGATCTGACACCCATATTAATATTTTATATAAAATCTCAATATTCAAAGAGAAAGTTGCCCCTCTTCTTCTTCCTGTGTATCTTGAACCTCTCATGCCTCCACTTCACAATCAGCTTTCAGTTTCCATAAACAACCTTATTGGGATTCACTGGGATTTCACTGAATCTGTTTATCAGTTGGGAAAGAAGTGATCTTTCTTGTATATTTCATTACATTTTATTTCTGGGGCACAGGCATGCCACAGCCCACATAGAGGAGTCAGAGGCTAGCTTGTGAGAATCAGTCCTCACGTGTGAGTCCCAGGGATCAAGCTCAGGTTGTCAGGCTTGGTGGCAAGCGCCTTTATCCTCTCAGTGAGCTGTCCCGGGAACCCACACCCTCAGACTTGTCATTTCTTCTCAAACTAAGTCTGTAAAGCCAATTTTTCTGAGATTTTGTTTACTTTGTTCCATATTTTATGACATATGTTATTTATAGTCTTTACTTTTTATTATTGGGTAGAGGCATTGACAGTAGCCCAAACTAGCTTCAAATTTGCAATCCACCTGTCTCAGCCATCCAAGTGGTGCTGGGATTTCTCTGTGTAGCCCTGGCTATTCTGGCACTCACTCTGTAGATCAGGCTAGCCTTGAACTCAGAGATCCATCTGCCTCTGTCTCTCAAGTTCTGAAATTAAAGAAAGACATGCGCCACCACAGCCAAGGTTCATTTTTATTTTATTTTGTTTTATTTTACTTATTTATTGGTTGGTTGTGTTTGTTGTTTGTTTGTTTTGAGACAGGATTTCCCTGTGTGGCCCTGGCTGTCCTAGAACTTGCTCTGTAGACCAGGCTAGCCTCAAACTCAGAGATTTGCCTGTCTCTGCCTCCCAAGTACTGGGATTAAAGGCATGAACCACCATCGCCTGGCTTATTTTTATTTTTTTAATGGTGGTACTATACATATAAGGTATGTTGTGTGTGCCCATTTGTTTATTTATTTGCAGCCAAGCATGTTCACATTGTTCTGCAAGTTATATTTGGAACCAATCTTACAAAATGAAGCTACCCCTAAGACACCTCCCATTTCCCAGTCCCCACTCCTCTCCCCTCAGCCTCCCTTCTCCTTCTGGGGTATGATCATTCTTTTTATAAACCTGCTGTGTTTCCATGGTTGCTCTGCTAATGATTACTTGCTTTCTTTTTGGGCCCTGTCTGGAAGTTTCCTCTGGCCTTCTGCTGCCTTGCATGTCCCTCCCAAAGGTCTCGGGAGACTCTGACCCTCACAGTGGCTTCCTCTGTCCTACCTCTGATGAGCTCAATCAGCTACCGTAGCTGCTTGCCACTCATAGGGACTTCATCTTTCCCTAGGTATGTGACCTTAGCAGAGCCATTTAGCCTCTCTGTGCCTCAGTTTCTCCTTCTAGGAGATGAGAACAGTGGTAATACTTGAGCTTGTAGAATTTAGGAGTAGTAGTTAGTACTTATAGAGTGCTTTGACAGTGACCAGCCTGAAGTAGGTAAGTAGAGTCACATGCTCCAAGACAACATTTCCATCCATGACAACCCACATGTGCAGTAGAGGTCTCAGAAGATTACACTGGAGCTATAAAATTCGTACCGTGTAGAGACAGCGTAGCATAATCATCGAGGCACAGTAACACGATGGATCGCTCCTAGATTTCTAGTGACATTAATGTACTACCGTGCTGCAGCAGGATTCAAATATAGCACACACAACTATGCATACGAAGTAGGTAGTATCCTGCACCATCTAGGTTTGCATGGACACACTACGATGCTCACACCACCTGATGGCAAATTTCTCTGAACTTGAACTACAAAGTGAGCTCAAGGCCAGTGTGGACCACTGTGTGGGGCCCTGTCTCAAAAAAGGAAAAGCATCAAGAGTCTGGGGATGCAGCTCTTGGCACGTGCCTAGCATGAAACTGCAGCATCTCAGTCACCAACACCCCCAAAAATGAAAAAACAACTCCTTCCCTCCCTAAGTAGCATCTGTCCATCTGTCTGTCTGTCTGTCTGTCTGTCTGTCTGTCTGTGTTGCTGTATATTATCACATTATCATTGTTATTACCCAGAGGAGGCCAGTCCCCATCTTACCACCCAAAGCCCTCGAAGCCGGTCAATCCCCTGTTCCAGGACTCTATCAACCTAATGTGCAATCAGCCACTCCTATCCCCACTCCCACCCCACTCCCACCCCATTCCCACCCCACCCCACCCCACCCCACTACTCCCTTCTCCCTCTTTTCTCTCTTTACTCGATCTTCTTCACCTTCTGGCAGGATCTCAGAGCCCAAACAGCCTCGTTCGGGGACTTCCCTTGATCAAGGCTGATAACATCTGCACTAGACAGCTGTGTACAGCAGTCACTACTCAGCACTGTGGGAAGGACAGGATGTCACAGTGCACTCCAACCCAGGCATCTGGGTCACAGCTTGAGCCATCGAGGTTTCTTCTACTTGAAATCTGGAAGGCACAAAGGTCTGGGAGCTGGCCTTGCACGTGGCTTCCTGAGCTCAGATAATGAGCCCTCAAAACCCTGGGGCTTCCTTTGGATAGGCCCTTTCTAGGATTTCACCGGGAAAGCAAGGAGACCTGCTTTTGCCCTGCCTATCCCTCAGGTTCTAAGACAGAACAGACAGAGGAAGGTTGGCCATATGGCAACACAGTGTCACCTGGGAAGGCCTTCTATCCAAAGTTCACTGCTTGTGGCAAAGCCTGCCCGGAAGATTAGTAAGACCAAGGTTCTGCCTAGAGTAGGCAGATGGACAGGAAGGCACTAACTGACAAGCCCAGGAAAGAGCCTAGGATTTGGGACCTCCTGGGCCACAGGAGACTACTGTGGGCTGCCCTTTTGCAATCTCTGAGCCCTGTGTGAGCCCTGCGTTGGCTGAGTTAGGGCTAGGCTTCTCCGGGAAACTAAGGGAGACATTAAGGTATGCGATATACTCATGGCAGTAGCAAGAGATTGCTATGTGACTGTGCTCTAACTTTGGTTATTGTCTCCCAGAGATAACTCCAAAAGAGGCCTGGTAGAATTCAGAGTTCCCCAGATCTGAACAAAAGGAGGCCTCGTTCTGCCCCATGTATGGCAATAGAAATTCCATGTACACACCCCCCCACACACACACACACATGTAAGTGCATGCACACTTGCACACATTCACGCATGCACACACACTTCCCTGTACGTGAGCTCCATAGCACTGCTTCCCTAACCCTGCACAGGGAACATGCCATGTGGGAGAACCGTGTTACACCCCGGCTTATCTGCTGCTTCCCAGCTTCCTCTGCCTGAATTCTTGAGGCCCTGAAGGCTTGGGAGCTGGTCTGTGCATATTGTTTCCTGATCTCAGATAATCAGAGGAAGTGAGCTCACTGGGAGAGGAGACTGCGGATTTCAGTCCGGAGCTCCAGGCTTCACTCCCTGACCTGTAGCATACATCTCTCCCTAACCCTCCAGGCAGCCGTCAGCTGTGCCCCTGAAGCCCACAGACCCCACAGACCCCACCTGAGATGTCTTCTTTTGCTTGCTGGAGCCTGTCTCTAACCCTTCTTGTCTTGCTCTGCAGCCCAGGTAAGCTGCTGGCCCCCAGGGTTCCCAGCACGTGGCATCTTAGGGTGGGGGGTTTTTGATATTCCTTGGGCATCGGGTTGGGGAAGGGGACATCCTGGCCACAGGGGCCTCTTCATAGGTGAGGAAGACTGTGTCAGCCTGGCTTTAGTTTCTCTTGGCCTTGGGCTAGGGACTAGGACCATGGCCCTTTGGATACTAAAGGGAACAAACTCAGAGATCTGAGGATGATGATGTAACATTCATCAATGAATGTTGATGTGACAGGCTACCAGGGTTGGGTGGTGAGCAGTAGGTAAACGGGAGACTCCGGAAGGGATGCCAGGGTCTAAGTAAATATGAGGCAGCGTGCCGAAGGGGCCTAGTGGACCATAGAGGGCACCACTGCGCTCACTAGGACAACAAAATGAAAATGAAAGCCATTTGAATGGGTCATGGAGACCTGGGAGAACACGGCCTCGATGTGCTGAGTGTCCTGTGTCTTCGACAACCTGCCAAATGCTTTCAAGCCTGATTGCACTCAGGACCCAGGGGAGGGCACATGAGCCCTCTTAACAAGTGGAGAAACTGAGGTGCACAGAAATAAGTCGTCTGACTTGTTGTACAGCAAGCGTTGAGTTCAAATCCAGCACTTTCTACATGGAAAGCCCCTCTTTTGCCACTGAATTGAATGTCACTAGCAGATAGCTGAGTGGGCTGCGTGGGGGTTGGGGGGAGAAAGCACAAACCATGTGTAGTCCTGCTGGCCAGGACCTAGGACCTTCATGGTCCTCAGAGAATGGAGGCGAACACTGAGGGTCCTATTGTCTTACACCAGGTACATCCCAAATGTCTGTCCTGCACAGGGCTGTGTGGTCACCATAAAGAGAAACATGAGAAACTCAGGCCCGGCCTGAATGTCCCGGCTCCAATGGTGCCTACGGAGCATCAACATAAATTATGAGTCTTTATGCAACAGGTCCTTTTCATGGTGGTCTGTTGCTTTTCTGGTCTCGTTTCTAACATTCCTCTCCCTAGCTAAGGTCTGGTCATCTTGGCTCTCCATTGCTTCATGGAAGCATGCTCCCAATGGCAGGTCTATGAGCCAGCAGTTCCCTTTATCTGGACCATGCTCCCACAACACGTGCAGGGTTCACTCCTCCCTCCGTCTTTGCCTCAATAACATTATCTTTTACTAGCGACATTATTAAAAACGGAGTCCCTCCACTACCTCTATTCTCTTTCCCTGGAACTTTACCACCATCCAAAGAGCATCCTGGCAGTTTTCTATGATTATGTGAGCTCAGAACTTTATCTCCCTTCTCAGAGGTGTCTTCATGACAGAGGGAACATTGTACAGGGGCTTACGGAAGCCAAAAGTAGGCTTAAGGAAGATTGACCTAGGGCTGACTGATAAAGGGCCTGGAGGAAAGGGACCTGGGAATGGAACAAAGGGACCGACCAAAGGTGACCTATCCCCTTGGGCCTTACTTACAACCACTGGTAAGAGAGCCTCAAGGGCAGACGTCAGCGACATCTGCTGCCTGGTGCTTTTGGTCTTACAGGGTCTGGTGAGAAGGCCTTTGAGGTCTACGTATGGTCCGAGAAGCAGATAGTAGAAGCAACAGAGTCTTGGAAAGTCAACTGTAGCACCAGCTGTGCAGCCCCAGAATCGGGTGGTCTGGAGACCTCCATGAGTAAGATAATGTTGGAAGAGCACCCTCAAGGCAAATGGAAACAGTTCCTAGTCTCAAACATCTCCAGTGACACGGTCTTCATTTGCCATTTCACCTGTTCGGGAAAGCAGCACTCGCAGAGTTTCAACATCAGGATATACCGTGAGTATCTGCGTGAGGCTCTATCCCCTAGCACAGCGCCCATGTCTACTACAGCTGCTGCCACTACTACACACTAACTGCTCAGTGACTTCTCCTGGGTCTCATCATGGGACTCATCTCCCTTGGTCTGTGGGCTCAGGATCTGCTTACAGCCCTGGTTGGACTCTATGAGTCCTGTACCTCAGAAGCAAACTGCAGGTTTTGACCCTTGCTCCAAGAAGGTCAGTCCAGCCAAGGTTTGCACAGATCCTGACGTCACTTCCTACCCCACTTCAGCTACCAGAACACTCACAAGGAGGAAGTAGATCGATCAGAAGAGCTAGCCTTCTCTAGTAGCTCCCTCATTTCGTGGGGGAAAGTGGAGGTGCTGTGCAGTATTCTCGTTGTTCCTCCCAGGACCTGTGGCAAATTCGTGAGCCTTGCATACCATACACAGGGTAGGCCAGGAGTCTCTCGGCTTAGCTCCAAGTGTTTCCCTGCAACTCATTACTGACACTGATGGGTCAAAGAATAGAAAGATGTCCTAAATCCTAGGTGAGTGAGTGGAGGAGAGGCCCTCTAATTTAGAAGGGAATTAGGGTACCACCATAGTCCTCATTCAGTCAATCTGGAATTATATTGGTCATCAATCTGACTGGAGAAGCAAGGCGAACCTGACTCCTGTCCCAGCATCATGAGGAAGCTCAGTCAGTTCCTCACGTGTAGCCTTCCAGATGCTCACAACACAGACACCCAGCTGTTTAATTTGAAATTTGTGCTTAGTATCTAGAGAGGACGGAAACAGGCCCAGATTTTTTATTTGTTTGTTTGTTTTTGTTTTTAAGACAGGCTTTCTTTGTGTAGTCCTGCCTGTCCTGGAATTAGCCCTGTAGATCAGACTGGCCTCAAACTCACAGAGTTCTCTGCTTCTGCCTCCCAAGTGCTGAGACTAAAGGTGTGTGATACCGCTCCCCAGCCCCAGATGTTTTTTAATAACCTTCTAATTGACTGTACCTTTTCTTCCTTCATTCGTTCCTTCCTTTCTTTCTTTTTCCTTTCTTTCTTTCTAAAGAAAGATTTACTTATTTTATATTGTGTACATTCAGAGAGGTCATCAGATCCCACCACAGATGGTTGTGAGCCATCATGTGGTTGCTGGGAATTGAACTCAGGACCTTTAGAAGAGCGGTCAGTGCTCTTAACCGCTGAGCCATCTCTCCAGCCCGGCTGTACCATTTCTGCATCTTCTCTTTGTAGACCCCTTTCTATTTTCTAAACCATGTCTGCAGAGCTAGCACCCGGCACACCCTCTACTATACACTTCCTCTTCCTCCCTCTTCCAGTGAGTGGGCCAAGTTCACTTACTCTCTCAAGTTTAGCTAGGGATCTGGGATACCAGGAGATGGGCCTTAGCCAGGCTGGACCTGCAGGGAAACAGTTCCATCCTGACTGGCCTTCCTCCTTTGTCTCCTGCAGAGCCTCCAGCTCAGGTCATACTGAAGCTGCAGCCCCCTCGGGTGTTTGTGGGTGAAACTTTCACCATTGAGTGCAAGGTGTCCCCTGTGAAGCCCCTGGAGAGCCTCACCCTCTCCCTGCTCCGTGGCAGGGAGACCCTAAAGAACCAGACCTTTGGGGGAGCTGAAACTGTCCCCCAAGAGGCTACAGCCACATTCAACAGTACAGCTCTGAAAAAGGATGGTCTCAACTTTTCCTGCCAGGCCGAGCTGGATCTACGACCCCATGGCGGGCAGATCATCCGCAGCACCTCAGAGTCCCAGATCCTTGAAGTCTATGGTAAGGAGACCCTGTTGGCTGAGAGGGTCAGAGGTAGCACTTCTTGGCAACACGGGGAAAGAAAACCCACGACTCCCACTCCTAGACGGTCTGATGTGCACATACAGTCCTGAGGGCTCCCTCATATACCCTGATTCCCTGGGTCTCTTTCCAAGTTCCAAGCTGAACACTAACTTTTCCAGAAGCCAGAAGAGCTCAACCAGCTGGCTCGGCCATTATTGAGCTGGGTAGCTTTGACTGTGGCAGTGAGCTCTCTCTAGTTATGACTCCTTTCTACAATGAGAAGGCTGGCTGGCCACGACATCCCGTGGTACCCGGTCACTGTATACTGGTGTCTGTCAGGGGACTGGTGTCAAGGGCTGCTGGAAGAGAAGGGTAGTGGCTTTGCCTGATGGCCTAGAGCATAGGCCACCTTCCTCTTAGACGTCACTCTGGAGGCAGACACCTTAGGTCACTACTCTCTGCTACTGGGCTGACTGTGGAATGTATGAATGGGTAGGAAGTGATGATGGACAGACTCCCGGGGCCCTAACATCTGATGATCTCTGAGACTACTACTGTCTCTTGCCTCCCCAGAGCCGATGCAGGACAACCAGATGGTCATTATCATCGTAGTGGTGTCAATACTGCTGTTCTTATTTGTGACGTCCGTCCTGCTATGCTTTATCCTCGGTCAGCACTGGCACAGGAGGCGGACAGGCACTTACGGAGTGCTAGCTGCCTGGCGGAGGCTGCCCCGAGCCTTCCGGGCACGTCCCGTGTGAACCAAGGTTGCCAGGCCCCTGGTGGTTACCGGAACTCAACATGGCGCCTTCAAGGTGTGGTTCAGCACTGGCTGAAGGACTGTGGCAGCAGCAGAAGATTCTGAGACATTTCCTTTTTTATAGCCTCAATACAAATACCTGGATTTCACCCTGTGCGCGCCATGACTGCTCCTGGGATAACAGTCAACACTTATACCAGGGAATGTATTAAGTGTTACCTGTTCACAACCAGTGTCTCCTCAGCTCTTCCCACCCCCTGCTCTTTCCCAGGGCTTTTTGGAGCCTCTGCATCTCAGATCCCAGATATCTACCCACACCATTAGAAGCAAATTATTTCCTCCTGAGGTCTCATGAGGTGAAAGACATTCTGTTCACACCCAACCCGGGGGACCTCATGCTGTTGCTGACTCTCCTTTCTGTCATCAATGAGAGAAGGCTCAACGGAGCTGAGTCAGCTGCAGGGGCCTCCTGAGCTGGGCCCCTCTCGGTCCATGCTGCTCTCCGGGAGTCTTAAGGAGTTTGGAGATAGGAGCTATCCTTTTCTCTCTTCCCCTGTTACAGGCCCAGGGGTGAAGACACAGCCTTCATCATCCCAGAGAGGGGCAGAGACCAGCTGGGCTCTGGTATCAGGGCCTTATTCTGGTCCAGATGGGAAACGGCGGATCAATTGGTTTTCCGTGGCTTCTGGGTCATGGTTGGGCTTAAAGGAGCCTTTACTCCAGAACAGCCAGCACAAGGTGGCAGTAGAGAGCCTGAGGAGAGGGCTTGCCGGGGACAGAGTGGGCAAGAAGGGCCAGCATGGGTGGAGGGTTGCTCCAGGGTTTGGGGCAGCCCTGTGCAGAAGCTGACGAGACCTGATGTACATCTGTCTTCATGGCAGGCTCTCGGCATCATAATAGTCTAGAAAGACAGAACCCTCAGCTTGTTCCTTCCTGCCTTGTTAGACCCCAAGGGTGAACATAGAATGGGACAAGACAGGCCCTGGAGTCGTGGTTGGCAGACACCCCCCAACCCCCGCGCCCGCCTCCCATCCACAGGGAACATGGCCCTTCTGACATCTTAGTCTGCCCCAGGTCAGGCCTCACTGCCCACCCACCCAGCCCCTACCTGAAGCGGGAGGTACATCTGCACCAACAGTCCCTGTTGCACTGGGGGGTGGGGGTGGGGGCACATCTCTCCTGAGATGGGAGAGAGAAAGGAAAGACCCCCTTCAGAGGCTCAGGATGACATCTGAGGCTTTACCTCCAAATTCCTTTCGACCTATATGGGGAACCTGGCCACGCCCTGGCCACGCCCCCTCCCTTCTCACTTACGCCTCCCCTTGCCTGGAGGCAGGGCGCTGGTGCTGAATCCTGGCAGCACCCTGCCAGGGAGGCTGATGTGGGGAAATAGGGAGGAAAGAGGATGGCCAGAGTGGCATGGGGCCCAAGGAGATCACTGGGTAAGGCAAGTAGTGATGGTGGAAGACCAAAGGCTCTTGCTCCTGCGTCTCCGTCTCTTCCTCCATCTGCTCCTCGCGGCTGTCAGTATGGACCTGGGGGTTGTGCAAAGTGAAGAGGGCAGCTGAAGACTCAGGCCTGGCCCTCCCTGCCTCCAGCACTCCACCTCCTCAGCTACTGTCTGCACAAATAATCACCACCTCACGGTAAAGGCTACTGTTCAGTGAGCTACATGCAAGCAAGGCTCCTTGGAGACGCCCACCCCATTACTATGCAGAGAGGAGAAGCTGTAAGAGGCTATGCCGCTCAGCTAAGAGCATCAGAGCTAACAGGAGGGAATGAGGTAATGCGGAACCGACTGAAAGAGTCCCAGTGACTCAGGAGCCGGTACCAGAAGTCTACAAATCTGCCCTTGTTCCTGGATCTTTTAGGGCCCCTCAAGGAAGGGAGATACTCTTCTCAGAGCCTCAGAGGACTTCGGGGTGAGAGGTAGCAGCCGCAACTCAGGGTCTAGACCTACCTCAGGATTTACCTCCTCCCTGAACCCCTCCGGGCTTCCTAGAGCCCCCTTTCCTTTGGTTCCTCTTTTCTCAGACCTCACACCCCTTACTGCCCCCCTGGGGCCTGAGGGACACAGGGAAATATCCAGAAGGAAACCCTTGAGGGCAAGAGGTGGGTGGTAGCAGAGATTCGGTAACTCCCTTCCTATTGGAAGCTGACCAATCCTTGACAAACAGTACATGCCAAAGAGACTCAGGCAGACAGGGGTGCAGGCAAGCTTCCTGCTAGTCTCTCCTCTGTTTTTTGTCTCCAGGTGGGGAACCCTCATATAGAGTCCCACCCTGGGCCCCACTTTTACCTACCTGTGGGCTGGGCCACTCTGGCCCTGGGTTCAGAGCATCTGCCACCAGTTGACTCAGTAGCAGCTGGTGCATCTGTGCATTCTGCAGCAGCATCAGCTCCAGCAGGTCTGAGGAGTGGGTTTCAACAGGCCTACCAGCGCCCCACACAGCCCCTTTCCTCCCGGGCCCAGTCCCGACCTTACTTATTATAGGATGTAACCAGCAGAAGAAGGAAGGCCCCAAGTACGAGTGTTAGAAGGGAGTCAGGAGAGTGACCCAGGACTGTTACCTTCCTTGACTCGGTTATGCTGAGGCTGAGGAGACAGGACTGTCCAAGGAAAGGGCTGCAAGAGGGTCACCCAGGGCTGGGGACATGGGTGGGGAGACTCAGCCAAATCAAGTAGATGAGGGTAGGTCATGTCAGGAGTCCCCCACTTCCCTCTCAGTGTCTCTGCACCTCATGACCCCCTTCCTCCAAGTCCACTCTCTTCCTCTTGGTTAGGGACCTCCCTTCCCACCATCCCGTACCCACCCCAGAGTTTACCGCTACCGTAGCTCCACAGTCTTCTCCCTGACTCCCGCTGCCCCATTTAAGACAGTAAGCTGTGCCCAGGCCTCACCGTAGGGGCTGCTCTCTGTGTTGGGGCATCACTCCAGCTCTCACTCCCAAGGGAGGCCATGCCCTAGCACATTAGTTACCTTGGCAGCTCTGGGGACGCCAGGGAGGGCTCCTCCCAAGAGTACACCAACCCGCCCAGCCCAGGTCGTCCGGTGCCTAGGAAACAGTCCAAGTCTCCGCCCTGGCCTCCTCTTCTTCCGGCTTGTGGGGGGTCTCACTTCTGTCAATCCACCTTGGGAGGCCCCTGTACGGGAGTTCCCCAGGCTTTGGCCATATCCTTCCTGCACCTGGTGCTGGCGCTAACCCTGGGAGAACCCATGTCTGTTGAGTGAGAAGCTGGGGTGACTTGGTTTCCTCATCCCACAAGAATAAAATGTACAGGACCAGGCATGAATGTTTGAGTCAGTAAGAAGGGCGGAGTCAGTCATGCGTAGGAGAGGGGAATCCGAAGGACCCAGTGGTTTCTGGAGGGGATCTGGCCGACCCTGGGCAACTTTACAGAACAGGCTGGGACTCTGGCCCAGAATGCCTGGGGCTCTTCACCTCTCCCTGCAGATTTGCTGAATTCCTGGCTGAGGTGAGCCACTCACTGCCCTTTTAGAGATGGGCAGTCCAGTACTAGAGTCTACAACAGTCTTCTGTTTCCAAAGCATGCATTCTTCCGACAGGAAGTTAGTGAAGTGTCTATTGCGTAAAAACAGGTGAGAGGAGAGATCTATTTCCACAGCTGTGACATCCGAAGATAGGTCTTATGCAGCAGTCGAGGACAATCCCAACAGGAAGCTGGGATTAGCACCAGAGACTCATCCTTCTCCCATCCTCCACTCCTGTCCCCCTTTCCACAGTCCTGGAGTGGAGAGCCAGAAGGTACATCCACGTCTCTTCTTTGTCCCTGTCCGTTGGTGACACTGCTGCTGGCTTTTCCTACTGCCAGAGCCTTCATCCTTTCAGCCCTAGCTAGCCATCTTCAATAAGCCAATTAAAAGGATAAATTAATAATAAAAGTGTGGGAAAAGGAGAGTTTTCAATGTGACCACATTAGGAAGAGAGACAAAAAGATCCAGTGATAGTCCCACCCCCCACACCAGGGCATCCTCAGGGTCCTGGCAGATCCAGTGATAGCTCCCCCTCCACCCACCCAGGGCATCCTGAGGGTCCTGGCATGAGGTGGGAAGAATAGCCAATCAGCCCAAGAGGGAAATCACTGTGCCCGGGAAATTAGCTAGAAGGGAGAGAGTGCTGTTGTCACTCCCAGAGTAACAGAGTTAGTGATCTCAACCTTCCTAGTGCTTCAGCCCTTTAATCCAGCTCCCCGTGCTGTGGTGACCCCCAACCGTAAGAATTTTGCTACTGTTATGAACTGTGGTGTAATATCTGATATGCAGGATATCTGCTATGTGACTCCTGTGGAAGGGTCCCGACCCACAGGTTGGGAACTGCCGTGATAAAGGCTGAGATTCCAAGATAGAGAATGTAGGTAGCATTGTGTAAGTAATGGGGGCTACGGCCAGGGGCCAGCAGGACAGAATGGGTGACATGCATAGCCAAGACTGGAAGAATCATTTTGTTCTTTGTGTCTTATCCCAATCCTATGGATACACACACACACACACACACACATACACACACATACACATATACACACATAGCACACATATATATATACACACATACACACACATATATGCACAAACACACACATACACAACATGTACACACACATACACATGCACACACATGCACACATACATATACACAAACACACACATACACACACA
>NW_021604790.1:6251297-6262971 GCF_004785775.1 Grammomys surdaster | reverse complement strand
ACAAACACACACATACACACACATGCACACATATATATACACACATGTACACATACATATACACACATGTACGTACACATACACACACATACACACACACACTTTCTTTTTTTGAGATGGGCTCTCGCTCGGCCTAGGCTGTTCCATATGTACCCAAGGACACCTTTGAACTCCTGATCCCCCTGCCTGTGTCTCTCAAGTGCTGACGCTACAGGTCACCTCTTGTGTATGTGGTGCTGGGCAGGGCTTCGTGAATGGAGGTGTTCTGCCAGTTGACTCATACCCAGCCCCAGCAGCCACAGTTCTAAGTCACAAGGTTTTGGTGGATGCAATCTCTCAGTACACAGCTGCCCAGCCACAGCAATCTGCTCTGATGTGGAAAGTGTCAAAGAGTTGAGTGAAGAAAATCAGTGGGCTCTTATTGAGTTTGTTTTTAATTTTATTTTATGTGCATCGGTGTTTTGCCTGTGTGTATGTGTACAGCATGTGTGGCTAGTGCCCCCGGAGGACAGAAGAATGTGCTGGACACCTGGAACTAGAGTTACAATGGTTGTGAGCCGCAAGGTGGGTGTTTGGAACCAAACCCTTTGAGTGATCTCTCCAGCCTCTTTGTGGGGTTGTTTGTTTGTTATGTTTGTTTTGTTTTTGTTTTTTGTTGTGTTTTTCTTTCTTTTTGGTATTTTGAGACAGGGTTTATCTCTGGTTGGTTCTTCCTTGAAATTAACCTGAATGATAAGACCTTGTTTTGTTTTTTAAAAAATAACATGTCCAGGATTAGAAAGTAGTGCCATTGACTCAGTGAAGCCCTGGGTTCGATCCCTACTGCAACACAGGTGCACAAATCCTAAGTATGTGCTTGTATATTTGTGGATCATGAGTGCATGTGTGTGTGTGTGTGTGTGTGTGTGTAGGAGACAGACAGAGACAGAGACAGAGACAGGAGAGACACACAGAGAGATAGCATCTACTGCGGAGTCTCCGGATACCCACCTCCCTCCTCCAGCCCCGCCCCCCAGGTCTTCTGTGACTGGTCCACGCATATACCCGGCTCTCCACAGTTTTTATCCACAGGCAAGACAGGCCAGAAGGCTTGGGCATCTCAGGCAGTAAGGGAGGGGAGTATTCCTTGGGTTGGCCAAGGTGACTTCCACACAGACTCTCTCGGGGACACATTCCGGACTAACCTTTACTTTCCCACTCCTAGATGTACGCCTTACTGGCTTTTCTCCATTCAGTCACAGGCTTGCCTCCCAGATCCTTGCAACGGGGTCTGCTTTGGGAGACTCCCCACTTAAACACCAGCCCCCTCCTTCCGGATCTGCCTCCCACAGAGAAAGCCCTGGAAAGATGCTGTTTCCGGTGTGTTTACAGTAAATCTGGTTCTGAGAAACATAATACTGTCGGGTGTAAAATGGATTCAACACAGGCAAAGTTGGAGACTGAGGCTGGCAAGGAAGGCATCACCCTCATCTTCCAGGAAGGAGCATGGGCAGGCTGGAGAGAGAAAGGTGATTGCTCCAGAGCCTTGCACAAAGACCTGTGTGTCGATCCTGTGTGTAACCTGTACCTAGAACACAGAGCTGACAGGAAAGCTAGTGTGGCCTATCCAAGTTCTTTGTCAAAGGAAACAAACCATAGCTGTATAAAGGCTGAAACTTCCCAAATGCTTGCCTGAGTGAGCTCTGCAGAGAACTGAAGAGGTACGGGCCAGCTACTTCCGGTCCAGGATTATGTTCTTTCAGACGTTGGATCCTCCGCCTGTCCTCTTTTTATTTTGCCTGTTGGTAGGGGCTCTTCCTTATGTCTTTGGGGATTTTTGTTTATTTGTTTGTTCATTTGTGTGTGAAGGGAAGGCTTGTGTGTGTGCATGTGTGTACGCTTGTTGAGCATGCTTATGTGTTTGCACTTGTGGAGGCCAGAAATTGATATTGACATATCTTTCTCACACTGCTTTATTTTTTTAAACAATTTGAAATATTTATTTTATTCTGTGTGTGTGTTTTACTTGCGTGTCTACATGTATATCTGTGCACTGTGTGCATGAGACATCAAATCCCCCGAAACTGCAGTTTGTGGGTGGTTGTGAGTCACCATGTGGGTGCTCAGAACAGAACCTGAGTCCTTTGCAAGAACAACACTGATTTTTGTTGGTTGGTTGGTTTTTTGTTTTTGTTCATTGTTGTTTTGTTGTTATTAGTTTTGTTTGTCTGTTTTGAGACAGGGTTTCTCTGTGGAGCCCTGGCTGTCCTGGAACTCACTCTGTAGACCAGATGGACCTCCAACTTGGAGATTCGTCTGCCTCTGCCTCCTGAGTGCTGAGAGTAAAGGCATGTGCCACCTCCACCAGACTAGACCAAGTGCTCTGGAGCCATCCGTCCAGCCCCGCCTTATTTCTTAGTCAGGGTCTCTCACTAAACTTGTTCTTTGTCGCTTTATCTAGACTGGCTGACCGCCAAAGTCCCTGGGATCCATCTGTTGCCAGTCCCTACCACTGAGCACACTTCCTAGGCTTTCCCTGGGTGCTGGAGATCCAAACTCAGGTCCCCATGCCTACCCAGCCCACCTCCAAGCCAGCTCACCAGTACCCACAGGGTTATATAGAAAGAACAGCAAACATTACTCCATGTCCAAGAATAAGTAAATGCTTAAGCAAAGGACAGTACTTCACCCAAACGTTGTGATGTCACTAAAACATACAGCTGGTAGGATCAACGGCTCCCTCCTGCTCTTAGGTGGAAAATGGACCAGAAAAGACCTTTAGGAGAATTCCAGGGCCCTCAATGTCTACCTTAGCCACAACTGAGCAAGAACAAGGGAGGGAACATCTGAACATCAGACAGCAATGGCCCTTTGGAGGGTTCGACTTCTCTCTCTCTCTCTCTCTCTCTCTCTCTCTCTCTCTCTCTCTCTCTTGTTTTTTAAGACTTATTTGCAGAGAAACCCTGTCTTGAAAACCTAAAAAATAAAAAATAAAAAAAATAAAGATTTACTTATTATGTATACAGTGTTCTGCCTGCATGTATGCTTACAGGCCAGAAGAGGGCACCAGATCTCATCACAGAGGGTTAATGAGCCACCACCATGTGGTTGTTGGGAATTGAACTCAGGACCTCTGGGAGAGGGACCAGTGCTCTTAACCATTGAGCTATCTCTCCAGCCCCCAGCCCC
This sequence comes from Grammomys surdaster, assembly GCF_004785775.1. Lineage (NCBI taxonomy): Eukaryota > Metazoa > Chordata > Mammalia > Rodentia > Muridae > Grammomys > Grammomys surdaster. Next base: position 6,259,803 of record NW_021604790.1, on the reverse strand, counting down.
CATCCTTTTTTGAAACAAGGTTTCTCTGTGTTGTCCTGAAACTCTGTAGACCAGGCTGGCCTCAAACTCACAAATCTACCAGCCTCTGCCTCCCAGGTTCTGAGATTAAAGGCGTGTGCAACTACTGTCCAGCTTGAGGGCCCAGTTTCTAAAGAAGCAAGGAGCCAGGATCTGAGGGTTGATGGGAATTAAGTTTTGGTCTGTAGAATTCTGTGGCTGACAATGTATGGGCAAGAAGGAGTCTAGGAAACGCACCAGTGAAGGATGTTTGTCCCTGCCTACCTGCTCTCTCACTGGGAGACTTCTACCACTGCAGTTGTCCTTGTGGGCATGCAGTTTTGTTCAACATTAGCTGGTGGTACTCTGGGGACTTGTGAGCATGTGAATGGTGCTGACTGGATGCTCTGGGGTGGAGACTTATTTCCAAGGTCCTACCCACCAGAACTGCAAGATGGAGCTTCAGAGCCCCTCTCCTCACCAGGACCCTAGGAACCGAGGTACCATCAACCATGAGTAAGTAAAAGTCCCAGGAAGTCACCCTGACCAAATGACCCAGGGAGGAAACTGGGTGCTCAGGCTAGGAGTGTGCATGCTAGGCTGGGGGTGGAGCAGCTTTACAGTCCTGTCGGCTCAGGAGTCCATGATGACTTAGACTGTCAGCTTAATTGGAGTATAAAATGCTTAGGGGACCAGTCCATCCCAGCCCTGGTGTGCTGGAGGGCGGCGTTTCCAGGGAGGATTAGATCATGAAGAATCTGAGCTCACAGATGAGGTCATCCCTGGATGGATCCACAACATGATGGTATTTGATGGAGGTGGTAAAAATCAGGAGGGTGGACATGGTTGGAGAAGGTAGGTTATTGGGGCTGGGCCTTGGGGCTCTATCATGCCCAGGCCACTTCCTGTATGCTGCCTTTTCTCTGCACCTTCCCCACCCTGAAAGACTGAAATATTCGAACCGGTGAGCCAGTATAAATCTGTCCTGCCTTAGGCTGTCTGTAGGCGGCCCCTCACTCCTGCCTTCCTGCTTTCTTCTTCTGCATCTCTCCTTAATTTGGGGTTCATCTCCTCTTCCTACAGACAAGCTTCCTCTTCAGGCTTACCCCTGTTACTTCTGACAGACTTAGAGGCTCCTCTGGGTACACACAATCTCAGAGAAGGGACCATCGGTGCCCAGGATTGGCCAACCAGAGGGATGGTATTGCCATCCCTGGGGCAGAATGGGATGGCTGTTATAATATAAGCAGCCCTACAGAATCATGTATTTGGAGTGTGGGGGGTGGGGGAGGATCAGTTGCCCAAAGAAAGGAGAATTCAGTAAGAGGAGGAAGTGTGGGTTCCATCTTGGGTGTTTGTCTTCTAATATGACTAACCCAAATAATACTTGATACAAAATAGAAAGCTTGGCTCTGTCCAACTCCTACACATTGTATTGCCATCTGCAACAAAATAACCATGCTAAATCTACCAGTCAGTACACTTCAACTGTGACTGGGGCCCAGAGCCGTACACTACACAGCTCATACAATGGAATATTGCAGCCTTGCTCCCTCATATAGGGTGACCCCCCTTCCATTACTCTAATCCCACATTTAAGACCATTCTACTCCATAGAGCTTTGAGCAGAAAAAGGCAGAGACCAAAGGGACAGGGCTGTATGTGGAATTGACAGATGGCATCATGACACAGGTGTTCTTCAGTCTAAGTTACTGTTCTGTGCTGTGACGAGACACCATGTCCATTATAAAAGAAAGCATTTAGTCGGGAGCTTGTTCATAGTATCAAAGCCTTGAAAATGTAGTAAGTGTGGTAGCAGGCAGGTAGACATGGTGCTGAAGAAGGAACTGAGAGTTCTACCTCCAAATCCACAGGCATCAGGAAGAGAGAAACTCTGGGCTTGGAATGGGTTTTTTAAAACCTCGAAGCCAACACTTGTTGGAGGAAGGATGTCACTTCCTCCTAATCCTTCTAATCCTTTCAAATAGTGCTACTCCCTGGTGACTAAGCATTCAACTATATGAGCCTATGGGGCTCACTCTCATTCAAACCACATGACCCATCCAGTATCCACAGACAAGGGGGAATGCCCTGTCAAGGGGACAGTGACCTGAATCACAACAAGGCTGAGAGTGACGAGAAGGACCCTGAGTGGCCTTGGGGAAGCCATTTGTGATGGGTCTGAGAAGAAACTGTGCTTCCCCTCACATTCTGGAAGCAACCCCTTAGGAAGAAGCCAGGAGCCGGGCGGTGGTGGCGCATGCCTTTAATCCCAGCACTTGGGAGGCAGAGGCAGGCGGATTTCTGAGTTCGAGAGTTCAAGGCTAGCCTGGTCTACAGAGTGAGTTCCAGAACAGCCAGGGCTACACAGAGAAACCTTGTCTTGACAAACAAACAAAAAAAAAAAAAAAAAAAAGAAGAAGCCAGGAATCCATGAGGAACAGATTGCTGTAGAGATTGCTCCTCAGAAAGGACCCCAAGCCAGGCAGGGGCCATGTGTACAAGAGACCAATGTGCACACCTGGGCTTAGAAACTGCTCAGAGTGTCAGTGGCTCTCCACTTCACTGATACTCTGTCATGTGTCATACACTGTGTTGTCCTTGCAGAGGGAGCTGATAAGTGGAGACTCCCAGGCCCAGCAAGAAGTTCTGTAACCACAATCAGGCCCAGTTCCCCAGAAGGAGCTCCGTGATATTCAAGGCTCTGTCCACAGAGCTAGAAGACAGTGCAGGATCCTCCAGAAGACAAGGGTGGCTGCTGGCCAGGCCTCCCTGAGCCTACCAAAGCACACTGCACCCGGAGTTCAGTCTGCTGAGAGCTAGAAGCAGCTGCATACAGCAGCAATGGACACAACATGGCCAAGGCAGGCTACTTTGGAAGATCTGGGGCAGGAGGAGGAGACAGAATCCACAGCACCTTCAGGCCGAGATGGAACACTTCATAACACTTCCGCTAGGGGCACCACCACTACAGAGTGATCAGGGGAGCTAAACCAATCTCACTTGCCCAACCACAACCCCTCCCTGGGCTAGAAGGGACAGATGTCTTGCCAGCTGGGGGTTGGGGGAGGAGGCAGACAAATGCCTCTTGGGACTTCTGTGTGGTCCTGTTAAACAGTTGGGTGTGAATGTATGTGCATCTGTGTGTGGGTGTGGGGGTGTGATTGGGGGTGTACAGACTGACAAATACTTGATAAAAGAATCTATTAGTTGAGCTATTGGGCCCTGTTCGTGTGAACAGAAGTGAGTATGTTGGCAAAGTCACACTAATGAAAATATAAGAATTCATGGACGTACACACAGACATACCCTTCATTAAAGCCCGTGTCTGAAACGTGGCATTTGTATTATCTGGCATGGGTGTGACTGAGAACATAGGGTTTGGGGGGGGGGGGTTGTAACTTGAAGAATTGTACAAGTTTGTGGTGTGAGCCTGGGAGTGTGGGTGTGTGAATGTATGTGTGTCTGTGTCTGTGTGTGTGTGTGTGTGTGTGTGTGTGTGTGTGTGTGTGTGTATGTAAGGTACTTTGTGTTGCTGACAGCACGGACATGCACCATTTGTGTGTTGTGAGCTCACATGTGAGTGCGCACCACAGTAAGTGTATGAATGTGAGTGTGTTGACCAGCTTGTTCCCTGTGAACACTTGTAGAAGAGACTATAAGGAAGATTGGGTACAAACATGAGCCTGCGAATGTTTGCTGAGGTTAGGAGAGGTCCTGGATGAGGGAAGTTCATGTGTGTGTGTGTGTGTGCGCCCCTGTGTGGATAGGTGTGTCTTGGTCTGAACTCCTGGGTCAGTGTGGTCCCAGAACCCAGGCAGTTGCAGGATAAGCCTGGAACACGCCAAGAGGGAAGTGTGGCTGAGGCACCCACCTGAAGATTGGCCCAGTCCTCAGGTTTCACTCATGACCCTGTGACATCAGCGGCAGCAGCTGTCCTTGCCGGCCCGGCCCCCCAGCCAAGTCCCCCAGAGCTCCAGCCCCAGCCCGAGGTGGGCACGGCACCCGGGGCTCGTCCGCCACGGCTCTTCTCTGCTTCTGGCCAACAGTGAGTACTGTGCCTTTCTGTGCCAGCCCAGCCTGGTACCCCCAGGGGTAGGTCACCCAAAGAGACAAGTGACCCTGGCCTCAACCCCAGCATGGGTCTAAGGAAGTCACCACTTTGCTTCCACACCGCTGACCTGTTCGCGCCCGGCTCTGCTGTCTGCTCCTGTCTGCTCCCGGACCCCACTCTGCCCTGTCAAAACCTCCTTGTAGCCTGACCCTCTCTGTTCCCAAACTTGCCGTCTCTGTCCTGTCATCTGTTCTCTCTGTCCCTGCCTAACTGTCCTTTCCCTGAGCAAGAGTCCTTATTCCAGTTACAAATGTGACTAAAGGTTAGCTCCAGACAGGCGTAGGATGACCCAAAGGACAGGGTCCAGACTGTAGTTTCTTCAGGAAGGGACGTGAAAGGGGAACGAAAACAGTGACTCGGCTTGGCCGGTTTGCTAAGAAGCAGGGTGGAGAGCAGAGGAGAGTGCCTGGAGGCTGGGTGGGGGTAGGGTAGCGGCTCCTTTGCTCTGTTGAAAGAGGAATCTGTGAGATGCCAGCAGAGGACACAGCCCGGCTGCCACTAGGCTAGGCTCTGCCCACTGTCCCGCCCTCCTCCAGCTCTCTCTGCCAGACACAGGCCTCTTTTCCTAGTGAATCTGAAGGGGGTTGGGGTGGGCGGAGGTGTAGTCCCACGTAGCAGAGGGGGAACCAAGAAAGCAGGCCATGTATAGCTAAGAGGGATGTGGGTATGCGTAGCCAGAGAGTGCACCTAGAGAGGAGAAATGGGATCGCACTGAGCTCTGGAGACCAAAAGAGCCCTAAGTAGACTCAGGAGGATACATGGGTTGCTAATGTAGGTCAGAGGACCAGTGTCCAGCAGACCTCAACCCCTTCCACCCTCTTTACTAAGAATAGAGCCCTCAGGACACCAGGACAGCGGGTAGGCAGTAATAGCTGGTAAAGAAGAGGTGTACCAGAGTTGGCAGACACCACTTGAAGGGGCTAGGGCTAGTTGGGTTGTTTACCAGAAGGGTGAAGTTGGTGAAAGTTATTAAGGCACCATAGTCTTAGCTGGACATAGTGTAATCCCAGTGGTATACACCTGTAATCCCAGCACTCAGAAAGGTGAGGCAGGAGGATTGCCACAAATTCGAGGCCAGCCTGGGTCACATAGAACTTCATATGAGTAGACTGAGATCTCCAGGATAGAGCAGTTGTAGGCTTAGGCTATGTCCAAGGGTTCAGAGCCTCTACCCTTAGGGGGCAGTCCCTCCAACCCTCTGCCCAGGAGGGGACCCTCCACTGGCCCCTCCTCACCCTCACCTCCGGAAGTTTGCACATGAACAAGTCACTTAGCAGAGCCTGGGAAGGCTAGAGGCATGGGGAGCCTTTGCTGAGGTCCTGCCAATGAACAGGTCAGGGAGTTTGGGGAGGGGGAAGGGGTTGGACTTTGGGGAGGTGTCAAGAGGAAGGTATGTTATCAGCCGGCTACCACCACATCTGTGGCTGTGTCAGGAGGATCCTAACGGGCAGAGGCTGAGTGACCATTGTGTGTGATGGGGTTGGAGACAGGGGTATGTAGGGCTGTTCTAACTCCCGGGATCACCTCCAAATCCTCTGCCTATAGCAGGAGGTATGACCTTCTGTGGCAGGGACAGGGACAGCAGTGGTCACTACGCTGCCTTTGGCAGCCACATTAATTATGTAGAACAAAGTAGAAGCTAAATATCCCAGGACCTTTGAACCTGCCATGCCAGGTAGAGCATCCAGACAAAGATAAGCCAGGCCTGTGTCCCCACACAATGCCCAGGTAAAAGAGGACAGAAACCACAGGCCCTGCGTCTGGTGACCTCAGAAGCTTCCCTCCAATTATAGCCCAGGCACCCCTCAAAGGATTATATGTAGGGATTCAGGGAGTGAGGGAAGGTAGATGAGGGACCTTTGTAGGCCCACCCTTGCCCTGCCTGTCATTTTTGGTTTGGAAATATGTACAGCTGAAGACTTGGAACTGGGGCTCATGTCCCCTGCTCAAGTATGGGCAGAGGGGAAGCTTGCTCCAGAAACTTCTCCCCAGAGGTTTCTGTAGGCTCTGGCCCAGGACCTGACTCAGACACAGATGCCACTGGATCTCCTAAGGAGATGCTGGGGATTTCCTGACAAGGGCTCTGCCTTGGGGGAGCGTCAATTCCGGCCATCAGAACAGCAAGGAGACATGGGTAGACAAGGAAGCAGAGTGGGTAGCACAGCTGAGGGCAGCAGCATTCAGAGAAGGCTCCAGGAAAAGGGAGATTGGAGAAGAGAGAAGAATCCACGGCTTCCAGAAGAGGGAAGCGGAGACCCCGTGTAGCCTGGAAGTGAGGCCTGGAGAGCAGGGAGGAGCCAGGAGGGCCACAGGGGCAGATGTGTGGGTGGCAGCTTTACACTCCATAGGTCATACAGTTGGCTTCTTCAACACCTTTCAGCAGCTCCTCAGACTCTGAAGGGTCACAACCACTTGCCTGGGGCACACTGTGAGTGAGTGGCCAAGGCCCATGCTCTTTGGGGAAGAACTTGGGTTGGACTGAGTCAGGACGGAGCTTTCCTGGAACCATGGAGACTGGGTTATGGGAACAGGTTCTGGGACTCTGAGCTGGTCTGATGACTCACTTGGGGGTTCCCAATCCCATTATGACAGGGAAGGTTCCATCTGAAAGCGCCAGGGGACCCAGGTTTCCTTCGCCGTCGTTACCACCGTGCCTGGCCTTCGTATATGCATCCCGTTCATTCTGCAGCATCAGCGAGGGCTATTTTTATTCCCCGATGTTCTCAGTCAACACCCTATGTTGGGGGTGGGGAAGGTGGCAGAGGAATGAGGGCTTCGGGAGTCCTAAGGGCGAGAGTGGGTAAGGTGGGGGACACCTGGGGCAGTGTCCCTGTCTCAGTGCCTTCTGCCTAGAGTCCTGGAATAAGAGGAAAGGTGCAACTTAGTGGACACCAGACTCCACTCTGGAGCCCCTGATAGGTGCTGGTGGGCCATAACGCGCAGGGAGCAGTTTAGCCTAGTGGTTAAGACAAGCTGAAGGTTCAGCTGTCAATCCCAGTTACTACTCCCCTGCGTCATCTATCAAGTGAGGCGATAACAAACACATAGCAAGGGACCAGTGAGTTTCTGGGCACCGGAATGTCCAGAACAGAGTCACACATGCACTGGTAGCTCTACAGAAGAGCTCGCTAAACACACGGTGCCTATGAAGACAGAAGCAAACACCTCACCACAGGAGAGAGAGAGGGAAAAAAGCTGCATGCCCTGGAAACCCTTCAAAACCAAGGTGTGGGGCTTGAGGAGGTGACTCAGTCCATAAAATGCTTTGTTGTTGTTGTTGTTATGCAAGCATGAGGACCTGAGTTCAAATCTCCAGTACCCATCTAAAAAACCAGGTGTGCCTGTAATTTCAGCACTGGGAGGTAGAGACAAGATACTTGGGGCTTGCTGATCAGCTAATCAGTGCTAATCAGAGCTAATCAGATGAATCGGTGAGCTCCAGACTCAAAACATAGAAGAGCAAACCGTAGTCTTAACCCACACATGTATGTGCACACACACACACACAGACACACACCATACACACACATGCACACACAGGGCAAGGGAAGCCAAGGATGTTTTTAGTTTTTATTCATAGGTGATCCCCCTGGGAGTAAGGGCCTTTCTTATATGCGCTGCAAAGCCCTCCAGCTGGGGTGCTGTGGAAGTTTTGAAATAAGGCAGAGGCTGTGGAGTGCGCTGTAGCAAGGTTCTCCGTTCACCCATGCCTTTGTTGAGGTTGGCAGGTCTCAGTCAGTCCAATTTTGAAAAGAGACTCCAAGAGAAAAGGGGAGAACTTTCCTGATAACAGCTTCTAGGTAAAGTCCCCAAGAGCGGGAGCACTTCCTGAGGACAGGTAGTAGCTGTCAGAGCAGCATACCTGTCAGCCTCCCTCCATCTCAGGTGTTGTAGGACACTGGTGGCCACAGTCTCTGCTCCCAGGGCCTCAGCAAGGAGGCTGATCAGCCTGCCCAGGTGATGTGGGCCGATGGAAGAAGACATAGAGCTAGGTGGGTCTCTGGGCTCTAAGAAGACAGAAGGAGCAGGGTAGAGTATATAGAGAGAGGCTGAAGGAGAGCAACAGAGGCAGGGAGCTCCTCTGATCCAGACTGATCCAGACTGATCCAGAAGGAGGAGCCATGGCAAGGGGACAGCACCGCCCACACGGACATGGCTCACACATGACTGTAGTGTGTGCAGAGGAGAGGGGCCAGCATTGTATGCTAGGCACTGTTTCTTAGGGAGATTTAAGCTAACAGAAAGTAGGATACCCCAGGCTTGCTTGGATAGAACAGATAGGGCTCTACAACCCTTTGAACAGCTGGGAAATGAGTCACAGAGTTGTCTCTCTCTCTCTCTCTCTCTCTCTCTCTCTCTCTCTCTCTCTCTCTCTCTCTCTCTCTCTCTCTCTCT
>NW_021604790.1:6250256-6251287 GCF_004785775.1 Grammomys surdaster | reverse complement strand
TCTCTCTCTCTCTCTCTCTCTCTCTCTCTCTCTCTCTCTCTCTCTCTGTGTGTGTGTGTGTGTGTGTGTGTGTGTGTGTGTGTGTGTCTGTTGGGAAATGAGTCAGAGTTGAGAGAGAGAATGGATCATACAAATAGGTCACAGTGGAGGTTAGATATGTACGGGGGCCGACTGGTCCCAGTAAAACTAAACTTCAGTTAGGGATGGCCGTACAACCCTATAGTGACTTCAGGGTCAGCCCAAACCACATATAGAGATCCTGACTTCAAGCAAACAAGTGTCCAGGAAGTTCTTTGTCAGGTTGTTGACTGGTGTGTTCCCAGTCCTTCAGCCTACAACACAGCCCCGAGAAGCAAGCACGGTCCTTCTAGGCCTGCCAGGCATCTTCAGCAGCCGTATCTTTCAAGAGGCTTCAAGCAAGGCCTCTAGCCTGCCCTTGAAGCAAAAGCCAGCTCAGTGCAGGGGGCCATTTGCACTGTAGGTCAGCTGTGCCCAGGTCAGTGCTGTAAAGGGCTAGAGGAAGGCCATGTTTGTAGTAGCAGGTACATGGGGTTGGCATGAAAGTTGTGTTCAAATCCTTCCTTGGGATGATAAAGCCACAGTGCGTGAACCAGGGCCTGATGCACAGTGCTGACTTTCCAACACAGAATCTGGGGGTCTGGAGTGTGACCCTGTTAGTGCTGTGTACCTGCCTAGTGTGGGTCCCGTCCCTGCAAATCTGGGGGTCTGGAGTGTGACTCGGTTAGTGCTGTGTACCTGCCTAGTATGAGTTCCATCCCTGCAGCACAGTAGGCAGGTGTAGTGCACATCTGCAATCCCAGTCCTTCCGAGGTAGAAGCAGAAGGATCAGAAGCTCAGGTTCAACCTTGGCTATGTAGCAAGTTCAAGGCCAGCCTAGGATACATAAGACCCTGCATCAACAATAAGGAAAAAGAAGGAAATGGGGGGGGGAGGGAAAGTGACGGAGGGGGAAAGGGGGGGGGGGGGGGGGGGGGGCGGAGGGGGCTGTATACCTGCCGAGTACAGGGAGG
>NW_021604790.1:6230044-6249856 GCF_004785775.1 Grammomys surdaster | reverse complement strand
AAGGAGGGAGGGGGAAGGAGGGAGGAGGGAAGGAGGGAGAGAAAGGAGGGAAGGGGAAGGAGGGAGAGGAAGGAGGGGGGGGAAGGAGGGAGGGGAAGGAGAGAGGGGAAGGAGGGAGGGAAAGGAGGGAAGAGAAGGAGGGAGGAGGGGAGGAGGGAGAGGAAGGAGGGAGGGGAAGGAGAGAGGGGAAGGAGGGAGGGGAAGGAGGGAGAGGAAGGAGAGAGGGAAGGAGGGAGGGGAAGGAGGGAAGGGGAAGGAGGGAGGGAGAAGGAGGGAAGGGGAAGGAGGGAGGAGGGAAGGAGGGAGGGGGAAGAGGGAAGGGGATATAGCTCAGGGCTGGGAGTGTAGCCTAGCATGCATAAAGTTCAATCCCCAGAGCGTACTGAACTAGGTATGGTAACACAGGCTTGTAACCCCAGCATTGGAAGCCAGAGGCAGGAGGATCAGAAGTTAAAGGCCATCATTCTTGACTAGATAGGGATTTCTAGCCTAGTCTGGGTTGTTGAATTATGTGAGACCTGTTTGGTTTTTTTTTTTTAATTTTGTTTTGTTTGTTTGGACCGTTACTTTGCCCCTCCACACGCTTCATGAGTCAGATGAACAGGTGAATGCCCCAAGATTTAGGGCCAGAAGAATCCATCCTGTTCTGGGGAGCATTTTCCATGTTGGAGGACACCTGGAATTCTGCATCTTGAGATAAATGTTTTGTGTGTTTGTTTTAAGGGTTTAGGCCTGGGAGGGAAAATCTTCTACAGGGCAGTGTTCCTAGGGATACAAGAATTTGGGAAGATGCTATCTGAGGCAAAGGCTGGACTCAGCCTACTCATGGGTTCTCATGTCATTGCTTCGAGCAAACAGGGGGCGCTCGGGGGAGGAACCAAGGCTGTAGCTGAGGAGAGGCTGGGGATGGAGAAGGACTCTTCGTAGTCTCTGAGGGTCTTTAGAGCCAGCAGGCTGCAGGACTAACTGTGGAAGAAGAGACTTTGGATGTGGACAGAGAGCCACCTTGGTATACAGTCAGTGCAAAATAAATGTGTCCATCACTATCACCTGTGGCCCTTGGTTAGATGATGACCAGGCTGGCTGAATTGAGAATCTGAAGAAAGAAGGTTTATTCTAAACCCCTGTACCCCTTCATAAGCCTCCTGTGTAACACTGTTGGTTTCCTGAATTCTGGGGGACACTCACTGCCCGGGGGTTTCCACTCTAGGCTCCCACCTCTAGGTCATCCTCCAAGGCGCCATGGGAGCAGAGTTTTCTCCACACTGTTAGGTCGGGAGGGAAGGGACACCTAGGATGACCTCCTCTGTACTCTGGGATGCTAAGGCCAAGGCCTCTTGTTCTCCCTCCTCCCCAGGCTGATTGTCAGAAAAGTAACACAGCTAACCGACTTCCCATCCCTGCCTCAACAGGAAAAACAGTTGTGACTTGGGACTTCCAGCCAGGGGACATGAGGATCCATTTTTCACTCTTGGAACTGGGCACAGCGGGAACCCACCGTTGGGGAATAGTCCACCTGGGAGCTCGGGGCTCACTTTGGCCAGAGTGGAAGTTTGGTGTGTTCAGAGTCGCCCAGGAAGTTTTGTATTGGAGCTTGCACTGTGGGTGGGCCTTAAAGCAGATCCCCACTGACACATGTGACTCTCAGTAACTTCTGTCTGTCTGTCTGTCTGTCTGTACCATGTTTGTTCTGAGTGATAGGCTACTTCTCCACTTGTCAAATGAGCCAATCAAGCCAGATTAGAATGTATTACAGGCGGGCTTATTAGGAAGCTGCACTCGGGGCAGAAGAGTTCACTGGCCCCAAGGAAGGAGACCAGGGAAGTTGTCACAGGAGAGGTGGGGGAGGAGAGAAAGGGCACATGGGCAGAGAGAAGAGGAGGAGGAAGTAGAGGAGGAGGAAGAGGAGGAGGAGGGAGAGGAGGAAGAGGAGGAGGAGGAAGAAGAGGAGGGGGAGGAAGAAGAGGAGGGGGAGAGAGACAACAAAATGTCTGGATTATATGAAGAAGAGCCTCTGGGGAAGGACAGCCTAGCCCCTGGGCTGGAAAGTTCATAGTTGAGGGTCAGGGTATGTCAGGTAAGGACTGAGGGATACTGGGAAGACTTGAAGACCAGATCCGCTTTGATATGTAAGATATACACCTGAGTCCCCCTACCCTAAAACCAAACACTAAGATGAGATTTACTCTGTAGTGGAATTCACTATGTAGCCCAGGTTGGCCTCAAACTCATGGCAATCCTTTGGCCTCAGACTTCCAATTACTGAGATTAGCAACATGAACTACCATACTCAGGTTGTTTTAGATAATTTTGTTCATTTTATGTTATTTCTTGAGTCCAGGTCTCACTATGTAGTCCCGGCTGATCTGGAGCTCCTTATGTAGACCAGGCTGACTTCGAACTCACAGAGATCCATTTGCCTCTGCTTCCCAAGTGCTGGGATCGAAGGTGTGTGCCACCATGCCTTGCTATTACATGTATTATTATCATGTATGTGTGATGTGTATAGGCAGGGTATCTGTGTAATCATGTCATGCATGTGGATGGAGTCAGTTCTTTCCTTACATCTTTTATGTATGATAGAACTCAGATCATCAGACTTGGATAGCATGTGCTTTTACCCAGCGGACCTCTAATTTCTTTCTTAGACAAAAGAGCTGGACCATGGTGGGTGGTGAGCAGTCTTGTGAGAGATAAAGGCTGGACTAGTTGATAAAACAAGTGGTAGCTGGACCCTGAATAAGGACAGCTAGTGGTTTGTCACCTTTGTACTTGTAGAGGTGTGCTCTGAAGACGATGAGGAAGGGTGTACACGCAGGCCATGCCCTCCCATGGTCAACCTTCCAAGACAGTGTCTCACAGTAGCTTTATATCACAGAGTACCAAAGTAGCTGAGACGGTGTGAGAGGTTACAGGCTGGTGTCAATAAATGAATTTCTGGATATTTGAAGACATCTCTCCCCTTCTCCCCCAAGAAAAATTGGTTTTCCAGGAAGGAAAGTTCTGGAAGTATATGAGAGATTTATTAGGAAACTATTCTGAGTTTTGTTTGGCCAATAGTTTGGGATGTTTAGAATCGCAGATACTCATTCGTGGTAGATGGACTTGATCTCAGAGGAAATCAACATCTAGTAGAAAAACTGGGGGTGTCTTGGGACTTAGGAGTGGGTGACCGAGGTCTTTGTAGCCCAGACATCGACTTGTGTTAAGTTTGTACCCAGCAGCTTTCCATGGTTGTTCCCAGTTCTTAGAGTCTTTTGGTCAGTTCTGACTTTGGACGTAAACAATCATGTCACCTGTCCAAAGGGCAGTTTTATTTCATCCTTCCCGATTATATTTTATTTCTTTTTCTTGTCTTATTGCAAAGGAAAAACGTTCAGTCTGGTGTTGAAAGCACTGAGAAGCTGCCTTTGCTTTGGCCGTGACTTTTGGTAGAGAACCTTCTAGTTTCTCACCGTTAAAGTAAATCCCAACTGGAGTAACTGTAGGGATTTCAAGACAGGGTTTCTCTGTATAGCCCCTGGCTGTCCTGGAACTCACTCTGTAGACCAGGCTGGCCTCAAACTCAGAGATCCGCCTGCCTCTGACTCCTGAGTGCTGGGATTAAAGGTGTGTGCTACCACAGCTACCAGAAGGTTCTTTATAAATTGTCTTCATCAACTTGAGGGAATTCCTCTCCTCTCTAATCTGTCATGGTCTTATTGTGAATAAAGACTATGGGCTTTTTTTTTAAATCTTTGATCTCATCCATTGACATGATCATGTGATTTTTCTTCTTCAATTTATTGATATGAAGTCACATTAATTTTTTGAGCTTGCCTTGCATATTTGAAGTAAATCCCATGAGACCATGGTACATAATAATCCTTTGACATACTGCTGGCTATTAATCAGCTACTATTTTTGTTGAGGTGTATAAAGATTGAAAAGAGAAGAATCGGGGTAATTTACAGGATGGGGAATTAGACCACAGGTCTTAGAGATAGCCAATGTGATGGCAGACTCCATCTGGAATGAATGAACACACAGTATCCAGGCCAGGGAGAAAAAGCCTCTGTGGTCAAACTATATCTGGAATCTGGTGCTCCAATCTGGCTGCTCCACAGGGAGAGACAATGCTGGGCTGGACCTGCTCCAGGAGGAGCTGCCTCACCCTCAGCGTCCTCACCCTCGGCTCCCTGCCTGCGGACAGCTGGCCTCAGCCTGGCTTACCATTCCTGACCTTTCCTTCCCCCACTTCCATCCTGGTCGGCTCACCATCTCCAGGCCCCCAGGAAGGCCTGATTTACCCACCACTTCCGCCCAAACTTCCTTTTTGAAGGCGGTTTGCCTGAGACTTTGCACTTTCTAAATGGGCTCCAGTCTTGGCTCCTGGAAGATGGCTTTAGCCTTGGCTTGGCCTCTCATTCATCACACGCTAAAATTATCTTATTTGCTCCCTATTCACTGCCTGGCTCCTTCCTCTGGAATGCAAGCTCCATGAGGGCAGAGACTTTACCTCCTCTTTGCTCTGCCCTAGGCCAAGACCAGACTGGGCATGTACCACAAACTCAGAAGGTTCGTTGAATGAATGAATGAAGTTGTCTCAGTTCCCTGTTGCGAATGCTGCTCTTTCAGTTCTCTGAAACACCAACATGCTCATGCATGCTGGGAAGAGGTTGCCCTGAGGACCCACACCCTAACCCTCAAATGCCATATCTCAGGACAGAGTTAGGTAGAAGGAGCTGTCAGCTTACCATGCTCACACCTCACTGTATCCCAAGAAGCCTACTTGGTGTCATGAAGTCTTTTTTTTTTTTTTTTTTTTTTTTTTGTTTTTCGAGACAGGGTTTCTCTGTATAGCCCTGGCTGTCCTGGAACTCACTCGGTAGACCAGGCTGGCCTCGAACTCAGAAATCCGCCTGCCTCTGCCTCCCAAGTGCTGAGATTAAAGGTGTGCGCCACCACCGCCCGGCCAGGTGTCATGGAGTCTTGTTGACACTTGGTCCCTACCAGGAACATCCATACACCGCAGCTGTCCTTTTGTCCTGTGCCACCAAAGACAACTTGACTCTCCCCATCTGTTCTGGATGCATGGGAAGGGCAGACAGAAGGCACACTACTGGGCAGTAGTGACTCTATTTGACTTCCCACCACTGGGAGGGATTCTCCAAGGCTCTGAGATGAAGTCTAGGCTCCTCAGGCCTGGCAGCAACCCTAGCCCCCCTTTCCCCACCCCATTCCCTACATAGCTTCTGTCATCCATATGAGTTCCCAGTGTCCTGTCCTAACCCTGGCTGTCCCTTCTCCCTGGGATATTCTTCTCCTCCATCACTTCTCCCTCCCTCCCTCCCTCCCTCCCTCCCTCCCTCCCTCCCTCCCTCCCCCCTTCCCTCCCTCCCTCCTTCCTCCTCCTCCTCCTCCTCCTTCTCCTCTTCCTCTTCCTCCTCCATCATTTGGGACCCAGCTGAAAAAGGCCATCTTTCTTCCTCTTACTTGGAAGTAACCTCTCACACCTCAGCCCCCCAGCACCATCCACGCCCCTCTTGAAGACGGGCTCTGTATCATCTTGTGGAAGCCGTGTGTGCTCAGGTCCACTTTGCCCAGACTGTCATCTCTTGTCAAGCATCTAACTGTGGCTCAATGAACTCTACTCATGGCCATCTCAGCTTTTGAGAGGTGAACAGAATGGATCCAGAGAAATGGATGGACGGATGGATGGATGGATGGATGGATGGACGGATGGATGGATGGATGGATGGATTGGTAGATAAAGCATACAAAAGTCCATGAGGTTCCTAGAAGGTCCGTATCCAAGGCTCACCCTTTAATTAATTAATGAAATTAATTAATTGTTGTTTTTGTTTTAAGACAGGGTCTCACTATGTAGCCCTAGCTGGCATGGAACTTTAGACGAACTTACAGAGATCTGACTGCCTCACTTCCAAAGTGTCAGATTAAAGGCATGTGCCACCATGCCTGGCAACAAACACTCTGTAAATACCTACTACATGCCCAGTGCTAGGACTAGCCACGGTGGTGTAGACTGGCACAGTTCCTGCTTGTGTTGACATTTCCATATCGTGGAGAATACACTCAAAACAAATGAGGCAAGCATTTACAACTTATGAAGAATAATGTCAAGGGGAATGCATGGGTGTGGTAGGAAGAAGAGGAAGAACTCTCTCAAAATAGAAGACAGCGAGGAAACTACAATGAGAAAATAAAGGGGGAGTGGGGTTCCAGAGACAGAAGGGAGCTGGGTAAAATCCCAAAGGCAGGAATAAGGTCGAGGAAGCCAATGGGGCTGGAATCCAGGGTCACGGCGATAGACAAAAGTGGGAGAAGTAGGTGGGCCCAGGATACCAGGACCTGGGCGGTCACCACAGGAGGTTTAGGTTGTGTTCTAAACACATTGAGGCACTCTTGGAGAGTTTTAACAGAAACACAAGCCAACTTTTGTTTTGAAGTATCAGTGGCTGCCTTTGTAGAACTGATTCAGAGGGCAGGCGGCCAAGGTGGTAGCAAGAGACGGGCTAACCCCGGAAATGTCTGCAGTGTGTGCATGAGAGGCTGGCGAAGATGGGTTTCCGTGCATTGTGGGAATATGGATTAATAGGGCTTTGGAGCTAGTGACAGAAAAGGAGAACTCAAGGACACATGTTGGTGATTGATCTGAGACACAGGAAGTGGTGGCATTTCCTGGCACAAGAGTGTGTGAAACCATGAAACCCCACTAAAGCTCTGTTCCAATTCAGGGGGACCTCTTATTATCATGGAGCTGTCCAGAGGCCAGTGTAGAGTTCAAAGGAAATGTTTGTCTTTTTCCTATGGCGCTTTCTACCATCATAGAAATGATATCACTCGGTGAGGGCAGAGCCCTGTGCAACTCGAGAGATCATGTGCAGAAAGGGCCATACCGCAGAAATTGTTAAGGAGAAGCCAGAGAGGAAGACAAACCATAAGTGTGATCCCATGGAGGCTGAGGGAATAGAATTTTTCAGAGAGGGGCTGTGGCCTACTGGGCTGACCTCTCCTGAGAGGTCAAGGGAGGCGAGGGGAGGAACGGGTGCCGTGGATTTGGCAGCAGTGCATTGGTGATTCAATGAAAGCAGTTCCGGTTGGTGGGGGGGGGGGTTGTGATGGCAGCCAGGTTGGAATGGGATGAGAGGGAGCAACAGGTAAGGAAGTGGAGACAGCTGGGGTAGAGACTTTCCAAGAAGCTCTTCTGTGAACGGAGAAAGGAAGACTGGGAACTGGATGATGGGAAGTGTGAGGTGCGGGCTGATGAGTGACAGCTGTCATTAGTGTTAATGCAGAAGGCAGTCATCCATGAGCGGGGAGACAGAAGAGAACTGCAGAGAGAGGTCGTGGGGAAGCACAGGGCCCGGGGGTTGGGTATAAGTGCAAGGACCAGCCTGTGGTGGTGATTGTTATTGTTGTTGTTGTTGTTTTCTGGTTGATTGGTTAGTTTGTTGATTGGTTTGTTGGTTGGTTGGTCTTTTGGTAGTTTTTTTGAGACAGGGTTTCTCTACGTAACCCTGGCTATCCTGGAACTCACTCTGTAGACCAGGCTGGACACAAATTCAGAAATCTACCTGCCTCTGCCTCCTGGGTGCTGGGATTAAAAGCATGAGCCACCATGCCTGGAATGATGAAATAATGTATTATTAATTATTAATATTTATCATTGTTATTCATATATTATTATTATATGCCAGGAGGGGGGAGAAAGAAGAGGCAGGGCAGTGGGGATGACTGTAGACCTGACCCCATGCTGGCTTTCTCTAGGAAGAAGAGGCAGTGCCATCTGAGGGAACGTTAAGGGGAGAATATGAACATTTGAAGAAGTTTTAGATGACATGAAGCATTTGTTTTCAAAAGGCCTTATGGGAAACACTGCGGGAATGGGAAGCGGTTTAGTCTGTAAGGTGCTTGTGGCACAGGCTTGAGAACCAGAGTTCAAGCCTCGGCTCCCACACAGACAAAACAGAGTGTGGTAGAATATATGTATAATCCCAGCCTGGAGGAAGGGGAGATCTCCACAAACAGCTCACAACAGCTAACACAGCTAATGTGATCATGGAGCTGCTGGCCAAGAATAAACTCTGTCTCAAACAAACAAACAAACAAACAAGCTACTATTTAAACAAAGTAGCCAAAGGGGGTGACACATGGCTTTTAAAAATATTTTGTAACTAGTTGAGTGGTGGTGGCCCACACCTTTAGTCTCAGCACTCAGAAACCAAAGTCAGCAGATCTCAGAGTTTGAGGCCAGCCTGGTCTACTGAGCAAGTTCCAGGACAGCCAGGGCTACACAGAGAAACTCTGTTTCCAAAAACAAACAAGCAAACAACGTAACTTTATTTATTTTTATTGTACGAGTGTTTTGCCTGCACATATGTCTGTTTGTCGTGTGTGTGCCTGGTCTCTGTGGGGATCAGAAGAGGGCATCAGATCCCCTGAAACAGACATTACAGACCACTGTGAGCCACTATGTGTGCTGGGAACACAAGTAATTTCCCTTTGCACAGCAGAACAACCAAACATTTCGTGGCTTCAGGATCAGTAAAAGGCTTGGAGGCTGGGAAATGATTTTGAGGGGAAAGTGTTACCATAACAGAGACCAGAAGTGGGCCAGTAGGGTGGGTCACAATCTGGGAGGTGATTTTGAGGGGAAAGTGTTACCATAACAGAGACCAGAAGTGGGCCAGTGGGGTGGGTCACAACATTTTCAAGACTTGGGAGAAGGGCAGGATGCTCAGGGGTGTCAGCTGAGAAGAAGCACTGGGGTTGTCCCTGGGCTCCTGTGAACTCAGGTGAGGCCAGTTTCCTCGAGGGCTGGACTAAACCCAGACTGTGATGTTGGGCTATTGTGGTCCCTCTGGGCTCCAGTGTAGGACAGAGGGCAGCACCAGAATCAGGGTATTGTTGCCAAGATGGCTTCAGGCTGGGTGGGTCCCTCCAAGGTCAGCTAGCAGGCCAGCATTGTCTATATGACTAGATGTGAGCTCATGTGTAGGGTCAGCTCATGACGGGGTTAGTGTCTCTGTGAGGGGCTGCAGTTCAGACCTGCGCGTGTGTATGTGCGCTTGCACACAACAGGGTCACTGACCAGCTGGAAACCAGCAGAGTCATCCCCCAGAAACATGACTCCCTGGAGCTTGGCAAGAAACAGCTGGGTAGTGGACAAGGGGTGTGGCCAGCTCTGCCCAATGGCTCTGGCCCTTCCGTGTCATCTGCTGTATCTGTTGACCAAGCCTGAGAAGTATGTCCAATAACCAGAGCCTCTGTGTCTGGGTCTCCTGTGAGAGGGCTGTACTTGATGTCCATCTGGGGATCTGCCAGATTCCCTGTGTTAGGGTGGAGGTTCTAGGATCCAGCCACATGTGTTCATGCTCCCCTGTCTCTCTGTCTCTCAGTCTGTCTCTGTCTCTGTCGCTCTCTCACGCTCTCTCTCTCGTGCGCGCGCGTGTGCTCTTTCAAACACACACACACACATGCTTGTAGAGGTCAGAGGAGGACATTGGTCTTTTGTTTTCTCCCCACTCACCTTATTTCTTTTTTTCTTTTTCTTTTCTTTTCTTTTCTTTTTTTTTTCAGACAGGGTTTCTCTGTGTAGCCCTGGCTGTCCTGGAACTCACTCTGTAGACCAGGCTGGCCTCGAACTCAGAAATCCACCTGCCTCTGCCTCCCAAGTGTTGGGATTAAAGGCGTGCGCCACCACCGCCCGGCAACTCACCTTATTTCTTTGAGATAGCTCTTTCTTGGAATCTGGAGATAAATGGCCAAGGATACCCTGAAATCCTCTGCTCTTGCCCTAGCACTGGGGTTACAAGTGGGCATGAGGCCTACTTCCTCCCTCCTTTATTTTTAAATTCCTACTCAGGTCCTTATGTATTCATCCACTGAGCCATCTCTCGGTCCCATATTGGCCTTTCAGCGGCCATGAGTAATTGGGCCAGTGTTCTGTTTGCTGAAGGGATCGTTCCTCAAAGTCTGTTTTCAATGACTAACCCAGCTCAGCCCTTCTGTGGGGAACAGGAGCCAGAAAAGGTGGAGAAGCTAGCTTAAGGATGGTCCACATGCTGCTTAGAAAATCCAAGGCCTCTGGTGAGCCTTCTTTCCTGTAACCAGTTCATAAGAGACCAGCAACCAAAAACTGTCCCAGGGGAGGGGGGGTGTCTAACCCTTCCCTACTGGAACTGTCCATCTCCTTACCCCCATTGCCGTTCCTGGTCATCTAAGTTAGCAGTCCCAGGTCTCCTGACCCCCCCTGCCTGTGCCTTACATCGTCTTCCAGCAACATCTGTCCAGATGTTTTAATTGCATAGAGCCATGGGAGGAAGCTGCTGAGGCGCCGTGCAGGCCCGGGCTCTTCCTGTGTTCCTTCTCTCAGCCTATTGCCAAGTACCCTAAAGATCAGAAAAGATTCTGTGTCCACACACCCTTCTTTTCCCTTCTCTCCAGGCAGATGACAAACACAGACAGGGCCCACATTCTTCTGAGCTTCTTCCTGGTAGACATCATCCTTTTACACTGAGTCTTGCTGAACCCTCGATGGTCTCCACTCATCTCTTCCACTAGCCAGTATCAGCCAGTCCACATAACCTCCAAGCTGAAATTCATTTCCTGGTTGTGTTTTAGGGTAATCCTACTAAACCCTCACCCTCGTTCATCTGGAGGTCATGTGGACAGCCAGTACAGATTTCTTTCTCTCTCTCTCTCTCTCTCTCTCTCTCTTCCTCCCTCCCTCCCTCCCTCCCTCCCTCCCTCCCTCTCTCTGTCCCTATAGGTTGAAGTCACACAGTTCCTGGAGTCTGAACCCCAGGAAACAGTTCAGGAAATTGGGGCATTGGCCCCAAGTTCCTAAGGCTGGAGAAGATCTGGTTCACTTTCTGTTGATCCTGGAGGTGGCACAACCTATTGCTGACAAGAGAACACCGTGGGGTCTGGGGTGGGGGATGCTCCGTGCCCAGTGTTCTGTGCATAAGCACACCCAGGTCTTGCAGGCACATCTCCCAGCCCCAACAAGACCAGGACACCCACCTCCCTGGGCAGGCAGAGAGTGAGGAGTACACAGTAGACTCAGGGCATTGGTGACCACCCCAAACCCAAGGACTGCGGACTGTAGCTGCTCTGTCTTTGCCTACCACCCTCTGGCCCCTGAGCCCAGAATGCAAGGATGGCCAGCTCATCTCTGCCCTCCCTGGTCCCCCCGGGTCCCCACTGCCTGCGCCCCTTCACCCCAGAGTCCCTGGCAGCCATAGAGAAGCGGGCAGTGGAGGAGGAGGCCCGGCTGCAGCGGAACAAACAGATGGAGATTGAGGAGCCTGAGCGGAAGCCGCGCAGTGACCTGGAAGCCGGCAAGAACCTCCCACTCATCTATGGGGACCCCCCACCTGAAGTCATTGGCATCCCCCTGGAGGATCTGGACCCTTACTACAGTGACAAGAAGGTCCGGATGTGGGAGGGCTCCCTCTATCTGTGCCTTCTGTCTGTCCGTCCGTCCTTCCGTCTGTCCGTCCGTCCGTCCGTCCGTCCGCCTGTCTGCCGAGCTCACAGTTTCTCTCCCTGCCTCAGACCTTCATCGTGCTCAACAAAGGAAAGGCCATCTTCCGATTCTCTGCCACCCCCGCCCTCTACATGCTGAGTCCCTTCAGCCTTGTCCGGAGGGTAGCCATCAAGGTGCTCATCCACGCATATCCTGCCGATGTGGGGGAGGTGGGGAGGTTAGGGGTGGGCCGGAGACCCTCCTATGCCCTCCTCTTCCCAGCCGCTCCCTCTCTTTCCTTGACCTGCCCCCACGCTGTTCAGCATGTTCATCATGATCACCATCTTGACCAACTGTGTGTTCATGACCATGAGCAACCCACCTTCTTGGTCCAAGGATGTGGAGTAAGTGTGTCTCCCTCTCCCCCCCCCCCCCCCCCCCCCCCACCCCCCCCCCCCAAACTCCCTCTCCCAGGTCTGCACTCTTGAGTTTTCAGAGTGAGACTGCTCCTATCTGCTTCACAGGGAAGACACGCTGTCCCTGTGACACAACACCTTAAGCCAAGGTGGAGTGGGCATGCTCTCACCTTCACAGATGTCCCCAGCCCTGGGTAGCCTTCTGCTATCTTGGTACCTTCCCTCCTCTGATGCCCACAGTCGCCAGGTGCACACACATACCCAGGTGCCATCCTCTGCTCTGACCGGCCCTCTTCTCACCAGGTACACCTTCACAGGAATCTACACCTTTGAGTCCCTCATTAAGATGCTGGCCCGAGGCTTCTGCATTGATGACTTTACATTCCTTCGAGACCCCTGGAACTGGCTGGACTTCAGTGTCATCACAATGGCGTGAGCAGGGCCTGAGGCTGGGATGGGAGCTGCAAGAGGGTCAAGAACCAAAGCAGGCATGGGGGGCCAGTGTCTCCTCCCCATGCTACATACACCTTAGGAGGCAGCCTGACTCAGAGCTCCACAGCCAGTGGGTGATCAGGGATGTCCTTGTCCTTCCATTCTTTAGCAGTAAAACCCAGCACTGTCCTTCCCAACTCTTGGACTAAAACAGGACCTTGGGGGTTATGAGACCCCACCCTCTTCTTGTGATAATCATTCTGGACCCAGAGACACTTGATCTCTGTCCCAACTCTGACACGTTCCACCTCAATTTCCCACTCAGGTATGTGACAGAGTTTGTGGACTTGGGCAACATCTCAGCCCTGAGGACCTTCCGTGTGCTGCGGGCCCTGAAAACCATCACGGTTATCCCAGGTATTGGGAGGTGTGGGGACCCTCTGCCTGAGACCACAGGAAGACACAAATATTTGCATTACTATTGATAACAGTTATGAAATAGCAACAAAAACAATTTTATGGTTGGGGGTCATCACCCACGAGGAACTGTATTAAAGGATCACAGTGTTAGGAGGGTTGAGAACCACTGATCTGTAAGATGCTTAAAACAGCATCTTTTAGAGCCCATGCATTTGCACTGAGGAGAATTCTGCCCAAGATACAAGAACAGATGAGCCCAGAGCTCTGTCTGAAAGTGATTCCAAAGAGGACAAGCCCCAGCCCTCAGTGTTCTCAGAGGAAAACATCACCCCTATCCCAGCAGTGATTGAAATTCCAAAGTAATTTATCAAGAAGGACCAGGGCCTAGAGGGATGGCTAAGTGTTCAGCGTGACCCAAGTTCCAACACACATTTCAGGCTCACGACTGCCTCTCACTCCAGCACCATAGGATCCAACATCGTCTTCTGACCTCCTTGGGTATCTGCACACACATGTGCATATGAACATGCATATGTGCCACATACACAGAAGTAAACAAAGCAAAAACAAAATGAATCTCTTTTTTTTTTCAATAAAAAGAGGAATGAGGCCCACAGCTACTCAGAAAACCCCAGAATGGTGGGTGGGCCCACACCTGCATTCCTAGCACCAGAGAGGCCAAATGATTACAAGTTTGAGACAGTCCTGTGCTCCATATAGAGACTCAGCCTCAAACAATATATACATGCATTTATAGGTATATATGCATACTTATATTCATATATGCATACACCACCTACAGAGAGCAGGAGGTATAACTCAATGGTTGATTTTGTCTTGCTTTGCATTGTGAGATCCTGGGTTTATCCCCAGCACCAAAAAGCATAGATAGAACCCATAAACTGTTTACTCAGGGAGGAGATACCATCACAAAGGGATGGCAAGCAGGCTGTGGAGGAGAGAAACAGCTCAGTCCTTATCTAGGAAGTATGGCGGTCCTGGATTGTCCTGAGCCCTTTCATGTACTGGAGGCCCGTGAGACACGCAGCACTGATGGAGTTCACTAAATGCCTCCCTCCTCAGCATCTTCAGTACTCAGCTCTCGGAGGGGGCGCTGAGCATCTGGTCTCCATGTCAGGAAAAGAAGAAAGGAATGAGTGGTCAAGTCCAAGGAGGAAGCTATGACTTCCATCATTGACAGAACTCTGTCCCATGGAATTCCATCAGAATTGGTTTTTACCTTTGCATCCAGTGAGACAAATATCTATCCAAAGAGACACTGGTTTTTTGTTTGTTTGTTTTGTTTTTGAGACAGGGTTTCTCTGTGTAGCACTGGCTATCCTAGACCTTGCTCTGTAAACCAGGCTAGCCTCCAGTTGAGAGATGTACCAGCCTCTGCCTCCCAAGTGCTGGGATTAAAGGCTGTGCCACCATTGTTTTGCATGAAGACACTGATTTTCAAAATCAATCTAGAGATTCTGAGTGAACCCTTCTGGTCTTTGGGTATTAGTCAGTAATGGACTCTGGGGTACTGCCTCTCCTAAACATGGTGACATCTCCTTTTCTTTAAGGGCACAGTGAGATGAAGGCTGGTCTGGAGAACACACATTGAAAGCACTAACCTAGTGACCTTTAATAAATTCCTCTGTATGTGTAGTTCTAAGGTTCAGGCAGCAGGCCATTGAATCTTAGAGGTCATTCTTCTTCAGGCAATCTGAGCTCCACACAGGGGAAGTGCTTAGGAAAGGGACACTATAGGGGGGCTTCAGGGAAGAAGCTGTAAGGAGTGAAATCAGCCTCAGAGATGTAGCTGGTTGAGGCTCAGGGAGGGAGTCCTCTGCCATCCCATCCTTACCCCTGCTGATGCTTTTGCCCTCCCTGTGACCAGGGCTGAAGACAATCGTGGGAGCCCTGATCCAGTCTGTGAAAAAGCTGTCAGATGTGATGATCCTCACTGTCTTCTGCCTGAGTGTCTTTGCCCTGGTGGGGCTGCAGCTTTTCATGGGAAACCTACGTCAGAAGTGCGTGCGTTGGCCCCCGCCCATGAATGATACCAACACCACGTGGTACGGCAATGATACGTGGTACGGCAATGATACGTGGTATGACAATGATACGTGGTACAGCAATGACACTTGGAATAGCCCAGAGAGCTGGACCAGCAACTCTACCTTTGACTGGGAGGCCTACATCAATGACGAAGGTGAGAAGGGAGGTAAAAGGGCCAGAGGAGACTATTTGGCTCCTCAAGTACCCATTGTCTCAGCTGCATCTTCATAGAAGACACAGCTCAAACCCATCCCTAACCAGCTTGGGTAGTAGCCTCCAACAAGTCTCTCAGTCATGACCCTTAAAACTGTTTCGTATTAAATGGAGCATGACAAAACCTCCCTCAAAGGGTTAATGTTATGATGACACACTGTTTTAAAATCCTGTGTCTGTTGAGGCTGAGAGAGCTCAATCCCCAGAGCCCGTGTAAACAACCAGGCTCAGTGGCACGTGTCTGTAGTTCCAGTTCAAGCCAACCCTGCCTCACAGGCAAGCCCCAGATCCTTTTTTTTTTTCCTCACTAGCTATTTTATTTGTCTCTTAATGTTATTTAATTTAATTTTATTGGATATTTTATTTATTTACATTTCAAATGTTATCCCCTTTCCCAGTTTCCCCTCCGGAAACCTCCTATCCCATCTCCACTCCCCCTGCTTCTATGAGGGTGCTCCCCCATCCACCCACTCCCTCCTC
The DNA here is from genome assembly GCF_004785775.1 of Grammomys surdaster. NCBI lineage: Eukaryota > Metazoa > Chordata > Mammalia > Rodentia > Muridae > Grammomys > Grammomys surdaster. The sequence goes on along the minus strand of NW_021604790.1, from coordinate 6,234,373 downwards.
CCCACCCTGGCATTCCCCTACACTGAGGCATCTGGCCTTCCCAGGATCAAGGACCTCTCCTCCCACTGATGTCCGACAAGGCCATCCTCTGCTGCATTATATGGCTGGAGCCATGGGTCCCTCCATGTGTACTCTTTGGTTGGTGGATTAGTCCCTGGGAGATCGGGGGTGGGAGGGAAGGGTTCTGGTTGGTTGATAGTGTTGTTCTTCCTATGGGGTTGCAAACCCCTTCAGTTCCTTCAGTCCTTTCTCTAACTCCTCCATTGGGGTCCCTGTGCTCAGTCTAATGGTTGTCTGTGAGCATCCGCTTCTGTATTTGCCAGGCTCTGGCAGAGCCTCTCGGGAGACAGCTATATCAGGCTCCTGTCAGCAAGCACTTCTTGGCATCCACAATAGTCTCTGGGTTTGGTGTCTGTACATGGGATGGATCCCCAGGTGGGGCAGTCTCTGGATGGCCTTTCCTTCAGTCTCTGCTCCACACTTTGTCTCCATATTTGTTCCCATGAGTATTTTGTTCCCCCATCTAAGAAGGACTGAAGCATCCATACTTTGGTCTTCCTTCTTCTTTGAGCTTCATGTGATCTATGAATTGTATCTTGGGTATTCCAAGCTTTTAGACTCCTGAAAAAAAAAGTGTACCATTGGTCCTAAGAAACAACACCAAGGTTGCCCTGGGAGACATGTGCATACACACACACACACACACATACACACGCGCGCGCACGTGTGTGTGTGCTAAGGCTCTCACTATATAGACAGTCCATCATCCTTCTGTAGCCTGAGTGTCCTATTCTCCTTCCCCACATTCTGTGTGCCCTCCTGCCACCAGCCACATCCTGTTCACATGGCTGTCCTGTACAGGCACACACAACATACATACACAGTCTCTGCAGTCACTATTACACAGAGTGTCTGTTCATTGGAACAGTCTCCTTCCTCTGCTGTGGTCCCTAGATTCCAACCCCAACCCTACTCCAATTCACACACAGAAACATGTCTTTTGACCCTTATTGGGCCCCTAGTGAATCCTAACTTCATAACCACAGCAGGTACCAAGCTTAGTGCTAAGCCCATGCAGTGTATCCACAGGAGACTCTGGATTTTGGAACTGGTCATAAAAGATAGGAGGGATCCCAAGGAGTATCTGTGTGACCTCTTTGGGCACACAGATCTGTCGGCAGGTGTGTGATGTGTGCATGTGTTTACTGAGCGACTGTGTGGTAACACGTCTTCTCTGTGGCTTCTGATTCTCAAAGGGAACTTCTACTTCTTGGAGGGTTCCAATGATGCCCTGCTCTGTGGGAATAGCAGTGATGCCGGGTGAGTTGTGGGGCAACAGTGTACCCCAGTATCCTGTAGGGTGGGGTTCATTAGGGATAGGGATCTTGGGTAGAGAGGAGGTGAGGGAACCAGTGGTCAAGAATAGAAAGCTTTCATGCTTGGAGGGCATATGGAGACCTGGGGAATCCCCCATCCTCCACCTGTCCTCAGTTCTCTTCTCTCCCTAAGACAGCCCCCCCTTTTACTACCAGGCACTGCCCCGAGGGCTACGAATGCATCAAGGCTGGGCGGAACCCCAACTATGGCTACACCAGCTATGACACCTTCAGCTGGGCCTTCCTGGCTCTCTTCCGTCTCATGACGCAGGATTACTGGGAGAACCTTTTCCAGCTGGTACAGATGCCCCCACTCTGCCATTTGGCCCCACAGACTCCATGCCACTCTCCTCAGAGCTCCACAGAGCTCACCCACGATGGCCAGCCCCCCACCTCACTGTCTCCTCTAGGAGACTCCTTCAGTTCCACTGTGGGCTCTTAGGAATTCCTGGCTGTAGCCAAACCAGTCCTTTTCCTGTTCCATTTTTGCTTTATGAGCTGAGGGTCTGGGCCTGCCATAGACTCAGGCTGAGGAATCTCCAAGCCTCAGAGAAACCAGTAAGACAGCTAATTAGAAAACTGAACCCTGGGCTGGGCGGTGGTGGCGCATGCTTTAATCCCAGCACTTGGGAGGCAGAGGCAGGCGGATTTCTGAGTTCGAGAGTTTGAGGCCAGCCTGGTCTACAGAGTGAGTTCCAGGACAGCCAGAGCTACACAGAGACACCCTGTCTCGAAAAACCAAAAAAAAAGAAAGAAAGAAAGAAAGAAAGAAAGAAAGAAAGAAAGAAAGAAAAAGAAAAAAAGAAAACCGAATCCTGCCCCCACACAATGATAGTTGACCCTCCCATCCCTGTAGGCTCTGCCTCTGGATCCAACCAACTATAGATTGAAAATACTTAAAAAAACAAAAACAAAAACAGAGCAGGTAGTGGTGGCATGTGCCCTTAATTCAGCACTGGAGAGGCAGAGGCAGGCAGATCTCTGAGTTTGAGGCCAGCCTGGTCTATAGAGTAAATTTCAGGACAGCCAGGGCTACACAGAGAAACCCTATCTTGAAAAAAAAAACACAACAAAACAAAAAAATGACAAAACAACACAAGCAAACAAAACAGGCTAGGCGTGTAGCTCAGTGGCAGAGTACTTACCTAGAGCATGCAAGATCCTGTGTTCAAGCTCCAGTAATGTGCAAGTGAGAGATAAAGTATTTCAGAAAGAAAACCTGTGCCTATACTGTTCCTTTTCAGAGAACACACACACACACATGTTCTATGGGGAAAGACATTTATTCCATAACTTAGAAAGCCCAGCAACTGTATGCATAGCACTTACATTGCATTCGATACCGTGGGTCATCTAGAAAGGATTAGAAGAGGAGGGCTGGGCCTAGGTTGGATAGAAACACCACATCCTTTCCTAGAGGAGCCGTGAGCATCTGCAGGTCTTGGTATACACAATTCCCAGGATACCAAGGGACGCCTGCACTTGGTCTTTCCTGTTTGTGTGGCAGGTGGGTTGAGAACGAATGATTTTTGTCTTCTGATCTTTGGCAGTGTTTCTAACAAGATTAATAATAATAATAGTCATAGGTCTACTGTTTATTGAACATTTACTAGGCACCAGGCTCTGAGGTGAAGCAAGGTTTCAGGCCCTGTTTGCTCTTTGTCCATCCTAGTTTTCTGACCGCAGGGCGCCTCTGTGGACTCCCCACAGCTCTGGAGACTGGAATGCCTGGGTTACTCACCTGTATTTTGAAGTTCCTCCAGAATATGGTTGAGTTGCTGAGGATAGCCACACCTTGCCTCAGAGGCCCCCAAATCCCAGGGCTCTTTGAAAGACCCTCCTCTGCTTCCCTACCTAAGCAACAGCCATGCAGAAGGACCCCATGGAGGCCCATGATACCCCTTTCTCCTTCTCTCTGCATCTCCAGACCCTTCGAGCAGCTGGCAAGACCTACATGATCTTCTTTGTGGTCATCATCTTCCTGGGTTCCTTCTACCTCATCAACCTGATCCTGGCGGTGGTGGCCATGGCGTACGCTGAGCAGAATGAAGCTACCCTGGCCGAAGACCAGGAGAAAGAGGAGGAGTTCCAACAGATGCTTGAAAAATTCAAAAAACATCAGGAGGAACTGGAAAAGGTGTGGACCCAGGCAGGGAGCTTGGGGTGAGGACCCAAGGGTTTCCCCAACACTGGCCTGGACCCAATGACTGGTTCCTTCCAGGCAGGTTGGGAGGAGGAGGGGCAAGAGGGAAGGACTGTGGGGGAAAAGGAGCAGAAAGCCCCAGGTTGGGAGCTTTGGTGGAAGGGATGCCTCAGGAAAACCATCACACAGCAAAGAGTTTGAAACAGTGAAATGTGAACTTTCCTCCAGATTAAAGGTCTACAGCTTCACGCTTTCTGGTCCTTGTTGAAGAAGAGGTGGGGCTCCCGGTTATACACAGAGCAGTTTCTCTCTTAGGGCTGAAGGTATTCAGGGTCAAGGGTCCTCAGTTACCTTGTCTTTACCCTGTCACTCAATTGTCACTAAGGACTGTCCCTTTCCTACATGCGCTAGATTTGACATTAGCTAAGAAAAGGGCCTGTGATCCAAAAAACTCAGTAAGAGTTTCTGAGGGTCAGTGTGTTCATATTCCTGGCTCAGAGCAAAATCTCTTTCTTTAATTTTTCTTTTAAGATTTATTTATTTATTTATATGAGTACACTGTCACAGTCCTCAGACACACCAGAAGAGGGCATTAGATCCCATTACAGATAGTTGTGAGCCACCATGTGGTTGCTGGGAATTGAACTCAGGACCTCTGGAAGTGCTCCTAACCACTGAGCAATCTCTCCATCCCCAGAGTGAAATTTCTTTCTTTCTTTCTTTCTTTCTTTCTTTCTTTCTTTCTTTCTTTCTTTCTTTCTTTCTTCCTTCCTTCCTTCCTTCCTTCCTTCCTTCCTTCCTTCCTTCCTT
>NW_021604790.1:6194096-6230034 GCF_004785775.1 Grammomys surdaster | reverse complement strand
CTTCCTTCCTTCCTTCCTTCCTTCCTTCCTTCCTTCCTTCCTTCCTTCCTTCCTTTCTTTCTTTCTTTCTTTCTTTCTTTCTTTCTTTCTTTCTTTCTTTTTTCCTTCGAGGCAGGGTTTCTCTGTGTAGCCCTGGTTGTCCTGGAACTCAGAAATCCGCCTGCCTCTGCCTCCCAAGTGCTGGGATTAAAGGCGTGTGCCACCACTACCTGGCGAAGTTTCTTATTATCATCTTTGCTGATTTATAGGCCAAGGCTGCCCAGGCTCTGGAAGGTGGAGAGGAGGCAGATGGGGACCCAACCCACAACAAAGACTGCAATGGTAGCCTGGATACATCTGGAGAGAAGGGGCCCCCGAGGCCAAGCTGCAGCGCAGACAGTGCCATCTCAGATGCTATGGAGGGTGAGTGCCATGTGCCCTCTTCCCCTCCTTCTCTTACTGCGCTGCCCACTAGGCCTCTCAGCCTCCTGGGCTGTAGGGTGGGGCCTGCTTGGAGCCAACTTCAGGAGGGCAGTAACTTAATATTGACACCAAAGAAATAAGCTGGGTTAAATATAGTCCTGTCAACCTGGCCCATTTCTGGCTGCAAGGCCAGGCCATTGCAGGAACTAGGGGCTTCCGGGAGGGCTCTTGGGGCTGCCAAGGCAACGGGGAAGGAGAGGCTAATAATACTAACCAGGAAGGCCTGGTGTTCCGGAAACTACTCCACTGTTTCCTGGGTACAGGTTAAAGATCAATGGTCAAATCCCCAAATAGAATCACAGACTCTCCAGAAGTCCTGTGATTACCCCCAAGTCTCAGCAGGAGAATTAAAAATCCATAACAAAACAGGGCAGACAGAAGCATAGTAGATAGGGGGAACGGATTACTGACTGGAAGGAAAGACAGACAGACAGATGTATGGCTGGGAAAAGAGGAAGGAGAGAGGAAGGGAAGAAGAAAGGAGCAATGGAGATATGGAAGAAGGAAGGAAATGGAGAAGAAAGGGGCTAGAAAGAATCTCTGACCCAGAGAAGGTACCCAGTCACGCCCTAGGGCTTGCTTTGTGCTAAAAGCAGAGTCTAAGGTTCTTCAGGGCTCTGTAAACCTTTGGAGGGATCCATCTCACCTGACCTTACACTCTGCATTCGGGGACTGTCCTGCCTATAGTAGCCCAGGCAGAATAGTCTGACACAGTCTAGAAAGAGGTTGTCTCTTCTCACTCCTCAGTGGGACCCCAGCCCCTCTCAGGGTCCCCAGGGGCCTATAACCCATCCTAGTGTCTTTCCTTCACTGGCAAAATAGATGGGGTCAATACTGTTTACCTCTTAAGTCTCCAGTGGTAAGTACTGGAGAGCCTGCCCGGGGGAAGCCACACCCATAGTCCACAGGGGCCATGTGAAGGAACAGCCCCATCCCACAGACCCCACAGCTTGAGGGTGGCAGGAATAGGCGGTTTCCAGAAAGTCACTGAAGGGAAAGATGTCTATGTCCGGGAACAATCTGGAGTGACCTATGTTACCAACAACAGGGAGGAAAGGCCTTTAGGAACTCTGGCTGGCAGCACTGGCGACTGTCCCCCTAAAGTGGACTCTCAGTGTTCTCTAAAGACTCCAGAACCCAGACAGAGGCCAGGGTATCTCTTTCCCCTGGTGGAATCCCAGATCTGAGAGACTTGCAGATAGCTTAGCTACAGCTCGGGGGGGGGGGGGCATCGTAGGAGCTCAACAAGATGGTAGAACACAGAACTGGGGAGGGGTATGGGTTAAGGCTTACCAAGGAGGTGTGTTGTGAGGGGCTGAGCTCTGAGAGAGCAGAGTGACGTGTTGTGAGGTGAGACTAAAGAAGGCCATACTGAGAGGGTGGGCAAAAGAGAGCAGAGAGAAAGTTGAGCTTATGAGGCGGAGTCTATAGGGAAGATGTCAGAGCAGGCCTGTCAGTGGCTGGAGTATTGAAAGGAGCAAAGAGCCAGATGGAGGAAGAGTTGAGCCAGGCAGAGAATCCTCATCAGACCCCTGTTATAACCCGTTGCAACAACCCCGCCTCCAGAGCTGGAAGAGGCCCACCAGAAGTGTCCACCGTGGTGGTACAAGTGTGCACACAAAGTGCTCATCTGGAACTGCTGTGCCCCGTGGGTGAAGTTCAAACACATCATCCACCTGATCGTCATGGACCCCTTTGTGGACCTGGGTATCACCATCTGCATCGTGCTCAACACCCTCTTCATGGCCATGGAGCACTACCCCATGACCGAGCACTTCGACCACGTGCTCTCCGTGGGCAACTTGGTAAGGAAGGAACAGAAGAAGGAGAGGGCGGTCATCTGCAGGACAGGACAGATGTGTGGGACTGCCTGGGCTGTGTGGAAATGTAGGGCATGTGGGGACAGCTGGCATGAGCTGTACAAAGGAGGGACGGGCAGTGGTCTAGCAAATACAATAGTTGAGCTTCAAAGCATTTGGGAACAAGGAGAGTGGGGTGAGCTGAGATCAGGATTCCCAGAGGTCTGGGATCCAGGCCACTTCCTGGAACTGGGGTTGAGGGAGTAAGGGTGTGGAAATGGGTAGGTAACAAGTTTCTCAACGTTTATAGACTGTCACGAGCCCAAAAGAGACCAGGGAATCTGGGAGTGGGGGCATATAGCCAGACACATCCAAATGCAAAGGGGTCTACCTCCCCCTTCCCCCAGGGCCTCCCGGTTCTCCAGCCTCAGGGCTTCCCTCTCCCTAGCCCTTTGCTGCTCAGCTATTGCTGACATGCTCTGATCCGACTGCTTATCCCTGTCCATTAGGAGCATTAGCACCTCATTGCCCGCCCCTGTGGAGCCTGACAAAGGGAAAAGCCGCTGCCTCCTCCTCCAGCCCCATCCATTGTGCTCCACTCCTCCCAACTCTGCATTGCAGTCCCATCCCACCACCCATGGCAAACGGACGACGGCCTCCCCCTTGCCTCCAGGGAGAGGCAGACTCACAGTGTAGGATGTGAGGGAGGGTTGGGGCAGGACTGAGGAGGGGACATAAAACTCAAATCATCAAAATCCCCAGCCTTCAACGCAGGTATTGTCTGTCTTGTGAAGCAGCCATGGCCAGGCTGGGCAAGGGAGGCAAGAGTGTGCTCCAGGCGTGGCACAGCTGCCAGGGTGTGTATAAATGGGCAGGACCTGTTGCCTGCCCACCCGCTGCACACCGCGTTGCTATGTAGGCACCTGCTATGGCCAGGGAAAGCTCTCAGGAGGGATCCAGTGTGTGCCTAGGCAGGCTGTGGACCCAGAGCAGCTGATGCCTGGTAGGAGTGGGGTCATGCCCAGTGAACTTTAAGGGGCTGTGAGGCCTTCAGGTACCTGTTCTGAGGTTGAGGAGGGAGATCTGATCCTCCTACCAATTGTGTCCCTTTTAGACCCTGCCCAAGACCCTGTACCCATCAAAACTTGCTCGGTGGTTGAGGATGTGGCTCAGTTGGTAGAGTGGTTCCCTAATGTGCAAAACCTTCCTAGCCTCCATTCCCAGAAATGAATAAAACCAGGCACTATAACACGTACTTTTGTAACCGTAGCACCTGGAAGGTGAAGACAGTCAGAAGTTCAAGGTCATCCTCTGCTACGTAGTGAGTTCAAGGCCAGCCCAAGCTACATGATACATGTTTCAAAATCAAAAAGTAAACTTTGCTAGATCCTGGAGTTATATTTAGCAGGGAGACTTGGAGCACAGAGGAGACGTCTTGAGCTGAGGACCCGAGAAACCTAGCATCATAACAGAAGCTGGGGTGCACAATGATAAGCCTCAGTTGCTTAACTGTGGAAAGAGTGTGATAATCCCTCCAGTTTTGTAGAGAACAGCATGCCAATGAGGTCTGTGTGACGAGTACTTCATAAATGTTGAACTTTAGGATCAGGTCAAAGACCTAAGAAGTTAGCGACTTGACTGTGGTCACAAGGTCAGAAATGGATAGGGATGGGTCTATGTTGTAACCAGCTGTTCGTATGACATGTACCAGACACTACGTGCATACGAATAGGCCATGGGTACCACTCCCTGCCCCCTTTCAGGATCTTAAACCTTTGCCCTTCAGTCCCCAAAGCCTCTGCCAGGAGGTGGTGGAGGAGTCTCCCAAGGCCCATTTTTCCACAAGGCTCTGTCTGTGACAAGGATTCCATGTCCCACCCCACAGGTCTTCACAGGCATCTTCACTGCAGAGATGGTACTGAAGCTGATTGCCATGGACCCCTACGAGTATTTCCAACAGGGCTGGAACATCTTTGACAGCTTTATCGTCACCCTCAGCCTGGTGGAGCTGGGCCTGGCCAACGTACAGGGACTATCAGTGCTTCGTTCTTTCCGTCTGGTACAGACCTAGGGACTGAGGGGGGTGGGAGGAGATTCCCTAAGAGGCTGCCCTCTGCAGCCTTGGTCCCTCAGAACCTATACCTGTAAACTAGGAGAAAGAGAGTCCTTCCTTTCTATTACCCAGGGCTGGGGTCGGGCACTGAAACGATAGCCCTGGGAGCCAACATTAGATGGCCTTAGACTTCAGCCCCATGTTGCAGGTCTGAAGGAAGACAGATCCTCATTGTGAGTTAGTAACAAGCTTGGGGCTTAAGAATTACTGTTTTTTTCTCTACCCCTTGATGTTCACTCCTATTTTTTAAACTTCATCGTGAGGATGCAATCATCAGGGACTGTAGTAAAATGTATAATAGCTCCTGGCATGTCTGTCTCTCACCCAACAGCCATCAGCATATCGTAATTTTATCTTTAAAAATATTTTAAATTTTCTATGTACATGTCTGTGTGCCACACGTCTGTGCTGTGGGTGCTTGTAAAATCCAGAAGAGGATGTTGGATCCCTTGGAGATGGAGTTATACATGGTTGTGAACCACCAAGTGTGGGTGCTGGGAATTGAACACAGGTTCTCTGGAATAGCAGTCCGTGCTTTTAACTGCAGGGCTAACTCTCCAGCCCCACACGCTGCAATTCTTGTTTCAATGATCCCACTTGGAGAGAATATGTTAAGCAAATTCTAGTATATAATCTTGCTTGTAAATACTTCAAACTTTATCTTCAATGGATAAGAACATCTCTCTTTTTTAACATGGATAGCAGGAGGCTTATGGACATCAGCATTAACAGAGACAAACTGAAGTTATTCATCAGGAGAGTGGAGTTTAAGACTGTGGGACATTGCTCTTCTTCCTGGGGCTCCCTGGGGTTGGCTGGTGGTCCCCAAGCTCCATTCATACTTGGATTCTCTCTGCCTGGCAGCTGCGTGTCTTCAAGCTGGCCAAGTCATGGCCAACACTCAACATGCTCATCAAAATCATTGGCAACTCAGTGGGCGCGCTGGGCAACCTGACACTGGTGTTGGCCATCATCGTCTTCATCTTCGCTGTGGTGGGCATGCAGCTGTTTGGCAAGAGCTATAAGGAATGTGTGTGCAAAATTGCCTCAGACTGCAACCTGCCCCGGTGGCACATGCACGATTTCTTCCACTCTTTCCTCATCGTCTTCCGAATCCTCTGTGGGGAATGGATCGAGACCATGTGGGACTGCATGGAGGTGGCCGGCCAGGCCATGTGCCTCACCGTCTTCCTCATGGTCATGGTCATTGGCAACCTGGTGGTAAGTGAGGCTGTCAGGGGAGCTTCCTGACTCTTACCCAGGAAATACATGAAGCGTGTCCAGTTCCCCTCCGTTCTCATTTTCATTATAGCTATAGCTGTATAAAACTGTTGGTGTTTGGGGGACCTGGTGGTGAAGAATACCATAATTCCAGCACTCCAGAAGCTGAAAGAGGATCTCTGAGAGTTTAAATATAGCCTGGGCTAATTAGTGAATGCCCCTACACCCTGGGCTGTAGAGCAAGGCTGTCTCAAAAACAAACGAACAAACAACAACAAAACCCAGTGGGGGCTGGAGAGATGGCTCAGCAGTTAAAAGCACTTGTTGCTTTTGCAGAGAACTGGGTTCAATTCCCAGCACCCACACGGTAGCTCCTAACTCCAGTTTCAAGGGATCAATGTCCTCTTCTGACCTCCTCGGGCACCAGGCACTCATGTGGTACAATACATACCTATGCAGACATAGCACACGATAAATAAAATGAAGAAATCTAACTTTAAAAATGTTTCCTATCTTCCATGTCCCACCTCCTGAAATGGTAATTTTATATGACTCCACTCAGTGAGCTTCAAAATTGTACACTTAACACTCAGCAGGAGTTTCTTTTTTTTTTTTTAAGATTTATTTATTTATTATTTGTAAGTACACTGTCGCTGTCTTCAGACACCCATATGAGGGCATCAGATCTCATTGCAGATGGTTGTGAGCCACCATGTGGTTGCTGGGATTTGAACTCATGACCTCTAGAAGAGCAGTCAGTGCTCTTAACCGCTGAGCCATCTCACCAGCCCAGGAGTTTCTTAAAACAGGTTCCTGGCCCCAGCCCTGGAGAATCTGGTCCCACAAACTCCAGAACATAGTCTTGGAGCACCACACGCTGTCGCTGTCACTGGTTCAGAGACAGTGTTTGTTTTTGAGACTCACTCTATAACCCAAGACTGGCCTAGAACTTTCAGCAATCCTCTTGCCTCAGTTTCCTGAGTGCCATTAGTAAAGCTGTGTGGCATTAGTAGTACAGCTGTAGGCTGTATTTGTGTGTGCACACCCAGGTTTGGTGATTGGGGCTGTGCATGGAAGAGATACAGGCAGGACAGGGGTGAGGCTCGTGGTCTAGCTGACTAGCATTTCTGAGGCTAGGGCTGGGCCAACTCATCCACTACTTAGGGTAGAGGTCAGGTCTCTTCCATCAGGGCTCCTTAATGCTGTCCCCATTTGCCCCCAGCTGCCCCCTGTGGTGGCTGACACTTGTCCTGGGCAGCAGAGAGTAGAAGAAGCTGCCCACATGTCCGTCACAAAGGCTGGAGGAAAGTGGACTTCTGGGTTAGTGCTTCTCAGATATCGATGAGTTCTGGCTGGGGGCTGATGCTGATGGGGGAGGGGGGTGTCACTTCAGCTGGAAGTGACCCTGGGACAGCTACAGGAGGGAAATCAGGACTGCAGTTCCTGGGAGAGCTTTCTGAGAGAGTTGGGGAGTCGGGGATGACATGCTTGAAGTAAAAGTTTGTGAATGTAGATTTAAGGTCTGGAGTGGATAAGAGTTAGGAGTCTTAGCTCTTTGTACAAGGGTGGCCAAGAACATTTGGCGCTACTTTTTGTTTGGTTGTTTGGTTTTTATGAGGCAAGGTCTTGCCATGTAACCCTGGCTATTTCTTGAACTCAAGATCTCTCTCTCTCTCTCTCTCTCTCTCTCTCTCTCTCTCTCTCTCTCTCTCGTGTGTGTGTGTGTGTGTGTGTGTGTGTGTGAGCATGCGTGAGAGAGAGAGAGAGAGAGAGAGAGACCACTTTTGTGACAAGCCCTTTTTACATCCTGGGTCGTCTCACTTGGCACTTGCTTCCCAATAATTTTAACATCTTTTTTTCTTGGTTTTCCTATCTGGAAAACAGGGATACCCAATGGTGCGGTCATAAGGGTTACAGGGCACAGTCTCACTACTTAGGCTCTAAGATCAAGGAGACCAGATTTTACAAATGGGTAGTTTTACATTAATAATTATTATAATAAAATTGGCAACTGCCTCCCCTTGGGAGAGGGGGAGGCTCTAGCCACTAGCCTAAAGCTTCTGATAACCCTCCTCTACAGCTCTGTGAGGCAGCGAATACTGTCTCCACACTGGAGGAGGCAACACCCAGAGATACCCAGCACTTGAGATGCTGAGCTAGGACTAGAGCCTGGGTGTGGGACTCTAGCGACCAAAACATCAGTGAGAGTGGCAGTGATTTGGTAACCTTGATGCAGCAGCGCTTGTTCAAGCATTTGCCCAGAGTCCTGTGCTGCTGGGTCTGTGTATTCACTCAGTCCTCACCACCCACCCTAAGAGGGCTGAACCAGGAAGCAAAGGCTCAGAGCTACCGTATCTGAAGCCAAGTTTTCTGACTCCTGAATCTGTAGTCATGACACTGCACTGCTTCTGTGTACTGATACACACACACACACACACACACACACACAACCGACTCTTTTCCAGCCATCTCTGTGACTCCCCCCATATGCTCAGATGGCCTGCAACAGTCCAGGGAGACAGTGTGCTCATTTCCTTGGGTGCTGTCTCCTCTCACCCTTCTCAACCCTCTCCCTCTGGAGCTTCAGAGAAGCAGGTGTCTGCCAGAGGGCATCAAGAAACCCTGCCAGGGCTCGTGAGCACTTATACCCTCTGCACCCATGGCACCTGATCACTTTCTCTGGGTTGCTGTAAAAAGGCAAAGGACCAGGACATGAGTACCCTACCCCACAGAGCCCCCTAGGGAACGTGCCCTCCCTCTTTTGCCCCTCCCCCTTCGCCTGAGGAGGCTATTTCTGTCTCAGGCAAGAGCCGTGTGCAAACCCTGCTGACCCAGAGAGCAGCTAATTCCCATCTCAAATGTGTTTCTGGCAGCTGGATGTCCCCTCCCCAGAGGGAGAAGAACGACCAGTAAATGTGGGTGGGGGCAATGGCAGGAAGGTATGGGATGTAAGGCGGTGGCCCCAAGTACATCCCCCTGAAAAGATTCTAACATAATTTTTAGAGATCCCATGTTAACCTGATCGTTAAGACAATGATGAACAGACCTTGGGGGAGTTGCCAGGCAGCGGAGCACATGAAGACAGTCAAGGACAGTAGATTCTCACACATAAGCTCCTTTATTCCCTCATGCGCAAGAGAGTAAGAACTTAGCTATGCCCTTGTCAGGCAGAAGCTATGACCAAGCACCCCGGACAGCGTCACCTTCATCCTGTTCAAAGATTGGTGGGAGGAAGGATCACCATATTGCAAGCCTCCGGGGATACAACTCATCTTGTATTAAGGAATGGTGCCCTGTAGGGTCGTATAACGACACTAGAAACCTGGGACCTAGTCCTGGCTATGCTGTCTGACTTAGGACAAATCACTCCACCTCTTGGGGAGTCAGTTTTATTTACAAAATGCTAGCCCTCCTTTGGGGTTGGCCATTCATTCAGTCCCTATACCTTGCACAGCTAGCTATTATTGTATGTGTAATAGCTGCTAATTTGAGTACCTATTAAGTGTTCTATCTGTATTGATCTTCTAGCAATCACAGTGTGCTGGAACGATCTGCATTTTACAGATAAGGCAACAGAAGCATAGGATGTCCGGACAGCTCATCAGCTAAAGCATAGAGCCAGGTGGTAGCATGGTACTAAAATTTACCCCCTAGTTTCTATTGCCACCTCTAACCACAGTATTGGATTTGTCTGATTGAAGCCCTGCCTCTACTAGACTGTGGACTCCCTGGGGCCACAAGGCAGGTGTGTAGTCATTGTCCCCTGGAAAATAAATCGGAGGGAGTGGATGGGTTGACCTGTGAACTTTTAAGACCCAGGCAGCAGAGATGAGGGAAGGGAACTAGAGAGGGAGGCTGCAGGTTAGATGTCCCTCCCAGAGCAGTAGGGGACAAGCAGGAGGGGAGCAGACCCCGAGTTGAGCTCCCCTGTTCCAGGAGAGCAGCCTCATTTAAGGACTTCAGAGATGGCACAGTGGTTAAGGGCAACTGGTGCGGCCGGGCAGTGGTGGCACACACGTTTAATCCCAGCACTTGGGAGCCAGAGGCAGGTGGATTTCTGAGTTTGAGGCCAGCATGGTCTACAGAGTGAGTTCTGGACAGCCAGGGCTATACAGAGAAACTCTGTCTCAAAAAACAAAAAAACAAAAAAACAAAAAAAAAAAGGAGCAACTGGTGCTCTTACAGAGGACACAGCTTCAAGTCTTAGCACCAATGTTGGATGTGAAAGAACCTGGTAAGTACAACCTCCTATAACTCCAGTTTCAAGGTTCATTGCCTTAAACACACACATACACATAGACACACACACCCACAGAGACACACACACATACACACACACACACACACATCCTTTTTTTTTTTTTTTACAAGTTCTATTTAATCCAAGGGTGGGGAATCCGTGATTAGATTAGAGTTTCCAGGCAAGTGACGTGGTACGTGCCTTTGATGCCACCCCTCAGGAGTCTGAGGCAAGAAGAGCCCTAGTTCAAGGCCTGCTTAGGTTATATAGTGAGTGTGAGGACAACTAGGGCTACCTAAAACCTCCATTTAAAAGTGAATTAAAAAGATTAAGATTCCAAAATGTTTTAGGAGCTTGGAGTTGAGCTTTGTTCTTCTTTTCCCAATGGAGGAAGCAGAGGACAGCCACAGTAAGAGCTGTCATCTGATCGACCCTGTCACTGCTTTGAGCAGCAGGGTCCTATGACAGATGTGAGCCTCAGTTTCCATATTTGCAAGGTGGGAATAATAATTGCAGCCCACCCTCCCGTTGGCAATCACGAGCACCTTACTAGATGGCATTCTTATTTGATTGTTTGTTTGTTTGTTTGTTTGTTTGTTTTTTGAGACAAAGTCTCTCTACACAACCCTGTCTGTCCTAGAACTCACTCTGTAGATCAGGCTGGCCTCAAACTCAGAGAGATCTGCCTGCCTCTGCCTCCCGAGTGATGAGAGTAAAGGTGTGTGCCACCACTCTGTAGACTGCATCCTTTTAAGCACCCAGTGTGAGGTAGTTCCTCTGTATAGTTATAAGGACCCCATACTGGATGAAGGTGGTATACCCCAGACCCAGACTGCCCTGAAGCCATCTGCCCCTTTCTTCCCAGGTCCTGAATTTGTTTCTGGCCCTCCTGTTGAGTTCCTTCAGTGCTGACAGCCTGGCAGCGTCAGATGAAGATGGCGAGATGAACAACCTACAGATTGCCATCGGGCGTATCAAGTGGGGCATCGGCTTTGCCAAAACCTTCCTCTTGGGGCTGTTGCATGGCAAGATCCTGAGCCCCAAGGACATAATGCTCAGTCTCGGCGAGCCTGGGGGTACTGGGGAAAATGCGGAGAGTGCTCCCGAGGATGAGAAGAAGGAGCCGCCCCCGGAAGATGAGAACAAGGAGCTGAAAGACAACCATATCCTGAACCATGTGGGCCTGACCGATGGTCCCCGCTCCAGCATTGAGCTGGATCACCTTAACTTCATCAACAACCCCTACCTCACCATCCAGGTGCCCATTGCCTCTGAGGAGTCCGACTTGGAGATGCCCACGGAGGAGGAAACCGACACCTTCTCGGAGCCCGAGGACATCAAGGTAAGCCCACTGAGGGCCTGGCTGCAGAGGTCAGGGGCCAGTAAGACCCAGCTTTACATTTTTGTTTAACTTTAACCAAGTCCTAAGACCTTTCTGACCTTTAGTTTCATCTGTGAAAGGTTCTTGCCCTGTGGCAAGCGCAGTGTTGGCTCACACATCGTCCTCTGAAATGGAGACTTGTTAGAGAAGGTACCCTGACTGCTGGAATCAGCCAGGCCCAAACTCTACCTGGGCCCTTTCTGCCACCAGGTGGCATTCTTGGACAAATGTTCCTATCTGTGGCACCTCAGCTCCACCCTGGAAACCCAAGAGGCTTCTCTTACATACTCCCCTGGGCTTGAAGGCCCTGCTAAGTCTTTGCTCCAAATATGTTGAGATCTGATCTGTAATTCTGAGGCCCCCGTGCTAGCTAGCAATGGCGAATTCACATTTCTATGTAGAATTCCTCTTGCGGCTGTTCCAATCTATCTTGCATAGGACAGGGAACCAGGTCCAGGCCAAGGACAGGACCAAGAGAACCCAACGGGAGTTGGGAGACACAGGTGGTGGTGACCTTCAGAGTCTGGGACCCTGTCAGGTCTGCCTGGGGTGAGCTGGCTCTGAGCCTCCTCATTTTTCTTGCAGCCCTAATAGAAGGATTAATGCATGATAGAAGCAAGAGACGCTCACCCACGCCACCCTTCAGGCCCAGGCCTGTCAGGGCACTAGAACCTAATGAACTTTACCCTAAAAGCTTTTGACTCTTTATCCCAGCCCCCAATGCACACCAGTATGTGGTTCGTTGACTTAGCAGGGGCTTGAGCGCCTGCTGTACTATAAATACCCCAGGAAACGTGGCACCAGCCTCGACCTCGGTATGAGGAACTCAGTGGGGGGGCAGGGCTAGCTAGAGAGAGGTAGGTCCGTGGCTCTGGGAAGGCAAGATATCTGAGGAACAGCAAGCAGCGCTTAAAGGGCAATCGTGGGAGTTGACATGCATGGGTGAGGCCAGCAGTCCAGTGTATGCCCTGATTGACCAAATGCTCTGTGTCTCAGTTTCCCCTCTGGCAACTGGCAGCAAGACCCACCCACTCTTCGCTTTCTGACTAGTGCCCTAGTTTAGTTACGTGTGCACGAGAGCGCACACACACATGCACACATATGTGCACACACACACCTGTGCACATAGACCACACACACATACACACATGTGCACATAGACACACACATGCGCGCACACATGCACCCAATCACACAGGCACATACACACAGGTAGAAGGGGCCGCCCAATTCATCTTTCTCTTCAGAGATTTCACCGTGAAGGATCTCCTTGAAGTGTGGAGGCCACCCTGAGAATCTGGCCTGGGACAGGACTAGGAGGTGGGAGGAAGCCTAGCTAGGCCAGAGCACCAGTCCCCACACCCTGCCCCCACCGTGATCAGATTCCCTTGGCGCCACACCGGAGCCTTGGCTGGGGAAAACTTTCCATCCTTTCTGGGTCTCTCAGCCAAATAGACCCTGGGGGTGGGAAGGCTTGGACTCTGGGGGCCCCATGTACCTAACCTCTGCAGCTGTGGCGGCCCAGATCTATCTTGGCTCCGTTCCATAACCTTGGCCCTGCAGAAGCACCTTCAGGCCTCTTTTCTTCTGCTGACCCCTTCATACATCTCTACACCTCCTAGGACCCCACAGGGCTGAGCCAATCAGCCCTCACCAAGTCATCCCTCAGCCCATCTCCTGTCCTCCACACTGTGCTCCCCAGGCCTCCTCAAGTCCTCCTTGTGCTTTCCTAGAGGCCAAGTACCATGAGGGCAGAACTGAGGACATTTTTTGACACTAGGGTGCTTTTGCTAGGGCACAGTGGTGGTTTTGTAATGGCTGAGTGAATGAATGAATGAATGAATGAATGAATGAGTGGATCCTGCTCTACTCTCTTCTTTCTCTCTGGTCTCCCATACTACTCCACCTATTGGGAGAAAGAAGGGATATCTTGGGACCCAGGGGTCACATGCCCTGTGGTCCCCACAGAAGCCATTACAGCCCCTCTACGACGGGAACTCCTCCGTCTGCAGCACAGCTGACTATAAGCCCCCTGAAGAGGACCCTGAGGAGCAGGCTGAGGAGAATCCTGAGGGGGAGCTGCCAGAGGAATGCTTCACAGAGGGTGAGGACATACCTACAGACCACCCCCACACCCAGGCCAGAGGAGAGCTACAGAAACAGTTCTACTCATCTTGCCTTGCCTGGGGAGCCAACACTTGAGCCTGGGAGGCGTTTTGCCAAAGATCCTAGGCTTGTCGAGATGGGGGACCATGGGGATAGCTGACATCCTGAGCTTGCTTGTGAGGCATCTTTTCTCAGTCTTAGCAGCAGTGACATGGGCTGTAGAGAGAGTACCTGAGTCTCTGTATGAACCAGATGGAGCCAGTTGTGGGGAGGAGGTGGGGCCCCAGTCTTGAGGTAGCATGTCAGAGGGTGGGGAGGTGCATTCTGAAACATCCAAAGGCCAGTGACATGTACCGCCCTGCCTCCCAGCCTGTGTGAAGCGCTGCCCCTGCCTCTATGTGGACATCTCCCAGGGCCGTGGGAAAATGTGGTGGACACTGCGCAGGGCCTGTTTCAAGATTGTCGAGCACAACTGGTTTGAGACCTTCATTGTCTTCATGATCTTGCTCAGCAGTGGAGCCCTGGTAGGCACCCTCCCCCAGGGGACAGGGCGGGAGCAGGAGGAGGTGCCTCACTCCCTAAGACTTTCACACCAAGGATGGAGGCAGACAGGAAGCCCAGGGAAGCTAACAGGGGACTCGTCTGTATTTCTAGATGTTCTAGAAGGCATTAGCATGTGTGTGTGTGTGTGTGTATGTGTGCGTGTGTGTATGTGTGTATGTGTGTGGTGTGTGTCCATGTGATTTTGTGTGTGTGTCTGTGTGTGTGTGCATGTGTGTATGTGTGAATGTGTGTGGTGTGTGTCCATGTGATTTTGTGTGTGTGTTTTATATGTGTTTGTGTATACGCATGTAGGCCCAAGTGGATGGTAGGTGTCTTTCTCGGTTGTCCTTCGTCTTCTGCATCGAGGCAGGGTTTCTCACTAAACTCAGAGCTCACTGTTTGGGCTGTTCAGTGGATTTTCTGACTCTGTCTCCCGTAAGCCTGAGATTGCAGGCAGGCTGCCGCTGCCGCCTAGCTTTAACATAGGTTCTGGGAATCTGAACTTCAGATTTGTTTTGTAGATCCTGTCCCCTCAGCCAATGGGGAGGTAGGTGGGCCCTGGGAATTTGGATTTAAGGGTGGACAGAACTAAAGATACATTATTGTTGACCCCCAGTTGAGAACTAAGACTCCTTCCCTAGCAGGAATCTTGCCCTTCCTAATGATAGGGCTCGGGATGGAAGATGCCCAGAGGAACTACAACCTATGTCCCATGGAAGACCCCTGGGAACCAGCCACAGCAGGCAGGGTGGAGAGCAGAGCTTGCTGCCCCAGCTTCTGACCCCTGGCCATTGTGGGTTATCCTGGTGTCCCCAGGCCTTCGAGGACATCTACATTGAGCAGCGACGAGTCATCCGCACCATCCTGGAATACGCTGACAAGGTCTTCACCTACATCTTCATCCTGGAGATGCTGTTAAAGTGGGTGGCCTACGGCTTCAAGGTGTATTTCACCAACGCCTGGTGCTGGCTCGATTTCCTCATCGTGGACGTGAGTCCCCTGGATCTGGCCATACAGCCGGATGTTCGTCGCTTTTAGGGAACCCAGGCTCTGGGAGGTAGGACCTATCTAAATCTACACAGCTGGACCTCCCAGGTCAGCATTGTTCCCTGTAGACCAACCTCTTCCTTCCCAGATGTGACACCCCAGTCCTGGGGCCTTATAATCCCTGCCAGTGTAAGGCAAGATTCTTATGTGCTCTTTGATAGACACACAGAACCTTAGGAGTTGGGTACTGTCCTTCGAATTTACGTTTGTAGGTGACATCATTGAGGTGAGCCCTGGCTCTAAGAGTCCTAGGGGCCAGAAGCCTACTCTCCCCAGTAGACAGGATTATCCATCAGGGATGAGGTCTACAGGAGATAAACAGAAACTGGGCTACCCCTCTCATGTGTCCCAGGCTAGAAGAAAGCCAGGGACCTCCACCTCCTGAACGCATACTTCTTCCAGGTCTCCATCATTAGCCTGGTGGCTAACTGGCTGGGCTACTCTGAGCTGGGGCCCATCAAATCCCTGCGCACGCTCCGGGCCCTGCGACCTCTGAGGGCATTGTCCCGATTTGAGGGCATGAGGGTGAGTATTGGGTAGGAAATACCGAGGAGGGCTCAGGATGTGGGAACAGCCACCCATGGGGCAGGGTTACAAGGTGCACAAAAAGACTTCAGCCAACTAGGGGCAGGCAGAAGGATCAAAGTGTTGATGTCTGGAGTTTAGGGTTGTGATTCATCTCCAGGTAGCCCGTTCCCACCCCGGGTTCTAGTAGACCCTTAACTTATCTCTACCACCACTGGAGGGCGGCAGAGGCTGCTGTAATAGCCTAGAAGGCTTAAGGCAAGAAGAAGAAAGATCTACCTGTGGGTTTATGGAGATCCCCAACTCAGACTGGGGCCCCAGGGCCCTGTAATGTAAGCAAGTAAGTAGGTATTTCTGCTTCAGCCCTGAGCCTGCCCCTCTTGGGCATGGAACCATGTCCTTGGGGTTCAGGGGCACTTTAGAAAAGATCCCCAAAGGCCTGTGAGAGCAGAAGTGACAGGTAAACACAGGGCAAGACCAGTGGGACATCCCCCACTGACAGGAGATAAGAACTGCTGGAAATAAAATTCATTCCAGGGCAGCAGCAGGCTCAGACTAAGTGCCCTGCCCTCCTCAGTTCATGTAAGATGCTGGCCTAAGGCTAGGCCCCCAATCCTGGTGCTGGGACCTCTGCCCACTAAGAGAAACAACCTGCTCAGGGACAACTGAGTGATTTGAAGAAACACAGCACCCCCACCCACACACCCACACTCCTGCCACCAACTCTGTCTGGAGGTCATGACATAGCTCTTACTTAAAAGGAAACTAATCAGGCTAGGGTAGGTTCAGTTGGTAGAGTGCTTACCTGGCAAGCAGTAAGCTTAGGACAACCCCCTACAACTCATACATGAGGTGTGGTGGAACACACCCCCTAACCCCAGCACTCAGGAGGTGGTGGCAAAAGCTCAAGGTACATGGCAAGTTCAAGTCCAGCATAGGATCCATAAGATCTTGTCTCAAAAGATCTAAAGAAAGGTGTGAAGGTTCTCAGATCCAGCCAAGGCTGATGCAGTGTGGTAGGCCTATATGGCCACAGCTGGTAAGGGTCAGGGATCTGGCCCTGAATCCTGTTGCTTCACAGATCTAGGTGGCTTCTTGTTATGCCATTTCTATGTCTCTCACTGAAGCAGTGAGCCAAGCCAGGTCACGTGGGCTGAGTTTCCTATGGGGGCCAAGAAAGCAATGTTTGTCTTCTGCTTTGTGATCCATGACCTGGCTGCTTCCAGAGAAGCCTGGGACTTTTACTCTACCTTGATGGTTCCAGCCAAGCAGAGAGCCTTTGTAGAAGACCAGTGTGATGGCTCCTAATCCTCCTCTTTACCCTACACACAGAGATCCCAGCAGACGCCTCTCCCGCCGGGGCTGGCTAACACTGGCCCTTCCTGAGTGGCAGTGCTTAGCTCCTGCATGGAGTCCCCTAGCTGATCTTAGCTGGGAGTCCCCTGTCAGATGCCTGAGAATGGCTCTAACAATGACCACAACTACCACCCTGGTCCCTAGGTGGTGGTGAACGCCCTCCTGGGCGCCATCCCCTCCATCATGAACGTGCTCCTCGTCTGCCTCATCTTCTGGCTCATCTTCAGTATCATGGGGGTCAACCTGTTTGCTGGAAAGTTCTACTACTGCATCAACACAACCACCTCCGAGAGGTTCGACATCGACGTGGTCAACAACAAGTCTGACTGTGAGAGCCTTATGTACACAGGCCAGGTCCGCTGGATGAACGTCAAGGTCAACTACGACAACGTGGGTCTGGGCTATCTCTCCCTCCTTCAGGTGGTGAGTGGCACCCACTGAGCCTGCTCAGAAATGGGTAGACGTGACTGGTTGTTTCTCATCATATCAGAACCCAGTATTGCTTATAAGGGGTGGGAGCCCTGTTTGCAGTGCCCTGGGACCTGGAGGTAGCCTTTTTCTCTAGTATACTTGATGCCATCCAGTGAGGTAGCAGGTGGTCCCCAGGGGGCAGGCTTGATCTGGGAAGGGAGGGGAACATGAATGGTGGCATGTGGTGGAGCCCCTCCCCTCATGCCCTGTCATGATCTCTCAGGCTACTTTCAAGGGTTGGATGGACATCATGTATGCAGCTGTGGACTCCCGGGAGGTGAGTTGGGTCCCTGAGTTGGTAAGTTGGAGGAGTAGCAACAGTGGTTCATTCTGTCATCCCTACTCCCAGCCTGACACCTCCACCCCGCCACACTATCTCCTTGGAAGCCCAGTAGCCTGGGAAGGAGGGGAGTCCTGGTCACAGTACTTTGGGGAACAAAGAAAAACTCCATGTGTGTGCCCCACCCTGCAGAAAGAGGAGCAGCCAGCCTATGAGGTGAACCTCTACATGTACCTTTACTTCGTCATCTTCATCATCTTCGGCTCCTTCTTCACCCTCAATCTCTTCATCGGTGTCATCATTGACAACTTTAACCAACAGAAGAAGAAGATGAGTATCTGGCCCTCCCCAGAGGCTCCCCGACCCCATCCACCTGTTCCTTCCTAGAGTCATGAACTACCTGAGCAGCCTTGAGCAGTCATTGACCTAGATGCTTGCGGCAGCAGGCATGGATCTAAATTCCGATAGGGACAGAGCAGGGACTTGACCCTTTGAGCCTCATTTTTCTAATCTATAAAGTGAGGTTGATGTAGAGACAGACATGGTAATACACCTGGAATTTTATCACTAACAGATCTGAGGCAGTAAGTTCACAAGTTGTAGGCCAGCTTGGGCTACATAGTGTATTTGAGGGCAGCCTAGGCTATAAAGAGAGACCTTATCTCAATAACAATAAATGAAACTATGTAGATACTGACTAAGGACTCATTAGTGAAGCATTGGTAGAACTTAGCCCTAAACTGGGAAATTGGCCTGAAACCCCCTTTGTCTCCCTTGTCTTCTACTCATCCCTCCTCTTCCTCTTCCTTCTCTTCCTCTCTTCCTCTCTCTCTCTCTCTCTCTCTCTCTCTTGTGGTATTTGTTTATTTTCTGAGACAGGGTTTCTCTGTGTAACCCTGGCTGTCCTGAAACTTCACTCTGTAGACCAGGGTGGCCTCGAACTCAGAGATCCACCTGTCTCTGCCTCCCAAGTACTGGGATTAAAATTGTGCACCACCACCACCCGGCTCATCCCCTTTCTGTAGACTCAGTTTCTCCCTTCCTCACTGCTCTACCTCTTGTCCCTCCAGGGCCTCCATCTCTCCAATCACACACTTCTTAAAGGATAATGCCACCTTCAAGGTGGTATTTGAAGTAGGGTGTTTTGTGAAGCAGGGAAAGGCACCCACCTCAGTCTTACTGTCTCTGTCCTACTATACTTTGGAGGGAAAGACATCTTCATGACAGAGGAACAGAAGAAATACTACAATGCGATGAAGAAGCTTGGCTCCAAGAAGCCCCAGAAGCCGATTCCCCGGCCTCAGGTACCAGGCTGTGGGCCCTCCTCCTGTAACCTCTCACAGGCTGTTGCCTGAGAGGATAGCGGGAGTCAATGCAGCCTGCGCTCTGTCCACCACCTTTGGGGACTCACAACCTCACACAGGGTCCACACACAAGCACAGCAAGTGTCTCTAAGCTTCCCAGTATCCACCCACCTTCTCAGGTGGGACTCTGGCCTGTGAGACAGGAACTGGATGTGGAGGGCCACATACCCCAGCAAGCAGTGACTTGGGAAGAAGGGTGGAGAGGACTGGGGAACTTCATAGGGAGGAAGGGTCCCAGAGTGGAGAAGGGTGAATACAGAACACACACACACACACACACACACACACACACACACACACAGAGAGAGAGAGAGAGAGAGAGAGAGAGAGAGAGAGAGAGATGTTGTAGAGCCTTCCCTCCTGTGGCATCCTTCATCACTATCCTTTACACTGTCCCCCCTTCTCCTCTCACTCTCCACCCTATTCTGTACCATCCCGCGCCGCCCATGCACACCTATCCTGTCTGGGTCCTGACCATCCCCAACCCCAGGCCCCCCGTGTGCCCCTTGTGTATCGCTGCAGAACAAGATCCAGGGCATGGTATACGACTTCGTGACGAAACAGGTGTTTGACATCTCCATCATGATCCTTATCTGCCTCAACATGGTCACGATGATGGTGGAGACGGACGACCAGAGCCAGCTCAAAGTGGACATCCTGTACAACATCAACATGGTCTTCATTATCATCTTCACAGGGGAGTGTGTGCTGAAGATGTTTGCCCTACGCCAGTACTACTTCACCATTGGCTGGAATATCTTCGACTTCGTGGTTGTCATCTTGTCCATTGTGGGTGAGCTGGCAGGTCCCCACCAAGATGAGCCAGTCAGGGAAGCCCTTCTTCCTGCACACAGACCTGCTATGGCCCCAGAAAACTCACACATCTATATAAACACAGGTGTACAAACACACACGTGTGTCTGTAATTCTTTCACCTTTAATGCACAAATTAATGAACAAAGATATTACTCACAGGCTGCCTGTCACCCCGAGAAACACTGGCCAGATCTGGGCAAATCAGCACATGTGTACTCAGGTAGTCACATGTTAAATACTGGCTGGATCAGCACATGTGTACTTGGGTGGCCCCATGTTGGCTAGATCAGCACATGTGTACTTGGGTGGCCCCATGTTGGCTGGATCAGCACATGTGAACTTGGGTGGACACATGTTAAATCAAAAGCACAGGATGGGGCTGGAGTGGTAGCTCAGTGGATAATGCACTTGCTGCAGAGGCATGCGGATCTGAGTTTGAGCCCCAGAATCTATGTAAAGAAGTCAGGCATGCCGGCACATGCTTGCTGGGACCCTGGGGGTGTCATTGGCAGCCAGCCTAGCCTAATCATTGGACCCCAGGGCCAGTAAGAGACCCCGTTTCAAAAAAACAAGGTGGATTGCATCTGAGGGAAAATGACTCATTAGGTTTTCCTCTGGCCTATGTGCACACGCACGCACACACACACACACACATACACACACACACACACACACACTATGTATATAAGAATGTACATGCAAGCATGTACACATGCATGCACACATATTTACAAATGAGGACATACATGCATGTAAACAAACACACACAAATAAGAAAAAGGGTTCCAGGATCTTTATACACCGAGAGGAGAACACATATGTCTGCAACCATGGCAGTAAGTAGCTACTGTTTATTGAGTGTATACTGTAGGCCAAGCATTTGCTATGTACTGGATAAGGATGGTTCTGCTCTTTTACAGCAGAGCCATCGCACTCCCATCTTACAGATGAGAACACACCACACAGCTACTCTGTCCTTCCTTCTCTCTCACCTGTGGTATCTGCAAGCAGATTTAAGGATGGGCCCCCATCCATTTTAGTGTATCCCACCTCCAACCATCAGGACACAGTAGTCCCCTGCACCCCCAGGATCTCTAGGAGCCACGCTCAGAGGGTTGAGCATACCAGGCCAGGCCCGCAGCCCTCCGTATCCCCAGTTCCCTGACTGAGCCTCTGTTTCTCTTTGTAGGCCTTGCGCTCTCTGACTTGATACAGAAATACTTTGTGTCACCCACCCTGTTCCGCGTGATCCGCTTGGCTCGGATCGGGCGTGTCTTGCGTCTGATCCGTGGGGCCAAGGGCATCCGGACGCTGCTGTTCGCCCTGATGATGTCCCTGCCTGCCCTCTTCAACATCGGCCTCCTCCTCTTTCTGGTCATGTTCATTTACTCCATCTTCGGCATGTCTAACTTCGCCTATGTCAAGAAAGAGTCAGGCATCGACGACATGTTTAACTTTGAGACCTTTGGCAACAGTATCATCTGCCTCTTCGAGATCACCACATCAGCTGGCTGGGACGGGCTTCTGAACCCCATTCTCAACAGTGGGCCCCCAGACTGTGACCCGACATTGGAGAACCCAGGCACCAATATCAAGGGTGACTGCGGCAACCCATCCATTGGCATCTGCTTCTTCTGCAGTTACATCATCATCTCCTTCCTCATCGTGGTCAACATGTATATCGCCATCATCCTGGAGAATTTCAATGTGGCCACTGAAGAGAGCACTGAGCCCCTCAGTGAGGATGACTTTGAGATGTTCTATGAGACCTGGGAGAAGTTTGACCCTGACGCTACTCAGTTCATTGACTACAGCCGTCTTTCTGACTTTGTGGACACCCTGCAGGAGCCACTGAAGATCGCCAAGCCCAATAAGATCAAGCTTATCACATTAGACTTGCCCATGGTGCCAGGGGACAAGATCCACTGCCTGGACATCCTCTTTGCCCTGACCAAAGAGGTCCTGGGTGACTCTGGGGAAATGGATGCCCTGAAGCAGACCATGGAGGAGAAGTTTATGGCAGCTAACCCCTCCAAGGTCTCCTATGAGCCCATCACCACCACCCTCAAGAGGAAGCAGGAGGAGGTGTGTGCTATCAAAATCCAGAGGGCCTACCGCCGGCACCTGCTGCAGCGTTCTGTCAAGCAGGCCTCCTACATGTACCGCCACAGCCAGGATGGCAATGGTGACGGGGCCCCTGAGAAGGAGGGATTGCTTGCCAACACCATGAACAAGATGTATGGCTCTGAGAAAGAGGACAACGGTGTGCAGAGCCAGGGGGAGGAAGAGAAGGGCTCTACAGAAGATGCTGGACCCACCGTGGAGGCCACACCCACCAACAGCTCAGATACTACCCTGACTCCTCCTCCTGCACCCCCACCATCATCGCCACCACAAGGGCAGACAGTGCGCCCAGGGGTCAAAGAGTCTCTTGTCTAGACAGCAGCATCAAGGCTGCATGCAGAGTTGGGGAACAGGGCTTTGAGATGGGGGCTATACAGGGCTTGACACCTGGGCTGAAAGAAATGAAAATTGTGCTCTGGGTTCAGGTGGATCTGAAGCCCCTGCCTCCTGCTTTCATCTTTATGATGCTCTGACATTCTCTTGGCCAGGAGGAGGGCCAGGACATTAGAATGCTGTTTCCTTCTTAAGGAAGAGTCAGCATACCATAGAGGGGTTGGCCACCTTCCTGTCACTACTTTAAGAACCCAGGTCCCCCAGCTCTAGCCAGGACAAAGACAAATCTTAACCCCAAAACCTACACCTGACCCCAGAGCTTAGCTACCCCTCCCACCCCCCATGATTCTGGGACACAACTTCCCCCTGCCAGCCCAGGAATGCCCTGTAAAAGGGAAATGGTTCTAGTACAGAAATTCCTGTACAGAGCCAATTGGCTGCTGGATCCGGATATATCAGGCTGGAAACATGACTTCTGAAACCTTTTACTCAGTCATATCCAGGCCGGTGGACAGCTCCCCTGGCTGGCCCCTGGGGGAAGAACTGAGGAAGGATTGCCTTGAGGAATTACCTTTCTCTAATTGCATGGATGGGTCATACAGGCTGGGTCCTGCCAGCTGCATTCATGCATTTGAGCCTGAGCACCCACATCTGCCTGGGCTCAGGTTGGAAGCTCTCTAACAAGAATCTGTCCGTTCCCTCCTCCTTGTCTTCATGCCTTCTTCCTTTGACCACCAGGGCTCCTGGGAGCCCCATCAAGCCCAAGAGACCTCCTTCTTCCTGTTTAATCTCTGTCCATCTCTTCCCTGCCCCTTCTCTGCTTCCTCAAGTGACTCAGAGGATGTTAGAACTCAGCACATGGGCAGACTGATGCTGGGACGTGCAGTAAGAAGGCTCGCCAGACTTAGCTTCAGTCTTCCTGCTGCCTGGGGAGCCGCTTTTCCCCTGAGACACAGTTTCTTTTCTCTGTGTAGCCCTGGTTGTCCTGGAATTCATTCTGTAGATCAGGCTAGCCTCAAACTCAGGGATCCATCCGCCTCTGCCTCCCACGTGATGAAAATAAAGGCACGCACCACCACGCCCAAGAGAAAAGACACTTTGCTTAGCTCTGCTCACCAGGACCGGACTGCGCCAGGCTCAGAGAACAGAGACCAGGCTTGGAAGAGGGAATGAGGGTCCTGCTCAGAGGTCTCTAGATTCGGCAGTCACTTATGTGTGTACCTGCACATCTGTGCTTGAGAGGATGAGTTCAGGAGTTTGTGCACAACTGTATGTGTGTGAACCACTGTGTCTGCAGATACGCATGTGTCTGTGAATGTTTGTCTATGTGTGTGTGTGGGGGGGAGGGCGATGGACATTTTGTCTTCGCTGCACATTTGTTCATCTAAACAACCCTAAATATGGGAGCGTGCGTTTTCCTGTGCAGGAGCAAATAAGGAGGAACACACAGCTAAGCTTTGCAGAGCCTCCTCTTGGCCTAAATTCCTTTTCTTTTTCTTCTTGTTTTTCATAGCCAGTTCAGGTAAAACTCAGGAAGTGGCAAAACTTTCAAAACAAGATGCGTGCGCACATGCATTCACATATGCGGGCACCGCGTGTCTCCGCTTGCCCTGCTCCCTCAGGCCTCCCTGCATCATCTGGATGGCCCCTCGGCTCCCTCTTCTGAGCTTCTGTCTCTCCCTTTACCCGTTTCTTGTCCTCACACCCATGGCCTCACCTTCTGTATTTCCCCTTCCCGTGTCTCTTGTGTTGAAGGAGTTGAGTCTTCCTTCCTGTGGTGATTGACTGTCCTCTCAGAAGGCCCCTGCAGTGGGAGTCAGTAGTCCCTTACCCAGAACCCAGCTCCTATGTCTTTCTCACACTGGCCCAGAAAGCCTCAGGAATCTATCAGATCTGATATTCTCCACCAACTGTAAGAGTCACTGTGGAGGAAGATCCGTGAGCAGAGCCTGCTGTCGCTGCCTGTGGACCCCCCTCTGCTGAGTGAGCCCAGCTCCCACCTTGTCTAGGTGGGAACCAGCCTGAATCCGGGCTGTTGGATAAGCTTCTTTGTACAGTTCTTATAATAAACCTTCACCTGATGCCTCTGGGCTGTGGTCTCCTTCAAACCTCCATGTGGGTGAGGGCTGAGGGAGGCTGGAGGGTTAAACCAGCAATGGCAACAAACGAGGATGATGCATTTGAGGAAGCCACTCTGGGACAAGAACTTTGGGTTTGAACCTGAGCCCTCCCTTCCTCCTTCGGCAGCCCTTCTCCTGGTAACCAAGATCTGCAGGCCCAGGATACCCAGGGAAGAGTGGGAGAGTTTGAGTCCTTCCCACCCATTCACTCCTCCTGACTACTTCCATCCTGGACTCCCTGGCTCCTTCCCATACACCTGAGCACCTGTTCCTTTCCTGTCTTTCTTGTGTTGTTTTGATGCTATCTTTCTGGAAACGGGAGGAGAGAGGTTGCCAGATGTTGGGGTATGTAGCTAGGACAACCCAGGACAGAGGCGGGGGTGGGTTACAAAGGCCTCCTGTTCTGGGAAAGAACAGGCGTCACAACCCCAGGACAGGGCTTAATGATGCGGTCACTAGCAAGGGAACAACATGGCCCCAACAGTGACATAACCCTGCAGGGGTGGTCCCCGCTGCCTCCTTCCCCGCCATGAATGGGAATGAAGCTCAAAGGGCAAGTCAACATCTCTCCCACAGAGGATGTTGATGCCAGCCACCTGTGGTCAACCCCTCGTGCCCTCCCTTACACCTAAGCCCTAGAACCACCTCCTGAGCAAGCACTACCCCCACACAGCCTGGGCGGCACACGTGTGACCCCTGAAAACATTGCTATTAACCTTTCAACCTTGAGGTTCCCTAACCCTAAAGCCAAGCAAGACTTCCATCACTATATCCTCAGAGGAGTCCAGTCTATCAAGGCGGGGCGGGGGGAGAGACCCTGGTCTCACTACCAGGGAAGGGCCTAGGATCTCCATCCTGACCTTAGGTGACACTTTCTCCTGTCAGTTGAATATCTGACACCTTTTCAGAGAATTTTTGTTTCCACTGGGAACATCTGGAAAGAATCAAAAACATCAGGGACTGCCCAGAATGAATTGTTTCTCAGATACAAATTTAACCCTTTTATCCCCAATTTCCATAGCCCAGAACCTAGGCCTACCATACTCCCTCAGTAGCTGTCAAGATAAAGTGTCCCACACTGTTAAGTGAGGTACAGGCTCAGGACAGAGGTAAGAGTGTCTGACCCCACCACACCTTCTAACCCTGCTGAGGAAGAAAGTACAGCTACTTTTCAAATCTGGGCCACTCTGCCAGCCACACAGACTGCCTGTGGGCTGTGAGCAGTGAGTGACAACAGAGGCTCTTGAAGACTTAATATCTGTCTGTCTTTCCTGAGGATTGGAAGACTCAGAGTGGGTCGAGATGCAGGCTAGGATCCACATGCCTACCGTATGTAGCTGTGTAGATCGAATCCTGAACGAGGATATCACCCAAGGTTTTAAGAGTTGCACAGACCCTGGGGCAAGGACACAAAGCTAAGCTCAGATGAACCCCTGAATGCTCTGGTCCCTCTGCTGGTCCTGCCAGCTGTCAAGATAAGACCAAAGAGTCTTCATTGCAGAATCAGAAAGCTGTCCCATCTCAGCCCTCATCTCCCTCATTGCTCAGGACTCCTAGAGCTATACACAGCACTTCAGTGACCTCAACATCCCACAGAATTCCCTGGAAAAGCCCCTTCAACCATGATGGTTAAGTGGTGGGTTTTCCCTAAGTGGTTTCTGCTTAAGTCCAGCCCCTTTGGGAGCCCACAGCAAACTCTTGTACAAAAAGAAGAGGGCTATGTTAAGGGCCTAGACTTCGTTTTCTCCTCTTCCTCTTCCTCTTCCTCTTCCTCTTCCTCTCCCACCTCCTCCTCTTCCTCCTACTCTTCTTCCTTCTCTTTCTTCTTTTTATTTTTCCAAGACACGATTTCTCTTTTGCCTGTCCTGGAACTCTAGGATTAAAGTCATGACCCACTACCACCCGACTCTAGGCTGTATTTTCTTCTATCAGTAGGTATGCTTTTGACAAGAACCTCTGTGGCTCCCTTCCCACAGAGCCAACTTTTGACATGGCTTCCTGTACTCCAAGGAGTTTTACTCTGGGCCTCTCCAGGAGCCTGGTATGTGAGTATGTCTCCCGAATTATCCTTCTTTGATGTATCTCTTCCTAGAGGGTAAGGGTAGTCCAGGGCAAAGGAGTAGAGGTCAGATTCACTAAAGCAGTGGTTCTCAACTCGTGGGTCACAACCATTAGAGAACACATATTTCTAATGATCTTAGGAACTGAGATACCACTCAGTAGCAAAATTATAGTTATGAAGTTGCAACAAAAAATAATTTATGGTTGGGGGTTCCTAAGACCATCAGAAACGTTTGTGGTTGCAACCCACAGGTTGAGAACTGCTGATTTAGAGGATTGGTGTGTGTTTAGCTAAATTTGCCAGGCCCAGCTCTTCCAGAACAAGGCAACCACAGAGGAGACTAGCTGACCTAAGAGATCAGTGGGAGAGAGGGAGTAAGAAACACTGGGTGTCCCTAGAAGATTCAGGAACACCCCCCTCCCAGGGTTTCTATCAAGAACCCAAAGCTGTGCTGCCCAGGCAAGACCAGCTTTCAAGTCCTAGCAGACCAGCTGATGAAGCTGCCCTCCCCTAGGGTCCCTGGAGGAATGGTGCCTCCCCTGGGTCTCAATTTGCATGGCAGGAAGGGGCCTAATGGGGAAGAGGCGGGGAAGGGACAAGCTGCAGCCCTGGCAGACATACAGTTACATGTTTTGTCCCAAAAACCTCCTCGGGCTCAGAGACAGAGCAGTGATCATGGCCACATTGGTGGTGTCTTCCATGCCATGCCACTGGCTGCTGTTCCTGCTGCTACTCTTCTCAGGTATGGCTTATGTGACAGACGATTGGACCGCTGGCTTTGAGGCAAGCTCCGTTCCATGTCTCAGTTCAGTCTCTTGCTTGCTCAGCCGCTTGCCTTTTGCTATCTGCTTCTTATCTGTCTTACTCTGACTGTCCTGTGCCCAGTTTGTGGGTCTTAATGGTGGACTCAGGGCCTGAGATCTCAAGGGTATCAAATTGATCTGAAGGATATCAAATTGAGCTTGGTACAAGGGGCTAATTAATCTTGTTGGCAGCTATGACCTGGAAGAGCAGGGGCTAGGAGGAAGAGGGGCCAGCATGTGGCTTCCAGAGAAGCCCTGAGGGTACTGCACAGAAAATGCTCTTTCTTTATATCCTAGAAGATAGTATGTTCCAGGAGTAGTCCTCTCTTTGCCTGAAGGACTGGGAGAGCCTTCCTGACTGTGGTTTCCTTCTCATTTCCATTGAAGCAACCAGCCAGCCTAATGATCAAAGGCAGAAGGGGGCCTGGATATGGGTTTTCCAGTACCCCTCCTACTTCTGCCTCTCCAGTACAGGGACAGGGGGAGCTAAAGGGGCTTGAAGCTATAGTCCCGGAAGGAGGAAGTAGCTCTGGGAATGTGGAGGGGGTAAGGGTGGGGCAATCAACTGAGGGTAGAGAGCCCTGACCTAGCCCTGCCTACTTCCTCCCACCCTCCAGGTGAACCAGTACCAGCAATGACAAACAGTAACCCGCTACAGAATCACAAAGGTTAGTTACCTCAGCCACCACTTCTGGGACAGATGTATCTGTTCAACACAGCCCTACCTCTGCCTGGAGCTCCCTGTCTAGAGCACCCATAATTACACCTCCTCAAGGCCTCATTAAGGCTCTGTTGCTGAACAGCTGTGGCTCTCATCAGACTTGTGTGCTCCAGCCCTGGGTGCTGAGGGCCAGAACTAAGCCGAGGTTGGGGATCAGAGCAGGATAGCTAGAGCAGGTCCCACAAGGCCTCAGGCCTGGGTCTGTGTTATTGAAAACACAACAAACCTCTCAGGTCAAAACTCCGAGAGGAGTGGGTCCTGAGAAGGGTAAGGGGGCAGGCCTCTGGGGACAGGCTAAGGTTTCAACCTTTATAACCCTGGGGACAGTGGGGAGCCCTGGAGAATTTGGAGTGGGTGTAGGAAAGTATAAAGAGTTAAAGTATTCAAAATCTAGCCGTTCCAATGGACATAAAAGCAACGGGAAGGTTCCAGAATCCTCCTTAAAGAAAGACAAGCAGACAGAGGTCAGATCAGGAAGAGGTGTACACCAGTAGCTTGGTACGAGGCCTCTCACATAGTTTACTTTCTCCTACCTCTGCCCTCTGACTACCTCATAAACCTGATGCTGTAGACATGTGAAATAGGCTAACCCAGGGCAACGTTTTCCACAACGGATGAGGTTGGCAAACAGGAAGATGCTAAGCCTGATTTTGAACCTTGTACTGATGTCCACAGAAAGCCCTTGTTCCCAGATCTGGCAGCACCCAAGGTTTGCAGCCAAAAAGCGGAGCTCCGTGGTGAAGTTTCACTGTTACACAAACTACTCAGGCGTCATGACCTGGTTCCGAAAGCAAGGGAACCAGAAGCCCCAGGAACTGGTCCCAGAAGAGGGACACATTTTGCAGACCCAGAATGGCTCTGTCTACACCCTCACTATCCAAAACATCCAGTACGAAGATAATGGTATCTACTTCTGCAAGCAGAAATGCAACAGTGTCAACTCGGATGATACCGACAGCTGTGGCTCAGAACTTCTAGTCTTAGGTGTGTGCAAGGTAGATTGTGTAGCCCTCCACACCCACTCCCCAGCTCAGCCTACCTACCAGGGGAGGTGGTTATGGCTCTAGAGCCCCCAGGAGAGCTGCTGGGCAGTAGATCCCAAGGGTGTCAAGACACATCATGTTTAACCTTCGACACCGCCCTTATGCCCCGCTCTACCCAGGATTCAGCACGTTGGACCAACTGAAGCGGCGGAACACCCTGAAAGATGGCATTATCATGATCCAGACCCTTCTCATCATCCTCTTCATCATTGTACCCATCTTCCTGCTACTAGACAAGGTGCCCACAGGAGCTGAGGGAGGGGGTGTCCTCCAGAAGGCTGGGAGGTTGGCACAGGGCAGACAGGACATGGGCAGGGTCTCCATATTCTCAGACTCTGTGGCTGCTCATCCAGCTCCAAGTCCTGTCCATTGGCTCACTGTTCATTCATTCATTCATTCATTCATTCATTCAGTCAGTCAGTCTTGGAGATTCCTTCTTCCTCTCCCATACCCAGACCCACATCCCTGGCCCACCAGGAGATAAAGACAGAAGACCCTAACCCTCTGAATTGCATTCTCTCCCCACCCCATCCTGCAGGATGACAGCAAGGCTGGGATGGAGGAAGATCACACCTATGAGGTAAGGGACAGGGTTGTTTAGCAGCTCTGAACTTCAGTGCTCATCCTCTGCTGTGATGGTTAGAATGATGACCTCCAATTCATGTTTCTTTCTAGGGCTTGAACATTGACCAGACAGCCACCTATGAAGACATAGTGACTCTTCGGACAGGGGAGGTAAAGTGGTCTGTAGGAGAGCACCCAGGCCAGGAGTGAGGACCACCTTCATCCTGCTCAACTCTTGGGCCTCACTGCTTCCAAACCGCCTGGCTCACAGCCCATTCCCTGCTTCCTGGATACCCTGGCCAGCATCTGAAGCTGGACCATCAATGCCACCTCTCTCTCTAGCCCCTGGTCCCCAGCTCTTGCTGAAGGGCCTATGGTAGAAGGACAATAGGGTGGTGACAAGGAGTAAGGAGTCCTCTGGGGATAGACTTGACCCAAGGCTTCTGGAAGTACCATGCAGGATCTGTCCCCATGTTTGGGACAGGAAAGCAGAGACTTGTTGGAATCTGCATATGGACTCAGAGCACACTGGCTGGCTTCCTGAGGAGTCCAGGAAGGACTATGGTTCACACTGACACCGGAAGGGGATGTCAGAATGCCATTTCTCTCTCTCATCCCAGGGATCACCTAAAGCCTACAGCCCATCCTCCTGTGGAATAAACAATGTGTCTGACACCAGAGGCAATCGTGATCTCCATCTCTCAGAGCTGGCTGGGTGGGTGTGGTTCCATAAGCTACGGTGACATCTGAACGTGGCACCTGTGGGCTTTTGAAACTGTGAAAGGGAATACCTACCCTAGTTCACCCTACCTTTCCCTCTGGAGGCCCAGCTGGGGCCTGCAGCCACACCCCCATCAACCCTGCCCTGGAACAGTTGCTGGAGAAAGAGAATCCAACCCATCCTTCTGATGAACAGGGATACCCTCACACTGTTCTTCCTTAAACCATTAAGAGAGAGAGATTCCTGCTGGGTATGGTGGCACACATCTTTAATCCCAGCACCCAGGAGGCAGAGGTACTTGGATCTCTGAGTTCAAGGCCAGCCTGGCCAACAGAGTGAGTTCCAGGATAGGCAGGGCTATGGAGAGAGAAACAGACATAGAGAGAGACACACAGAGACAGAGAGAGACAGAGAGACAGAGAGAGACAGAAACAGAGACACAGAAACAGAGAGACAGAGACACACAGAAACAGAGAGACAGAGACACACAGAAACAGAGAGACACAGAGACAGAGAGACAGAGACACAGAAACAGAGAGAGACACAGAGAAAGAGACACAGAGAGAGAGACAGACACAGAGACAGACACAAAGACAGAGAGAGTGATTCCTAAACAGGATTCAAATGATGAATGTTGGAAGCTTTTGTTCAGAGTGATCTCAGTATCACAGGAAAGGAAAGGATCCTTACCTACCCACCATGGACTCTAATGCCTTACAAATTAAGTCCTGACCTACCAGCTATGAGAGTAACTGGGAGCCTCTTAAACAACTGGAAAGCCAGAGCGGTTAGCCTATGTAAGCCAAGCCTCCCTCCCAAGCCCCAATCCGGTGCTCTGCTCCCTAATGGACATTGGTGGAACCCATAACACATCTTTCCCATTCCTGCTGAGGATTCAGGCAGGTGAATCTCTCCCCTGGGCAGGCTGTGAGAAAGACTGTGACTACAGATGCCATTGGAATTCAGGGTGGGACAGGAGGGTAGGGCACATGGGCCTGGGGCTTCGGGTCAGAGTCCCTGTCACACAGTCAACCAGGATGGTTAAACTGGGCTGATCCACCCCCTGGTCTGGGCTGTCAGAGGGAACTGGCTTGTTTTGCCATCTGCCTTCACTGAGCTGGAGCCTTGCTTTCCTGCTATTTTGCATACTAGGGCTAATTCTGTCCCCTACCTCCACGAGGGACCAGGCAGTCAGCCAGGGTGGGGGAGTCTTAACTTCTCCCCTAAGTAGGATCTCCTCTGTTTGGGGCCACTCTGGTTCAGGGGAGACCACATGTCAGCAGCAGGGGTTCCCTGGGCCTTGAAATGTTTGTTGACAAAGAATCATTTGGACAGGAGGCACCCTGTTCAGCAGATACCCTCACAGGGCAATAACTTCCTTGGTTTTGATGGAGGAGCCCTCCTTGGGGTGTTCTTCTGTTTCAGGAGGGGTTTATGGTTTCACTCTGTCTGTCTTGTCGATCCCTGGACCCCTAGAACTCACTCAGGCAGTGAAAACCTAGCTGGGCCATATGAGTGTGAGGACCCTCTCAGACTCCAGGGCCTTCATCTGTAACACGGGAATCATCAATGTAACCTGGCCACTGCAAGTCATGATGACATATGCCTATTGGCTACCCAGCTACCCAGGCTGAGGAAGGAGCTTGAATTCAAGGCCAGCCTTGGCGATGTACTGAGAACTGTCTGAAAAACTGAAGGGAGCTGAGATGGATAGTGGGTATTTCTTATACAGGAAAATACAGAAAGCTTCATGAATTTGTGTGGCAAAGCCTCTAACTGAGCTGGAGACTTTAGATTAGGCTAGCCTGGCTGGCCATCCAATCCCAAGCATCTACTAT
This sequence comes from Grammomys surdaster, assembly GCF_004785775.1. Taxonomy (NCBI): domain Eukaryota; kingdom Metazoa; phylum Chordata; class Mammalia; order Rodentia; family Muridae; genus Grammomys; species Grammomys surdaster. The sequence continues at coordinate 6,197,981 of NW_021604790.1, read as the reverse complement.
CTGCCTCCCCAGGACTGGGGTTACACAGGGATGTGCTACCATGCCAGGGTATGCACATATATGTGCACATGTGTTCTGGGAACTGAACGAAAGTCTTCATATTTCTGCAGCCAGCGCTTTACCAGCTAAGGCATCTTCCCAGCCTATCTGGGATTTAATTTTTCTTGTTTTGTTTTTGTTGTTGTTGTTACTGTTGTTTAGTTTTTGGGTTTTGTTTTTGTTTTTGTTTTTTGGGGGGGGGGTTGTTTTGTTTTGTTTTGTTGAGACAAGGCTTCTCTGTGTAGCTCTGGAACTTGCTTTGTAGATCAGGCTGGCCTTGAACTCACAGAGATTCTCTTGCCTCTGCCTCCTGAGCGCTGGGATTTAAGATGTGGGCCCCCACTGCCTGCGTTTGGTTTTGTTTTCTTAATGTCACATCAAAGAATTAAGTTTGCTTACTTTTCTGTTATTCTGTATCATTCTATCAGTCTGTATCGTTCCACCAACCCTAAAACATGTCACGTTTGTACAAACCAGGAAATGGAACAGAGACCAAAAGCTCTTACTGATCACAACAAATAAATATTGAACACCTCTTTAGTGCTCCCATATTTTTGTGGAGCACCCCCCACCCCCCATTCTCATATACAGGATATTGCTTAGCCCCAGCTTAACCATGGGAGTAATCTTAGTTCTGTAACACACTCACAGGAAGAAAGCCATGCAAGCTCAGAAAACCTGGCCAACAGCCACAACCAGGTCTTATGATCCAAAGATCCATTCTACCTACTGCTTCACAGCTGCCTCCCTCATGGGACTGGGCAGCAATAAAACTGGAGGAGAGGAGGAAGGAAGGGACTGGGGGATAGGAACCCCCCCCCCACCATGAGACGGGACTCCAGTAGGTGTTTAAAAGAGCGGTAGTTTATAATTTATCACAACATAGGAGGCACTCCCTTGTTTAATAAGGCCCCGACTGGCCTCCTTTCTGCAGAATGCAGCTCAGAGGCCTTGGGTGGGCACATGCCCCACTGCCCACTAGGGGAATCCAGCCATGTCCCTCGGGGCCCCGCGTTAAGCACAGAATGGTTCCTCCTCCGCTCTAGCTTGACTTCCGGCCCTTTTCGATGCAGGTGCTGCTTGCGCTGGGACCATCTGACCCATGGCTTTGGGTGTTTTTCCAGTACAATCAGAGATAAGAGAAAAACAAAGTACCAAAGGCCATCTCTATTTGGGTGGTAACAGCAGGTAGTTCTCGTCACTAGACAGTGGCTAGCGAGCTGTGCCACCCGAATGAGGACAGGGCCTCACAAGGCATCTGGGAACATTGGACTTTCGGGATCCTATCTGCTGTTTTTAAGGCCTCTTCAGAACTGGAGAGTTTCTGGATGCCTCCCGAGCCTTGGAGCTGACCTCACCCCCACTATGGCACCCCCAGTGTTGTGCATTGTAATGAAAACACCAACGTTCAACTGGGGATGTCTTTCCCAGGAGCCTTTCCTTGGAAACACAGCTGACCGCAAAGAACAAAAATTAACAGGCATTAAATTCTGAGTTCAATCAGAAAGTAGTTTGTTTAAAAACATTTGGACTAATCCTAGTACGGTTGTTTTTTTCTAAAAAACAAAATGAAAAAAGCTCCAAAAAAAAAAAATCAGAAGCTGAGACAGGAGGATGGATATGTGTGTGTGTGAAGCCAACCTGGGTTACAGACTGAAACCCTGTCAAAACAAACAAAACAGTAAAAAATAAAAACATCTTTTTTAAAAAGGTCATCTTTCCTTGGATATATCTCCTCTGCTTGTCAGGACAAAGAAGCCAGACTCCACTAGGGTCCCAACTCAGCAAGCATGGGTCTGTTTGTGTAGACTTGTTATTGGAATGTGTGTGCAGCCTTGTCCACATTTCCAGTTATTTTTTTTTCATGTATATGTTGCTGTACATTCATGTACCTGTCCCTTTGGTTTAAAAGCAACTATAAAGTTGGGCATGGTCACTCTCAGCTGTATTCCCAGTACTTGAGGGGTGGAGACGAGAAAGTTGCTACATTAATTTCAAGGCTGGTTAGACTGTATATATAGTGAGACCCTGTCTCAAAAAAAAAAAAAAAAGGAAAAGAAACACAATAACAGAAAAATGAAAGAATTGTTTTAGTAAAAAGACTTTGCGATGAGACTTGTCTATTCGCTATTTGTAGCTGGTTTGCCCTCTGGGTCTCCCTTGGTTCTCTTAAGCTTTTGTGCTGTGAACAGGAGCTCTTTGGCCCTCCGCCCAGTACTACACCAGCTTGCCTGTTTCTTCCATGGGGTGGCTTGTTCTCACCCCAGTAAAAAGAAAGGACCCTGTCTTTTGTTCACGTGGGTATGTCCACCTTCCTGGTACAACGCTCGCCTTGGGGGATAGATTGCCAGTACTTGCTCAATGCTTGAACAAGAGAATAGTTGCATGCACCTATATGCAATCTCAGCACTCAGGGACTGAGGCAGTACTATGTAGAGTTTGGGTCCAACCTGGGCTACATAGTGAGATCTCTGTCTCATCGAGAGGAGTAGGGCAGGGTAGGGAATGAGTAGAAGGCAGGAACACCACCTCAAAGATAACGGTGAGGTAATGGGAACAAGATACTCACAGATAGTCACAAGGTGAGAGCAAGGAGCAGTTGCTGAGGGCACCCATTAGCAAAAGCACCCCAGACTTCTGTACATCTGTGTGAGCGTGTGTGTGTGTGTGTGTGTATATACAGATACATATGTGTTTGCATGCAGAGGCCAGAGAACAACTTTGGATGGTGCCACTCCTCAGGACTTTTTTGAACAGGCGCTCTCTCTCTCTCTCTCTCTCTCTCTCTCTCTCTCTCTCTCTCTCTGGTCTGGAATTGGCTGAATCAGCAAAGATGGCTGGCTCCTTATCCCCACGGATCCTCCTGCCTCTGTCTCCTCAGTACTATAAGGGTAATCCACTTACTTACCAACCATATATATATATATATGGTCTGGAGAATCTAACTGAGGTCTCTGTGCTTGAAAGTCAAAGTCAATATGCTTTACTGACTGAGATATCTCTCTACCCTAGAACTTTATTTTCAATAAGTCTCTCTCATGGGGGAATAACCTCCAGAGTGGAGGCCAGTCTGCCTGTTCAGTTATTATTGCTTATAGATTTATCCCCCAATATAAACAACCCCCCACTGGTACACGGGGATGCCTGCCCAGCCTTCCACTCACCCCTGTAAGACCTGCCTTCTATTCAGAGCCTTCTACTGCATTGTGGGGAGAGAACTCCAGGGTCCAAGAAGATACAGGAAGTGAAACCACGAGGCACCCTGAAACGTGCAACACAAATACGAAGAGTGATGGTATGGTCTGCTTCACTGACCCAGGCTACCTTGGGTTGTTTTTTTCCTACGACTTTTCTTAGTGTCTGTGGATGGCCCATTCAATTCCTCTGTGGATTCCTCCCACCTTCAGTGAACATCTGTGTGAGGGCTTGCTGTGCACTGAAAAAGGTTCTATCCATGCCAGGCAGTAGTGCCCTTGTCTTTACTAGAGCAAGTTTCTAAAGGGCTGTGCATTCTAAAGCATTCTAAAGGGTGGGGGTGCGAGATACTACAGAGTTATCCCTTAGAAACCATAAGACTCAGGCAATCTATCTTGAAGCCTCAGTTTCCTCGGCTCTCAAATGAGATGCACATATCCTATTGTCAGGTACAGTTCCTGCTACAAGGTGGGTCTTCAGAAACACACCTCTCCTGGAAAGGCCCTTGGGAATCCCCAAATAATGTTCTCTAAATTTTAGAGTCTAAGCCCGGCATAGTGGTGCATGCTTTTATTCCCAGCAATCAGGAGGCAGAGGCAGAGGCAGGAGGCAGGAGGAGGCAGGAGGAGGCAGGAGGAGGCAGGAGGAGGC
>NW_021604790.1:6187642-6194086 GCF_004785775.1 Grammomys surdaster | reverse complement strand
GAGGCAGGAGGAGGCAGGAGGAGGCAGGAGGAGGCAGGAGGAGGCAGAGGCAGATCTCTGTGATTTCAAGGTCAGCCTGGTCTACAAAGTGAATTCAGGACAGCCAGGGCTCTGTTACACAGATAGACTCTGTGTGGAAAAAACCGAAACAACAACTTTAGAGTTTAAAGACTGTATGTGACTCACTAAAGCGAGTGATCAGCAGTGCTAAGACTCGTGCTAGCTGAAGACGGAGAGGCTGCACAGCACTCAGGATGCTGAGGCAGGAGGGTCATGAGTCTGAGGCCAGCCTGGACTACACAGTGAGCTCCAAGGTAGCCCAAGCAAGAATATATATATGGTATATGTATGATATATAAATATAAATATAAATATATATATATGTGTGTGTGTGTGTGTGTGTGTGTGTGTTTACAATAACCAATTTTGACCTCCAGAAGAGGATAGAGCAAGAAATAAGAAGAGCAGGCTTCAAATTCCCAGTGAGGAGTGTGCAGAGCTACCTGAGGTCATCCCTACAACCAGAATTAGAAACTGAGACTGCTTGAACCTCAAAGTGCAGAAGAAGCTGCTTTAGGAGCAGGTCCAGACCTCGCCTGGTGGGTACGGAGAAGCCCAGAGACAGTCAAGTCTGGAAACACAAAGGGCTTTCAGACACAGAAGCCCACAAACCCAAGTTATAAGGGGTGTTCTTTGTGTATGCCTGTATCCGTTCATGTATGTGCATAAGTGTGTGCAACTGTGTGTGAATGTGTGCGGAAGCCAGAAGGCAACAGTTTCTCCAGCCCTGTCTGCTCTGTTTTACTTTTACTGTTTTGTTTTGAAAGTATGTGTACGTGTGTGTGTGTGTGTGTGTGTGTGTGTGTGTGTGTGTGTGAGAGAGAGAGAGAGAGAGAGAGAGAGAGAGAGAGAGAGAGAGAGAGACAGGGAGGGAGAGGGAGAGGGAGGGAGAGAATGTACACATGAATGCAGGAGAGCATGGAGTCTAGAGGGAGGATATTGGATCCCCTGGAACTATAGTTACAAGCAGTTGTGAGCCGCCCCATGGCAATGCTAGGAACCAAACTTGGGTCTTCTGCAAGAGCAGTTCGTGCTCTGAACTTCCCAGCTATCACTCCAGCCCCTTGTTTATTAGTGAAAGGGTCTTTTACTGAATCTGAAAGTCATAGATCCTTCTAGAGCAGTTCCAGGTAGCCTGCTGTCCCTGCCTCTCCAGCCCTGGGATTACAGGTATACATAGCCATGCTCTGACTTACAAAGGCTAGATGCTAGGGACCCAGGCCTGGGTCTCCATGTCTGTGTATCCTCTTTCATGGCTAAGCCACCTCTCCAACTCTAAAATGGGTGTTTCTTAGAGATGACTGGAGATATCAGTCTGAACTTTTGAAGGCTGGAATCAGGGATGCCAGTCACTCTGTTTGGCATCCTCTAAGCCTGAAGTTATCAGAGGTCTCAGTGGTACACTAAGACTGGGCAACTTTCCAGAAGTACTGAACAAACCCTAAGTTAAATCAAAGCTTAGTTTCTAGTAGGAATGAATTCTGGTTTTGTTCTCTGTCACCAGACATCCTAAAAACGGTCCAGACTAGAGAAAAGAGCGAGTGATCAACAGTGCTAAGACAGTGCTAGCTGGACACAGGGAAGTTGTACAACACTCAGGATACCGAGGCCATCCTGGTCTACACAGTGAGTTCCAAGGAACTCCCTCTAATCTCACATTTATCTTCAGCTCACCCTCCTGGGTCTAGAGGTTGTCAAACTAACGTTCTATAAAGACATATCCCCAGGGGTCCTCAAGGTTTTCTGGGCAACTCCATTCTGAGGTCACTTCACTTCTGATATGGCAAGAGAAGGTGTCAATTACCCTATCCCTCAGGGGTACCTTCTTTTTTAGTGCCTGTATCTTTGGTTAACCTCTGGAGCCTTCTCCAGACCTAGCCCCTAAGGCCCTAGAAGCCTCCTCAGAGTTTTAGATAAATCAGGAGAAGCTGTTGGAAAATGCTTGTGGGATGTTTAGAGGTTGTATCTTTTGGTCCTCAATGGGGAGAGGTACAGAGGCCCCAGCATTTACATCCCAGCCCCCAGGGACATGATTTTTTCAATGTTGGTTGCTGACATCACAACCAAGTACTTCTGGAAAGATTTGCTTGCTTGTGTGTTTTCATACTAGATCAAACATTAAACATACTGAGATCCAAAGGTAAGAGATCTAGAAACAGGGAGTGTTGGGGACTTGGATGCTGGTGTGCTCCACATGCTGACACAGCCCAGCCCTCTTTGACCCTGGCTTTGTCCTGCTGTAGGTTTTCCCATCTGCACCCTACGCTCCTGAGCCATTTTTATATGGGAATCGGCAGGGGAAAGAAATGAGGTAAAGGTAACCTTACATTTAGGGGTAAGACCCAGCACTCAGAAGGATTCAGGAACTAAAATAACTGGGTGATATAGAGCAGGGCACTGCAGTGGGCAAGTTGGCTTCTTTCAGTTCAGCCAGAAGGCTCAGAACCCTGAAGAGTTTTCTGAGCTTTGAGGTGTCCAAGGCTTCAGGGCTGAAGGGGAAGCACCTGAGGTCCAAGTCTGTTTACAAGAATTTTGCTTTTTGGTTTGCTGCTGTGCGACAAGTTCAAGGAGCAGGTTTGGGTCCTGTGCTCCACAGACCTAGGCAAGCACCTTAGCACTTATGGGAGAGCATTGTGTGTGGACAGTACCCTCTAGTGGTCAGTATTAGCACTACATCCAGCTGCCCTTCACCAGTTTATGCTGCTGAGGAAGAAATCTTCCTTTCCCCAACACACACAGACACACAGACACACACACACACTTTCTCTCTTTCTCTGTTATTTTTATTGGTGTGTATGTGTGAGTCTATCACATGTATGAGAGTGTTCATGGAGGTCAGAAGAGGGCATCAGATCCCCTAGAACTGGAGGACAGGTGGTTGTGAGTCGCTTGACATGAGTGTTGGGAACCAAACTCAGGTCCTCTGGAAGAACAACAAGCTCCCTTACTATATAACCCATCTCTAAATCCAGTACATGCTTTTTTTTTTTCTTGAGATTTAGATTCAAGGAAGAGGAGGAGACGGGGAAAAGGAAGGGGAAGGAAAAGGGGAAGAAGAAGGAGGAGAAGGAGAAGGAGAAGAAGGAGAAGGGGAGGAGGAGGAGGAGGAGGAGGAGGAGGAGGAGGAGGAGGAGGAGGAGGAGGAGGAGGAAAAGGACAGAATAAGGCCAACAAAATGGCCAAGGAGGTATAGGCACCTGCAGCCAAACCTAAGTACCTGAGTTCAATCCTGGGACCTACATGATGGAAAGATGGAACCAATCCCCAAAGAGTTATCTTCTGGTTCCTACACGCACGCACTTGAGGATGGACAGACAGACAAGGCAGGCACGCCCGCGCGCACACACACACACACATACAAATGTAACTGAAAAAGAAACATCCATGGGGACATCGCCTCCTTGGAGAGGCTGTTGCCTTTCGTCCCAGTGAACAAACAACAGTCTCCTGCCAGAGTACCCTACTCCTGGATTCAAGATACTCTCAAAAGGACACATTGGGTGGTCTCTGTAGCTGGGATCTTGCATAACCAATGTCCATAAACCTGGCAAAGGTGGCGATGGAAAGATAAGATCAGAACGTAACCACAGGAGAAGAGTGGGGACGCAGTGAGTGGGAGGAGCTTCTAAATTATCCATCAGCACAAGCTGTCAGTGGCCCCAGCCATGAATAAATGTATAGGGGACAAGGCAGGAGCCTTGGGGTCGAGGAAAACAGGTAGGGTATAAAAAGGGCATGCAAAGGACCAAGTTCAGCATCCTAGAGCCCAGATTCCAAACTGCTCAGGGTCCTGTGGACAGATCACTGCGTGGCAATGGCTGCAGGTAAGCATGCGCAAACCCCGCTGGGTGTAGTTTGGACCAAGGGGACTCTGAAGATGGATCTGAGGCTTCTAATGTGAGTGCGCCCCAACTCCTGCCCATGTTCGGAACGCTCTGAGTCCCTATGGGGACTGGGAGAGATTGGTCATTACTCCCAGGTTTCTCCTGCCCTCCTGTCTCTCTCTAGACTCTCGGACCTCTTGGCTCCTGACCTTCAGCCTGCTCTGCCTGCTCTGGCCTCAGGAGGCTGGTTCTTTCCCCGCCATGCCCTTGTCCAGTCTGTTTGCCAACGCTGTGCTCCGAGCCCAGCACCTGCACCAGCTTGCTGCTGACACCTATAAAGAGTTCGTAAGTCCCCCCAGAGATGGGTGCCTGTCTGTGGAAGCAGGAAGGGATAGATCCCACCCCACACTCCTGCCCCCAGGAAGTCATAGAGGGAAACTCTGGAGTGAGGGATCTTAGCCAATGCCGTCAGATGAGCAGAAACAGAGTGGTCCTCCATAACATAATAATGACGGTAAGCCACAAGCTGGTCTCTCAGTGACTACCTTTCCACCAGGAGCGTGCCTACATTCCCGAGGGACAGCGCTATTCCATTCAGAATGCCCAGACTGCTTTCTGCTTCTCAGAGACCATCCCGGCTCCCACAGGCAAGGAGGAGGCCCAGCAGAGAACCGTGAGTGGGCCTTGTCTGCACAAATCCTCTTTTCCCTCCAAGCAACCCTAACTGCACTCCAGGCCAGGGACCAGCTCCTCCCGGAAGCTGGGGTAACCTGGGAATCCCAGGCAGAGGTCACTAGGCAATACACTGCACCCAGCCCTTTTTTCCTCAGGACATGGAATTGCTTCGCTTCTCGCTGCTGCTCATCCAGTCATGGCTGGGGCCTGTGCAGTTCCTCAGTCGGATCTTTACCAACAGCCTGATGTTTGGCACCTCGGACCGTGTCTATGAGAAACTGAAGGACCTGGAAGAGGGCATCCAAGCTCTGATGCAGGTGAGGATGGACCGGGGTCCCTAGCCTGGGGTTACACTGACCTTTGTCTCTACCTGGAGCCTAGATGGGGGCTCACTGCTCTTCTCTGTTAACTGGTCAGGCCTTAGATCCTTGAGAAGGTTTCTTACTTATTTCCCCTTATGAAACCTCCAGGCCTTTCTCTAAGTCCTGGAGTGGGGGACAGTACAACTCCTGAGTTTCCTGCCTTTCTTTCCCACGGCAGGAGCTGGAAGATGGCAGCCCCCGTGTTGGGCAGATCCTCAAGCAAACCTACGATAAGTTTGACGCCAACATGCGCAGCGATGATGCTCTGCTCAAAAACTATGGGCTGCTTTCCTGCTTCAAGAAGGACCTGCACAAGGCGGAGACCTACCTGCGGGTCATGAAGTGTCGCCGCTTTGTGGAAAGCAGCTGTGCTTTCTAGCCCCACACCAGTGTCTCTGCTGTGTGGTGTCTCTGCTGCATTCCCCTGGTGCCTCCCTGTACCCTGGCAACTGCCATCCCTATGCTTTGTCCTAATAAAATTATGATGCATGATATCGATCGGCCCCGTGCTTCAAATCCCCCATGACCTTTGTGGGGCACATCAGGCAAACCCACACTTTGCTGCCGTACCTTTCTCTCTTGAATCCAGTTGAGTCACCTCGAGAAAACCACACAAACTTAGTTTAGAAACAATGGTAACTCAATCTCTGGGCACAACAACTCGATGGTAATCTTGTAAGCCATATTAATTCTAAATCCTCTGGTGGCGAATCCGCCAGGATTTGCCATAAGCCTGAAGACACTAGTAGCTACGTCTTACCCTACCTATCGGTGTCCCGTCCGAAAAGGACCTTCTCTCCCTCCTGCTTCCTCTCTTCCCCTATCCAACCTGGAAGTCCTACCTATTTGCCCAGTGATTGGCTCCTTTATTCATTAGGGGATGGTTCACAAGAAGTCACCTGAGTATGTGATTTCCTTCGGGTGCTTTTCTAGTCCTTGTGACAAAAGTACCTCATCTAAGGGGCAGCTTAAGGCAAAGGAAGTTTAATCTGGGTCACAGCTCCAGTGTCTGTGATGGCAAGGGTGTCCACAATGCAAGGTGACATCTTTCTCATCTTGGTGGAGCAGGAGGTAGAGATGGCAAACTGGACCCAGGATGGTATATCTTCAAGGCCTGCCCTTGGCGACCTATCTACCAGTGAACTCTCTAACCCAAAGACTCCATGGCCTCCCTAAAACAGTGTCACCAGCTGAGGACCAAGCATTCAAACATACAGTTTATAGGGAAAATTTAACATTTAAAGCAAAGCACATCTCTTAACCAGAGGCCCGGTGTCCGGAGTTTCCTGCCACTGAGGTCAGAGTATCTGACCCTTGTCTGTCTTGGGAGTGGAAATCTCTGGCTTTCTGACTAGTAGGACCAGCAGTGTTACAGGTGATTCTGAAGTCAAAATGACCTTGCGAGGCCATCATTCCTGAGTATAGGATAGTGAGTTTGAGGCTAGCCTGGGCTACATAGGGAGACTTTTTTTTCCAACACACACACACACACACACACACACACACACACACACACACACACA
>NW_021604790.1:6132184-6187632 GCF_004785775.1 Grammomys surdaster | reverse complement strand
ACACACACACACACACACACACACACACACACACACACACACACACACACATTTTAAAAACATGGTTAAGTGACAGATTAAGGAGAGTAATTAATGGCCTTTTGAATTGTACTAGCAGGTGAGTTCTCCTTTCCTAAGGCATGAAGCCGTTTAGCCTAGTTGTAGTCTTCCCATATCTTCTTTAGTTTGTCCTGAATAGTTAATACAAGTGCTACAGCTCTCGTGTAGAAGCCCCCTCCCCACGTGTCCCCGCCCCTTTGGCTAAGAGATAGACAGGATCTACTCCTAGCCTAGCCCAATGGTCAGTGGTGAGTTTTCAGTTGCTGGTGTTGTAGTTTCATTTTGTTGCCGTGATAAAACTCTGACAAAAAGTGACTCAGGGAGGAAAGGGAGTCTTTCAGCACATAGGTTTCATTCAGTCCATTATTGAGGGAGGTCAGGGCAGAAACTCAGAAAAACCATGAAGGAATGTTCCTTGCTGGTTTGCTCTCAGACTCGGGTTTAGACCGTTTTCTTATGTGGATCACCTTCCCAGGAGATAGCACCACCCATGGTGGGATGGGTCTTCCTACATTAGTACATAAATAAGCCCCACCCCCAAGGCAGGCCACGGGACAACCTAACTGGGAAAACTTCTCAATTGTGCCTCTCTTCTCAAGTGACTTTAAGTTGTGTCAAGGTTTGACAGTTAAATTGAGAATATATATGTCTCCCCATCCTTTCCAGGGATCTCCTGGTCCCAAGCTTGAGAGTTTACTATGAAATGGAGTTCTAGTAGAATTTTTTTTCCTGTCTTCTGTCTTGGAAGGAATAGTGCCAATATTGTTAAGAATTGTCTTTGGGGGTGTTCAAAGTCTTAGGCTTATGTTTCAGGCATGGTGGCACATACCTTTAATATCAATACTGAGAAGTCAGAGACAGGTAGATATTTTATGTATTCAAGGCCAGTATAGTCTACATAGCAAGTTACAGGCCATCCTGGCTTACATAGAGAGACTCTGTCTCAGAATCAAAAACAAAAGGTGTAACTATGAAAGAGACACACAGATACGCACTGCCTTAGTTAGGATTTCTATTGATGTGGCAAAACACCAAGACCTAAAAGCAAGTTGGGGTTTATTTGCCTTATACTTCCAAGTAATAGTCCATCATGGAGGAAGTCAGGACAGGAACTCAAGCAGGTCAGGAACCTGAAGCTGATGCAGAGGCCATGGAGGGGTGCTGCTTACTGGCTTGCTCCTTATGGCTTGCTCAGCTTTCTTTCTTATAGAATCCAGGACCACCAGCCCAGGGATGGCGCCACCCACAATGGGCTGGGCTCTCCCCTGTTGTTAATTGAGCAAATGCTCTACAGTTGGGTCTCATGGAGGCATTTCCTCAACTGAGGATTCTTTCTCTGTGATGACTCTAGTTTGTGTCAACACACAAAACCTATGAGAGATGTAACCATGGAAAGCGGGGCAGGAGTCAGAAGGATCATCTGAGATCCACGGCAGCTAACCCAACAGGGACCTAGCAGGGCCATCTGCTAATAGTGGCACCAAGTGGCAGTGAGAAATCACAGCATCTAATCCACTAGCTCCCCTTGCTGGGCCTAGGAAGCCAATGACATCATCAATGATTAGGCTCATGTGCCTTAGCATTTCCTAGGTGGCATTTGCAAATGTGACTGATGCTGACCAGGCCTGGTGCAGCTAATCTAAGACAGTAAGATGGCTTCGGTCCCTAGATTCAGACGGTCTGTGTATCTGTCTTTTTTGTTTTGTTTTGTTTTTCGAGACAGGGTTTCTCTGTGTAGCCCTAGTTGTCCTGGAACTCACTTTGTAGACCAGGCTAGCCTTGAACTCTCGAACTCAGAAATCCACCTGCCTCTGTCTCCCAAGTGCTGGGATTAAAGGCGTGCGCCACCACCGCCCGGCTGTGTATCTGTCTTAAATCTGCTTCCTAACGTACTTTCCCACATGCTTACCTTGAGAAGATGACTTTGTTTGAGAGGAACTACCAAATTCTGTGTGGGAAGGCCTTTCAGGGAATACTGACTTACAAACTTGAAATACGTTCTATGTCCTGAGTTAGACTTTCTCTAAACAAACTACACATTTCTGGTCATAGAAATGAATGTGCCTTCAATTTTGAATTTGGGTCCCCCTAAGGCACATGTCTTAAGGGCTCCCAGACCATGGCACAATTGGGAGGCCATGAAACAAGATGGCGCCTAGTGAAATGTCCCAAGGTGATTCCTAGAATTCTGGCCCTTTCACATTTCTCTTTTTGCTTCCTGCTTCCATGGCGTGGAAGGCCTCCTCTGTGCTCTCACCACCATATGCTGCCTCTACACAAGCCCAAACAAGTCGAAGACTTGAAACTATAGAGGCAATCACTCTTTCTTGTGGATTGACCTACCACAGAAGAGTACGTGAGTCACAGTAATGGAAATTAAGCACATTCCTCGCAGAGTTTAGGTTTGTAGAAGCAAAGACAACAGTTTACCACAGGGCCTCTGTTGTTTTGTACAGTGAAACCAAAGGATAATTTTTATACCAATTCCTTAACCTCAAATTCAGGATGGTCCAGGAAAAAAGGGAGACGCCCTTTGGTATATGATACTGCTTTGTTTCTAGCTAACTGTAAGGTGGAAACTGGTTATGAGTGTGAGCTTTGGTTTTGAGAGCAGGAAAAACTGGCTGCTGACTGGAGCTGAGACATTGCTAGCCGTAGGCTGGCTGCTCATGTTACCAACTGGAAGCTATCCTCAAAGTTCTGAAATGCAACCATTTGGTTTAACATAACAAAAGCTTCACTTATGACAGTGAGAGAAGAAACTCAGATTTCACAAAGCCTGTTTTATTTTGCCACAGCTAACATCTCAGTAGACATTTCATGACAGCTCTGGAGCAAAGACCTGGCTTGATGTTCTTCAAGCCTTCACCTAGGCAGACACTGTCCTTCCAAAGGACCATGGAGGAAGCTGAGCGCAGGGTGACCCAGTCACAGAGATTCTGGTGACAGAACAGAGACCCATCTGTGTGTTAAGCACACTGCCGTGGGGTTGTATCCTTCCATCTCAGGTGACAAAAACAGGCAATTCTTGTGGAGAGGGAGAGTAAACCTGGGACTCTGCCTCTAACAGAAAGGAATTCAGAGTGTGGCGCCCTAAGGCCAATTTCATGGAAGTAGTCTATCTTCCACTTTAAAGCTGCCCTCCAAAAGTTAGTTAGGGTATGATGGTACATACCTGTAGTCTCAGCACTCAGCAGGCTGAGGCTAGGGGATCACAAGTTTGAGGCCATCTTGTGCTGCATAGTAAGTCCTGGGGTTTTTGTTTTGTTAGAAAACTAGGTAAGCAATGTCATTGGTCCCAAATGAAATTGCAGAGGGTTACTAGGGTGAAGCATAACCAGCCAGTGCCCTTCATGATGTCAGTGGGCACAGTCTGGGGAGCAGGGGAGTATGGACAGGGGAAGAGTTCTAATTCCTGCCTATTTGGTTTGCTACCTATCCTATGAAGTCTTGTCCCTGAACTATGAAGTCATCTGGAAACCCTGAGCAATGCGCTCCAGGATATTTCTGATGACCCTTCTCCCTTGCTGTTTGAGAGGTGGGCAGTGGGAATGAGGCGCAAGGGCAGGGCCTTCTGTGTGCCTGAGACTAGACTAGTTAAACATGGAGTGAGAGGATCCCTCAGCAGATGGAACAAGCAGACTGAAATATCTAACAAACTGGAATAAACTCAAAAGAGAAAAGAGCGCCAGATGGACTGGATGCAAGCCACGTGGGGCCCTGAAACCCGGCTTTGGGGGACAACAGAATGTAAGGAAATGAGGCCTCACATTGTCTCCTCTTTCCTCCTTGGCCCACTCTTGCGTTCCTGTAAACCCTGGTAGCTGAGGTCACACTCAAGCAAAGGGCTGTTTGTGGTCAGCAGAGATGCGCGTGTGCTTTGCACTCCTCAGCCTGTATATCCGAGAACCGGCTCTCCTCGCCTTTGTTCTGCTCTTTCTGCCTGTCTGTCCGTTTCCTACTGCCTCTCTTGCAGGGGTGGTAGTTCAGATATGCTGCTATGGTGATCACAGCCATGCCCAGGCTGAAGACGATGATGATGAAGATGGTGGAGGAGCTGATCCCCTCATGCAGGCCTGTGTAGCACAGAAGACATAGGTCGGGAAAGCGGGTTGAGGACAAGAAAATCATTCTGCCCCAAGCCACCAACCCCACGTCCCCACGTCCCGTGTTTTCCAGCCCCTGAACATCTCTCTTCCCTCCATGCTTGTGTGAGAATCCTAAACCCCTGGGGTGCCACTCTATCCCAGCCAGGCAGCTAGTGTAGTAGGTACCTTGGACAATGACAGCAATGTCTTTGCTGACAGAGCCTAGTGGGTTGGTTGCTGTGCAGCAGTAGGTTCCCGTGTGGTTCTGGGTGGCCTTCTGAGGTACATCAAGGTCAAAGATCATCCCATTCCAGGTACACACCAAAGCCGGGATGGGGTTTCCCTCTGGGATGCAGGCAAGCATCTGATCCATCCCTTCTTCCCATATCTGGTTGCCAGGACAGCCGGATTCCTGAAACCTTGGCTTGTCTGCAAGACAGCCCCGCCAGGAGCCCAGTTCTATGTCCTGTTCCCTTCTCACTTCCTTTCACAGTTCCCATCCCCATCAACTCAAAACCTGCTCCCTTAACCCAACACTTTCCTTTTCATGGAGAAGAGAATCAGCTTCCTGCCTAAACCAAAGCCTCTTATCCCTTGCAGCCTAGGGCATTTCTGTGGACTCAGGCTAGGTGATAACGCAGCCTTGTTGGTGAGACCCAGGGGACTTTTCCATTTTAGGTTCTCATTGGGCAAGGGTGAGCTCAGAAATAAGGATTTTCTCAGTTTCCAAAACACAAATCTTGATCTGGAATTCTGGCAGTTTTTCTTCTTAGCGGTAGCCTCGGCTGTCCCCTCCTCTGTTACATCTCCCAGCCGCTGACTAACAGTGTCTGACGACAGGAGGCCCTTGCCTTTCTGGGCTGCCTCTCCCATCTTGCTCTCACTCACTTTCCTGAGGGCAAGACAAGCTTGGTGACAGTTCATTTTGTTTTCTTCTCTGGGTTTTCTCAACTAGAAAAGTGTGGCCCCTCTACTAACAAAGCTACTAGCCAACATCTCTGGAAAGGGAACTAAGTATCTCGAGTTTGTCCAGGGGGATAGGCCTCTACTCACATAAGACATGAAGCTGGATCTCAGTGGTTTTGACCAGTCGCTGGCCCCGTACCTCCAAAGAGGCCTCACAGGAGAGAGTCCGGCCATCATCTTCCTCCCTGGCAGTAAACAGAAGCCAGGCAGGCTCCCCGGGAGCAGAGAGGTTTAGGGATCCCTGGAGCCGAAGAGTAGGGATAGGTGATGTTAACTCATGACCTGAGCAGGTCACATTAACGTCTGTCCCTGCCAGAGGGTAAGCATCTTCTATCTCCAGGATGGGTGGAGGGAAACCTACAAAGAAACGTAAAAGAACAGTGGACACATTTCCAAGCCTGGTGTGCACGTCTCTCCTCTTCTTGCTGGAGGTCTCCTCGGGTAGACGATGTCAGGAGAGACTTGGGATAACATCATTGCTTCTGTAAAGGCTGAAGAGAGGGGACAACAATGTGGTTTAAGGACTGGGAGCTTCCCTTCAACAATATACTGGCCACATTAGGCTATGTCTCTCCTTCGAGGACAACAAGATGTCTCCTTATCGTGCAGATTCCTTACTCCTTTCAAATGCTTATTCTAGAATGAAGCTCCAGCATCTACAATTTCCCTCTTGGCAGGACAGGTTTGGAAGCTGAAGGTGGAGGTCACAGAGAGGTGCTGTCGCCGTCATGTCTCTAACCCACCTCCACCAGAGAAAGAGGAAAGCTAATGCTCACTAGTAGACGCCAGCAGAGGTTAGCAAGCATAAATAGCTGCACGTAGCCCATACACATTGCTATGCAAACTCTCCTTAGCAGAGACCCTATGTGGAGAAGGGGTAGGGTCACTTACTGTAGACATACACTGGTTTCCTTGCTTTCTGCTCCACGGGACCCAGAGACACAAGGCAGGTCAGCTCCTGGTCACCTGTCTCCATGGCCCACATGGTTGCACTGGCCCATGCTGCGTCTTCCTTCCAGGAAGAGAAAGGGCTCAGCTCCTGGTCTTCCAGGAATATTCGGAAGACAGCTTCCTGGGCTGGAAACACCTTTGTCACCTCACAGCTCACAAGCTCAGTCATCCCAACTTCCAGCAGCGAACGCACCCCGATCTGGGGATGCTGAGAGAATTCTGCCGAGTAATTGGGAAAAAGAAAGGAAGAAAGCCATAGTCATGTGTCACATGGGACGCTGTGGAAGGGAACAGGGCTAATGGTGAACCAGAGGTGAGGTTTAGTCACCCTCACTCCTAAACCCTGTGGAAACAGAGTCTCAAAGGACAAAGCAGGCCCTGGGCTCCCTTCATGGCTGGACCCTGACTCACCAAAGATCCGGAGTTGCTTGGTGGCTGAGCTGCCATGAAACAGCCCCCCACCTTGTGGGCTCAGATCCAGTTCTGCTCGGCAGGAGAAATTGTGCCTGTCATTCTCCCGGTGGGCTCTGACATTGACAGTGACCTCAGCTCTTTGGGATACCAAAGATAAACTCAGGAAGACTTTTCTGTGCAGTTCTCGGTCACCCTGGAGGAGGGTCAGGGTGAGGCTCTGCAGGGGTGCCACACTGGGCACATGACACTTCACTGTGGCGATTTCATCCACAGTCACCCACTCGGGCTGCAAGTCCAGGATCACCTGCTCTGGTGGCTCTTTAAGACAAAAAGGCAAGCCTTCATGAGGGGCCGTTCACCACCAGAAGGAAATGTCTCAGCAGAAAGGGATTGCAACCCTTAAAGCTTTGGGGGATGAGTTAGACTTCCAGCTCTCTGTCCACCGAAGGTGGCCGTGGCCAGGAACTGTGACAGTTACTTTCTGTGACAGGAAGTTCTCTGCTTTGATTATTCCTGCCATTTGGAAACATTTTATTTCTTATCAGAGGTTTCAAAGGCATAAGTAGGTCTTTAGCAGTCCATGAAAACTACTCCATCCTTCCCACGGAGATCCCAGTCATTCTTCCCTTTAGATGGCCCTTGTAGGAACCTGCCTACCAGTCCCAACACCTCAGAGCCTCTTTCCTTCTTTGTAAAGAGGGCCTCGCGGGGCCTGCACCACAGGCTTCTCTAACTGCCTCAGCTCAAGACTGTCCCTCTTGCACTCCCTGGTTATCCTAAGAGCTGGCAGCAAATAAGCCAGCACTCATCTTACATTTCTCCACTTGTCTGGCCACTCGGAGGCTAGCATTCTTAAGCATCTACTCCCTGTATAGTCTGTGTATTCTTAAGGATACCCCATGGCTTATGCTGTAAACTCAGACGGCAGCCTGTACTAAGGGAGAGAATCCTGACAGTATGGTTGAATCTTTACTTGGGGTGTGTGTGTGTGTGTGTGTGTGTGTGTGTGTAATTCTCTCCCCTAAGAAAACTTCCTGCCCTAATTCTTCCTAAACAGGATGCCTTCCTGCCTCCCTATTCCTCTCTTCTTCTGAGGCCTCCACCCTCCACAGTACTCACGGTACATGATGATGTCGAGCGCTGTGTCCTTCTGCACCCCTGCACAAGAGAAGAAGCATTGCAGCACAGAGTTCTCAGTGATGTCCTCCAGGAGAAACTCTTTCCACTGGGATCCTTTGCTTAGCTGTGTTTTCTTGAAGAATGTCTCAATTCCACTGGGCCCAGGGTCTGGACAGGTGGTACTGCAGTTGACGGTTAGGGAGTGTCCGAACTCTACCAGGGCCTGAGCTGGATGAACAGACACTTGAAACAGCTCTTCTGTGGTCCCTGAAAAGAAGCACACATGCCAAACGTGCTGGTGAGGACCAGGAGATCCAGAATGTGTCGAGAGGCCATTCTGGTCATGCGATCTAGGTTGGAGAAGAGGGAACCTGTCAAGGATAACAAAGTTTTAGGAGCCGGTGAGTTAGCCCTTCCATCACAAAGGGACAGTCCTGATCCCAACCTCACTCCTTACCCTCCTGTCGTCTCTAGATCTTGCCACAGAATCTAAGTCGTTCCAAAAAGTCACCTCCTGGAAAGCATTCTTTGTAAGCTTCTAGAGGTCTTTATAGAGGTCTGGAATCAGGCACTAAAGACCCTAATGGGGTCTTCATTCTTCCACTCCAAAGCAGTATTTCTCTCAAATGATAGTTAAGGGCTACCTCCTCCAGAATCGCCTGGAATGATTGTAAAACTGCAGGCTGCAGCTCCTCCTCAGACAGAGTACCAGCTAGTGAACACCTGGGAAAATGCTGAGAACAAAGCAAGCCTCTTGGGAACCCTTCTCTACACAGGACAAGAGAAGGAAAGGCCTCAAGGTAGCTCCCAAGCTCACGAGTATCCCATAGAATTTTCTCCCTCTTCGCTGAGATTGCTCCATTTTGCTTTGTGATGCTGATAAAATGAATCTGTTTCAATGTTTGCAAGTTTAGCCTATGTTAAGGTTTGGATCCTAAGTGTCCTCAGAAGCCCATATGCTAAAAGCTTGTTGCCCACTGTGGCACTATTGGGAGGAGAGGGGCCCTTTAAAAGGTGGGGCCCAGTGAAAGGGCCCTGCCTTATGTCTTTGCATCAAGCACACATGGAAATCAGAAGAGACTGAATCTCCTGGAACAGAAGTATTGGATGATGGTGAATGGCCGTGCGGCTCCTGAGAACCAAGTCTAGACCCTCTGCAAGAGCAACCACACTCGTAATGGCTGAACCGTCTTCCCAGCCCCAGGACAAATACTTTTGAGAAAATTAAAAAGGAGCTGGGGATGTAGCTTACCCGGTCCATTGCTTGCTTAATATGCACAAAGCCTTGGGTTCAATCCCCAGCATTGTATAAAACTGTCAGTGTGGTTGTGGTGTATGCCTTTAGTCCCAGGAATTGGAATTGGGAGGCAGAGGGAGAAGGATTTCTGTGGGTTAAAGACCAACCTGGTCTACAGAGTGAGTTTCAGGACAGTCAGGGCTACACAGAGAAACCCTGTCTCAAAACAAAAACAAACAAACAAAAAACAAATCAACTCCCCAGGGGTTTTTGAAAATTTTGTTAGTGTATGTGTATACACATGTGCATTTACATCAGCTATCATTATGTGTGTATGAGAGAGGGAGAGAGACAGAGAAGAGGAAGAAACAGTGCAGTGTGGGACAGCAGAGAGCCAGGTAGAAGACATAGTCCCTTTACAGAGTTCTGAAGCTCTGACACTCTATTAATCTGGGCTACAGTAATAATTAAATTGTAAAGATTCGGGCTGGAGAGATGGCTCAGTGGTTAAGAGCACTGACTGCACTTCCAGAGGTCCTGAGTTCAAATCCCAGCAACCACATGGTGGCTCACAACCATCTGTAATGAAACCTGATGCCCTCTTCTGGTGTGTCTGAAGACAGCTACAGTGTATTCATATATAATAAATAAATAAATCTTTAAAAAAAAAAAAAAACAAATTGTAAAGATTCTGTGTCCTAAGTGTCTCTCCCAAGGGTCCAGATGAGGGGTGTCAGCCTGCTCCAGATGTCCCATGTCTCATCTTAATTCCTTTCTCTGTTGCCATGATAAAGTAACCCGACAAAAGCAATGTAGGAGAGAGGTTTTTATTTCTGCTTACACTTCTAGAAAACATTTCTTCTCATCACAGGAGGGAAGTCAAGGCAGGAACCTGAGGAACTCAGCACATGCATCTCCGATCAGGAGCGCGGATGCGTGAGCTCAGTTCACTTTCTCCTTCAGCTCTGGTTATACTGGAACACTCTCAGCAGACAGGCTAGCCTCAAACTCACAGAGATCCACCTGCCTCTGCCTCCCAAGTGCTGGGATTAACGGTGTGTGCCACCACCACCATCAGGGCATTTTCTCCTTTCTATTCAGTGCAGGCTCCCAGCCTACAGAATGTTGCCACCCACATTGGGCGGGGCTTGCCACTCCAATGAACCAAATCAAAATAATCCCCCACAGGCATGCCCAGAGGTCTGTCTCTTAGGAGATCCCAGATCGAATCAAGTTGACAACTGAGATTAACCATCACCCCATCCCCTTCTGAGTCATCACCCAAGTGTGTCCTGGCACATAGTGACTAAAGGAACTTGTCTAGATACCCTCACCTGGACAAGGAATCAAGGCCAGAAGCATCCAGATATCCAACAGAAGCATTTTCATTCTTGGGGAAAAGTCCAAAGGCTGGAGAAAAAGGAAAAGAAGTGCTGGAGAGATACTGTTTCATTACATTTCCATGATAACTTACGTATATGAGTGATTTCCCTGTGTGTGTGCCTGTGTACCACATGTGTTCCTGGTGCCGGTGGAGACGTAGTGCTGGATCTCCTGGAACTGGAGGTATAGATGGTGAACAACCATGGTGGTTCTGGGAATCCAACTCCAGTCCTCTGCAAGAGCAACCAGTGCTTGTAACCTCCCAGCCAACTCTCCAGTCTGGAAAATACTCCTATAAATAAAGATGTGTAAAAGGAGTGATTTGCTGTAGTTCCTGCCTATAGTCAAGCCCCTGAGGTGGAAGAGGGAGGATCAGAAGTTCAAGGTCAACCTCCTTTATTGTCCTTGGAGAGTTGGAGGTCAGTCTGGGCTACACAAGACTTCACCTCAAAAAAGAAAAGGACTGGAACACACACACATTCATATATATCCATTGTGTGTTTACACACATATACATATGCATGAAACCAGAAGCCTTATTATAGCAAGACTCTCATCAGTGTGGTGTATTCAAAGAACTTCCTGCATCCAACTGATTAAGTTTGGTCCTTGCTCAAGGACCGGGAAGACATAAGGAGGACCAGCATGTCTGATTATGGCTTCCCATGTGGCTATATTGTATATATCCTTTTACTAGTCTGTCTTGTCTATTAGACTGAGTCAAAAAAAACTGTGTCAGCAGGGAACCATGAAAAATAGTGTCTGGGGAGATGAAATCTGGCAGAGTTTAGTTGTCATGCTCAGTGCAAAGTGACCCTGAACCCAGCAAACACAGTCACTGGAAGCTTGCTCTCTGATGTAAGGGAGAAACGTTTCCATCTGGTCTCTTCAGAACCTCTGTGAAACATCTCTCAAGACCATTGACTCTTCCTGGTTTGCCACCACATTCACATTGAACAAGCAAACGCCTCCCCTCCAGCTGGTTCCAGCTTCTGTCCCCAGTCCAGGCTTAGGTCATCTGTCCCTGTTCTGCATCCTTTATTCAAACAAAACAAAACAAAAAACCCCATCTAATCTAACTTCTTCTAAAAGTTTCCTCTAGTCCCGCTTCCTCCCCTCTTTATCTGTTTCCTCCAAGGGAATGCAACTGAAGCCTCTGGCATGCTAGACCAGAGCTCTACTCTGGGCCTGGTCTCAGGCCTGAAAGGAGAGTTTTTGCTTTGTTTTGATTTGGGGGTTGGTTGTTTTGTTTTATTTTGGTCTTTTTTTTTTGTACACATGTAACAGGCATATCAAAAGTAATATTTCCAAGTGAATGTTACTTTTCCAAAATAACCACTTTAAACTGGGAGTGGTGGCTCACTCCTTTAGTGCCAGCATGTGGGAGGCAGAGGCAGAGACAAATGCAGGTGGATCTCTATGAATTCAAGGCCAGCCTGGTTTACAAACTGAGTTCCAAGCCAGCCAAGGCTACAGAGAACCTGCCTAAACAAACAAACAAACAAACAAGCAGGCCAGGCAGTGGTGGCGCATGCCTTTAATCCCAGCATTTGGGAGGCAGAGGCAGGCGGATTTCTGAGTTCGAGGCCAGCCTGGTCTACAGAGTGAGTTCCAGGACAGCCCGGGCTATACAGAGAAACTCTGTCTCTGTCTCGAAAAACCAAAAAAAAAAAAAAAACCCAAATAAACAAATAAACAAGCAGACAAAGAAAATAAACAAACCAACCAACCACTCTTTGGGAGGCCATGAACTTATTTCAAAGATATACCATTATTAAAAAGTCTGTTGGAAGTAATTTATAACTGGCTTTTAAGTTACATAGGAAAAAATCATTTTCTTTATTAAATTCTCCGTGTGTGTGTGTGTGTGTGTGTGCATGTGTGTGTGTGTGTGTGTGTGTGTGTGTGTGTACAAAATAAGATGATATTAGTCACCAGAGTTGCCAAATGTAGCTCCAGTGACTTACAACTCTTTCCTAAGGGCTGCCATTATTTAAGAAGGAATACCTTAACTAGACTCTGAAGGAATTTCCAAACACAAGCTGGGTAACAACCCTGAAGAAAATGTCCCCAGATGGGACAGATGGTCTCCAAGCATTTTTGTAAACTTATTGTTGAGCATGCCAGGCTCTTAGTAAAATGGGGAAGAAACAGCCAGGCGCTGATGGCACACGCCTTTAATCCCAGCACTCGGAAGGCAGAGGTAGGTGGTTTTCTCTGAGTTCAAGGCCAGTCTGGTCTAGATAATGAGTTCCAGGACAACCATGGCTATATAGTGAGACCCGTGTCAAAGAAGGAGGAGGAAGGCGGAGGGGAGGAGGAGGAAGAGGAGGAGGAAGAGGAGGAAGAGGAAGAGGAGGAAGAAGAGGAGGAGGAGGAGAAGGAGGAAAAAAACCTTTATCCTGTAGCAAGGGATTCCTCGAAGTTTGTAGGAAAGGCAAACGTAAAAATATATCTTTGCTAAATGCTGTAATCAAAGGTATGACGGACCTAAGGTTGTACCTCAGCGGTAGAGTGCTTGTCTACCACACATTGCATTCAAACTGTTCCAAGGTGGGTGGAAGATGTTCTAAATATTTTGCAAACTTTCCAGAAGATGTTGAAAATATTGGTTGGGGATCTGGAGGACTTGAGTTCAAAACCCCAGCAGCCAAGTAAAAATCTGGGTGTGGCCTTGCAAGCCTGTAAGCCCGGTCCTCAGAAGGGCCAAGAAGGATTGCTGGAGCTTGCTGGTCAGCAGCCTGGGTTGGGTGAGAGACACTGGCTCAAAGGAACAGATGCTGTTCCTGCAGTATGTGGTTGGTTTTCCTTGCAGTTGCTACTAGTATATATCTGTGCCCATAAGTAGGTACAAGAAAACAGGGGAAAGTGAGGGTTCTTTTTGGTCATCACCCTGCCATCCCTGCCCTCATCTCCACACCTGTGTCTTTTCTTTTTTCTTTTTCTTTCTTTCTTTTTTTTTTTTTTTTTTTTTGAGACAGGATCTTGCTCTGTATTTATCCTAGGCTGACCTTGAACTCACAGTCCTCCTGACTGTTGAATGCTGGATTAAAGGCTTGTGCCACCACACAGGTTCCCAGACTCTGTGGGCTCTGCTGTGTCAGGCCCTCCTCCTGCCCACCTGTCCTTCCTACAGCTCTAGTCCTTCAGCACTGCTGCCTGCACACATAGGGTCTGATTCTGAAACCTGAGAGTTTAGCCACATTTTGTTGAGAAAGAAAGCAGCATCTTTAAGACAAACTAGTTCTGAATCCGTTTAAATTCCTTGGGTTTATTCTGTGAATTACATCCCAACTCAGAGAACTTAGATTGCTTTTTCTTTGTTGTTTTGAGACAAAGTCTCATGTAGCCCAGGCTGGCTGGCCTTGAACTTGCTATGGGTCAGTGGACGACTTTGAACTCCTGATCCTCCGACCTCTCCCTAATGCTAAGAACACAAGAGTGCAACACTAGGACCAGCTAGGATTAAGCTACTAGAAAGTTTAGGCCCATGCTCCAGACGCTGGAGACCGGGTGTGGGACAGGACCTAACCCAGATGTGTGATGCACAGCTTCCATCACACTGCGTGCTTTGGATGTTGGGTTCTCAAAGCGCATCCGCATTCAAGGGCTCTTGAGGTTTCTCAAGCAGGAGTCACACTCTCTCTACCCTTTGCCTCCTCTCTGTGCCTGGGAGTCCCCTCCTCCTCCTTGTTCTCTGGTCATCTCTTGTGAGGTCTACCTACCCTGACTGCTTTCTGTTCAGCCCTCGGCACTCACGTCAGTCAGTCCATGCGATTGTTTTTCCTGTCGTATGCATCGTCTCTAACAAGTTTAGGGTGGCCAGGCCCTCCCTGTAATATTACCGAGGAGAAAACCGAAATAACCCCTCCCCCAATTTAATCTTTCTCAGTGAACTGAAAAACCACTCACTGTGAAGGTCACACAGCGTAGCAATGCAGTGCTGGTCTCCCAGTAGCTCTGCCATAGATTGCAACTGACCCTGAGCAGTGAGTTGAGAACTGTTGCCTAGATTATTTTTGTTTTGTTTTGAGACAGGGTTTCTCTGTGTAGCCCTGGCTGCCCTGGAACTCACTCTGTAGACCAGGCTGTCCTAGAACTCAGAAATATGCCTGCCTCTGCCTCCCAAGTGCTGGGATTAAAGGTGTGCGCCACCACTGCCTGGCTTTTTTTTTTTTTTTTAACATCCTGAAGACTGTTTCTACTGAAAACACTCTTCACTCCAGCCTTGCATGGGTGACTAGAAAGGATAAGGCGGCTTGCCTCTGTCTTCAGAGTGTTTCGTGCAGATATATGGGACCATGTAAAAAAACTTTGGTCCAAAGGGATAATACAGGGTTAACTTGACCTGGAGCCCATTCTTCTTTAAAGTCACCTACAGCATCAGTGACTACAATCATCAAACCATGAAATTAGCAAAAGGGGGCAGCGTGGCCTAATCCTGAGTCTTGGAAGGTCCTGACTTGGTCACAGAAAACATGACCACTACTATCAGCCAGCTCTGAATTGAGAAACATCTTTGGCCAGTGAATAAAGATCTCTCTTGACAATGGCTGGTTGTTGTTGTTGGTGGTGGTGGTATGCCAGGAACATTTTTCCAAGTTTCCTAGCCTGTCTCTCTTCCTGGACTATAAACACCATGAAGGAAGGGCTCCTTGTTTTATCCACTGATGGGTTCCTACAGACTGGAACGGTTATAGTAATTGCTGATGGTGGAACCAAAGAAAATATAAACTAATACTTGTGGGAGCGAACAATTGGATAGGGAACAAAAGGCCAGCCTTTGCTGGTAAGGAGGTTCCCTCTAGCTGAGAAAGTGGCTTGCACACAGCTGAGCCTGAAGGCGTTTAAAAGTGGTATTTAAAACATTTGAAATTAGATGGGAAACAAATACTTCCAGGCGTGTTGGCTAACTCCCCCGCCAGCTGATTCCTCTCCTGGATTTCACAGATACAAACCGACATAAATCCAAGCCAACCAAATAGGACCCAAATCCTCACTGAGTTAGAGTGGTCTGCTTGTCCCTCTTGCCTCACTGACGACGACTTCTCCTCCCTAATGCTTGGGGCCCTCAGGTTGAACAGCGACATCGCCACCGCGCTCAAAACCGCCACGTGCTCCAACCGTTGAGTCCGTGCACCTGCAAGAGGCGCTGTGCGCCTGTGCTGTGCCGAGAAGTCCCCCTCCCCGATCTGCCCGGAAACTCGTGACGCTCACACAGCCTCTCAACAGGATTGGCTGAGAAGAGACGCATGAACGAATAGCTTAAAAAGAGGAGTGCTTCAGAAGAAGAGCAACCATCTCCTGTTTTGATTGGAGTGCGGATTTGACTCTAGACAATCGCTACTGAGAGAGGCTTGGTGGCGCAGACCCATAGCCCTTGCTTATGGGAGCTGGTGGCAAGGGAAATATATGAGTGCAAGGTCATCCCTTGATATGGGCTGTTGGTAGAAAATAAAGCTAGGTGGGGACAGATAGTAAAGTCAACTATGCCACACTAAGCCATTTAGACAGGCTTTTTCATAAGTTACCGGCTTTTAGACTATGTAGAGCGGTGAGGCCCTTTATAGGAAACCCTGCGGTCACTTGATATTTACAGCAAAGCAGGGCTGCTTGCAAAGTAGGATGGAGGGGAAGGTGGAAGTGCCTGCCTCGCTCTATTCTCCTATCTGAAACTCAGCTCAGAGTTCCTGAGATCTTTCTGAGAACTCCAGAGAGCCACATTCTGAAGTCCCCTGATGAAGATAAGGGAGGGTGTACCTTGGGTTAGTGGATGAAAGTGTTCTGATTTGCTTTCTTGGAGAAAAGAAATCCCAGGGAGGATTGACTAGGGTGGCCCATGCATGGAAGCCAGTTGGATGGGATGGACATCTGAGGATCTAGGAAAGATTTTACAGACGTCAGCAATTCAGAATGGTGAGGGGTGAGGGGTGGGGGTGGGGGTTGAAGATGACGATAGGTATGGAGAAAGAGAAAGCAATAAGCTGTTCTTACCACCATGTCTTTTCCGCCCATCATGGACTCTAATCCTTGGAAACCATAAGGCAAATTAAATGGTTTTGTTTTGTTTGTTTGTTTTTAAGACAGGGTTTCTTTGTATAACAGTCTTGGCTGTCCTGGAACTGCTTTGTAGACCAGGCTGGCCTTGATCTCACAGAGAGATCCACTTGCCTCTGTCTCCTGAGTGCTAGAACCAAAAGCCTGTACCTCCATGCCCAGTTTTTAAGTGTTTTCTTTTCTTTTTTTTTTGTTTGTTTGTTTGTTTTTCGAGACAGGGTTTCTCTGTGTAGCCCTGGCTGTCCTGGAATTCACTCTGTAGACCAGGCTGGCCTCGAACTCAGAAATCCACCTGCCTCTGCCTCCCAAGTGCTGGGATTAAAGCCGTGTGCCATCACCGCCCAGGAAGTGTTTTCTAAATTGCTTTGGTCATGACATTTTGTCACAGCAATAGAAAAGCAACCACTACAACCAGAAAGCAGTCTTAACTTACGTCTCCGTCCCTGCACAGCCTTTTAGTGACCATGCAACACTGTTTCCTGTGTATTGTCTGATTCTCTATTGTCAAACACCAATGTTGTTACATGCTATAAAGATGACAACAGCAAGCTTTGGCTCTACACAGCAGTGAGTCAAACTTGGCTGACCCCGCAGGAGATTCACTGGCTGGTTCACTCAGGCTTAGCTTTCATGCTCTTTGAGAAAAGGAGCCCTCCCCCATTTTTTGGACATGCGATCTTATGTGCACTGTAGCCAATAACGAAACTGACCTTCCACACTATAGCCAATAACAAAATTAAACTTCCACTTCTCCTGCCTTCACCTCCCAAGTGATGAGATTACAGGCATGCACGACCACACCCAGCTTTATGTGGTGCTAGGGCTGGAACTCAGGGCTCCATGCATGCTAGGCAAGCAGGCTGCCAACCCGGTTATATCCCCAGTCCAGAGCAAAGAAGCCTTACAGATCCGACACACTAGCTTAGAAAGTAGAAGAAAACATCTGGCAAGCACTCTGATGGCAGAACCCAAGCAAAGCTGTAAACAAGTCATTTTTTCCTTCCAAAAGAGCCTTTCCAAACTCCATAAGCACCTCCTTGCCAATCCTTTGTCACTGGAGCCCCAGAAGCAAGTTAAAGAATGGAAGTTCCTTGTGATGCTACAGGCAGGAAGCTGAGCTCCTAGGACCTAATTCTAGGTCTTTACACCAGCTTCTGCCCCCACCACCGGCAGACTCTATACTCCAGATTGTTTGCCTGTTAGACTACGTATGTAAAGACTGTGCTCACAGAAGAGCTTTTGTTTTATGCTTGGTGATTCAATGGCACTGACTTGACTCTTATCCTGTACCACTCAGTGGTCGTACCCACCACCCAGAAGTCATTCGTTTGGTTGTTTGCTTTTTCCAGACAGGGTTTCTCTGTGTAGCCGTGGCTGTCCTGGAATTTACTCTGTAGACCAGCCTGGTCCTGAACTCACAGATATCCAACTGCCTCTACCTTATGAGTGCTGGGATTAAAGGCATACGCCACCACCACCCGGCTCAGAAGCCTTTATTGATCCTGTCATCCATTAAGAGGTTTCTGTTTCTCTGTGGTATTTTGTGGATACTTTTATGTTTCTAATATTTTAAAATTTGGTATCTATGTGCATGTGTGTTTCTGAACATAAATGTGGTCCCTAACAAGGGCAGAAGAGGGTATCTGACTCCTTTGGAACTGGAGTGGTTCTGAGGCACCTGAGGTGAGTGTTGGGACTTGAGTCCCCTGCAAGAGCAGTGTGCACTCTTAACCACTGAGCCATCTCTCACTTGTAGATACCTTTACTTTAGAGTGTCAGTCACGCAGAGTGTAATGAGAAAAGGTCTGTTTGGCTGGGTTTGGTAGTTTCAGTTCATACTCTACTGGCCCTGTTGCCTTGGGCCTATGACAAGGCAACACCATGGCAGGGTGTGTAGCAGAACAAGACCACTTTCATCAGAAGCCAAGGAGCAAAGAGGAAGAAGGGGCTGGAGTTCCACAATTCCCTTTGAAGACCATTTCCCACCCCATGACCTTAAGGACCTCCTATCAAAAGCTTCACTACCTTCCAACAGCACCTCCCTGAGGATCAAGCTTTGAGGGGACACTTTCTGAGAGGGGAAATGTTTTTATATTGTCTTTTAAAACTAGGACATCAGGGATGGGTACAAGATACTCAGGGACTTTCTGTCTTTAGTATAACATCTGTTTTTGTTCTGCCAGCTAAGTCTTTCTGCTTCTCTGCCTAGCCAGTGCCCTCAGCCTGCCTCCACCACCACAACCATGTGGCAGATGTGTCCTTCAGCTGCCTGGATGCTCCAGCTGAAAGAAGTTGGGTCCAGCAGTGCCAGCATCTCCTAAAATACTTTCCACCACGACCAAACTACCCATGTTGCTTTTCCTGAAATTCTATAAGAGTGTTCTATACTGAGGAAGATCCTTTGTTAGTCTTCTCTAGGCAAAGCACTGCGGTATCTTGTTTTACTTTGTAGACTCCAAAAGAGTACCATTAGGCCCACCAAACAGCTAACCAAGGAACCACAGAGGCCATGCTGGAAATTGTCCCTTTGGATTTATTTTTTAGAAGTAATACCGTAGAAGTAAGGTATTACTGTAGAGCTCAGGTTGGCCTGTAACTTGAATTCCTAACCTGCCACTTTCCCACTGTTGTGGTTTTCTACAGTACCAGGACACCTGGTGGTTTACATTTAAACACAGTTCTGGAGTAAAGGTCCAGCTGTCAGAGATATTTGAAATAAGTTGTCAGAGGAGCCTGATTCTCCACTACCCCAGCTCTTCTTGAAAAGCTAATGTAGCTACAAAGGGTTGAAATGGACAGTGGCTTTCCACCTTTCCCATACAGGCATGGGAGGGACCATAATTCAGTGACTAATCATTTTAGTGGCCTATTCCAAGACTGACAGGTAATAAGCTTTTAGGAAGAAGAGAGAGTGTCTGAGATGGCCCAAAGGCAGGAGCTGCAGCACAGTTTATTACTAGAGAGAAAGGTACAAAGAGAGATGGGAGTAGTGGAATACAGGCCTTTTAATCACAGCACTTGGAAGGTGGATCTCTGGGACTTAAGAGACCAGCCTGGTCTATATAGGGAATCCCAAGCCAGCCAAGGCTATATAGTGATATCTTATCTCAAAATAACAAAAACAAAAACGATGTCAAGGGGTACAGATTAAAACTAATTTCTAAAAAATGACAGAGGACTGCCATAAATAAGAGCAGCTAGTATATATATATATCAATATATATCTATATCTATCTATCTATCTATCTATATATATATATTGATATATACTGATATATACTGTTGTGGTTTTCTACAGAGCCAGGACACCTGGTGGTTTACATTTAAACAGAGTAGTTCTGGAGTAAAAGTCAAGCTGTCAGAGATACTTGAATAAGTATAATAATAATAATTAAATATATATATATATACACACACACACATTTGGCGGTTGGGAATAAAAACAAAGCAAAGGACTTTTATTATGAAAAAGTCTTGGCCGGGTGGTGGTGGTGCACACCTTTAATCTCAGCACTTGGGAGGCAGACAGAGGCAGGCAGATTTCTGAGTTCGAGGCCAGCCTGGTCTACAGAGTGAGTTCCAGAACAGCCAGAGCTACACAGAGAAACCCTGTGTCAAAAAAAAAAAAAAAAAAAAAGGAAAAAGTCTCTGCCCAGTCTACTTAAAATGTGATCTATTAAGCCAGGTAATGTTGGCACATGCCTTTAATCCCAGTACTTGGGAAGCAGAAGCAGGTGGATTTCTGTGAGTTTGAGGCCAGCCTGGTCTATAGACCTAGTTCCAGGAAGTCCAGGGCTACACAAAGAAACCCTGTCTCGAAAAACCAAAAATAGAAATACAGGATCTCAGACTCTGCCCCCATTTCACTGAATCATAAAACACATTTTAACAAAAAGCTCGGATTTCTTTTGATATAGGGTCTCTTGTAGAATGGTGGTGTAGCTGAGAACCCTGAACTTCTGGCCCACCTGCCCCGTCTTGTGTGCTGGAATTTTTGGCATGCACCACCATGAAGTTTATGCAGTCTGGAGTTCAAGCTTTGTGCATGCTATACAACCACTCTATAACCTGAGCTACATCCCCCAACCCTATTCTGAGGATTTCTCCGTGCCTAGTCAAGTAGCACTGATCCTATACCGTGGGAAGGAAATACATTAACAGAAGGGTAGGTCTATAACATAGCTGAAGCCAGTAGTATCTGAAAAGGTTCTCAACTTTTCAAAACTAAGTCCTATAGAAACTGGATAAAACTTATTTCACTACCTGGAGTTCTCTCAACATGCAAAAATCCCTTCACCTAAATAACCAGACTTCCTGGTAAGGCACCGACAAGTTAGTGTGCTAAGTACTTGGAGTTGGTCCAAGTCAAACTTTCATCCAGCTGGGTCACATCAGGGGCCGCCAAGTCCATAGAAGTGCTGAGCAACCAATATAAGCTATTGGGGTGGGTGGGTTGGTGGCCGTGGGGTGCTGGAAGACGAACGACTTATACCACTGGCCTACATCTTCAGGTCCTGAGATGGGCTCTTAAAAAGTTATTGGTGGCTATTCCGCCGCGGATCGCTTATTTTTAAGGCTTGAAAATGCAGATTGGACGGAACTGTCTTGGAGGGGTATATCGGGTAAGAGGCAGCAGCACTACAGAGCAAGCAGCAAACGTCGTTTGGACGGCCCTACGTGACCTTCGAACTCTGACCCCCGCGCCTTTCTCATCGCTTCCGCGTGCAGCTTCCGCTCCTGCTCCCGCTCCTCCGGGAAAAGGCGTTCCCAAAGGGCGGGGCTCTAAGGCCGTCAGTTATGGGCGGTGCTTGTTTGGGGCGGGTCGCGAGGGCGGGATTTAAAGAGGCAATCTCGATTGGGCTGCCGGCAGGGGCGGGGCCTGCCGAGGCCTGGGTTGGGCGGGGCTGGGAGTTCGTAACCGCCTCTGGAACTGGACTCCGGCGATCAAACCTCCGGAGGCCGGGAGAGGCCTGCGGGCTTGCAGCATATCCCGGATCTGGAGTATCCTTGGCAGGAGCGGATTCAGAGGGTCTACGGATCCTAAAGCTGGGCTGCGAAGAACTTGCGAACTTGGAATAGAAGATCCCGGAACCCGGTAATAAAATTGGAAAGTCCCGGATCGCGGAACGTAGCTCGCGGAGCGGACTCAACACGGAGATCGGAGGCCAGATCGCTGCACCGCGGGACAGGACAGAGTGATGTCGGGCCGTGGCGCGGGCGGGTTCCCGCTGCCCCCGCTGAGCCCCGGCGGCGGCGCTGTTGCCGCGGCCCTTGGTGCACCGCCTCCGCCTGCGGGACCCGGAATGCTGCCCAACCCGGCGCTCAGGGGCCCGGGGCCTTCTGGAGGCATGGGGGTACCGGGGGCCGCCGCCTTCCGTCCCATGGTCCCCGCGGGCCCCGCGGCGCAGTACCAGGTGAGGAAGGCAGGCGGCCGGCGCCGCTTGGGCGCTGGGTTGGTCTCCCTGGGGCCTCAGGTGAGGGCAGGAGGAGTCCCTGGACAGGCGGCCCAGGAGACACTGCAGGAGGAACTGCCGTGGGTTGGTGGCGGGCAGGCCAGAGTCCCTTGTTCAGTGGCTAGGGGTTGGAGGCAATGTTGGGGAAAGGGTGAAAGCCCTCTGCGGTGGAGAATTTGAACAGTTAGAAGAGTTCCGGGGCTTCTTGGCACTGAGTAACTTAGAGATGGAGGCTTCGTAGGATCTAGAGAATTGTGGGCAATCAGGTTGAAAAGTGTAAGGCAGGTCCGGAAGTAACCTGAGATGTGGTCAGGAAATTTTGGAAGAGGGTCGTTAGTGAGAAAACAGGGTTACTCTTTCTTTGGCCTCGGTCCCACTGCATCTCTGCCGTGGCTTTTTTTTTTTTCCCCTAGTTGGGAACAGGCAGAGCGTTAGTATGTCTGTGATGGCTCCCAGCTGCTCAAATTGAGTAGGAAGGAAGGAAGCCTGGCTTCCCACGAAACGGGAGACTAAAGACAGGGGGGCCCAGATCACTCCAGGATAGATAGAGGTGTCCAGGTCTAAAGAAAGCCCAATCCCATTAACAGGCCATTCTAGATATCCTCTGTACTGGGCTTTCTTCTTGATGTCAGTGTCTAGTAGTTAAGTTTGGAGGAGCAGGGAGGCTTCGTGGAGTCCTGCTGGTCTTGGGCTGCACAGGGTACTGGCCTGACCCTTCTGTCTTGGAAGAGAGTAGTCTCAGGTTGCAGCCTCAAAGGCCATTGACAAGCAGAGACAAGATCCTGTGGTCAGTGCGTTGGGAACTCACTCAGCTGATTCTGCATGTGAGGCTCCTCGTTCTCCAGTGCTCTGGCCTAAGTTGCTCCAGAATGTTTGGGAATTTTGTTTTGCTTCTTCATTTTGGTGCTGTGCATGGAACCCAGGCAGGGCTTTGCACGTGGCAGACAGTTGCTTTATCAGTGAGCTGCACCTCCTTTTCCAGAGTGCCTGGGGATTGTGTCCATCCTTTTCCCACTTGTCACTTTTGTTACTTGCTTTTTGATACAGGGTCTCATATAGTCCAGACTGGCTGTGTAGCCAAACCCGGCCTTGAACTCTTTCTGTCTCTCAAGTTTTGGCATTACAGTCACACACTACCACACCCAACCTCTCTTTACTTTTTTACTTACCCCCCAGGTTTCTGACAAGGCCATGTGTCTCTCAACCTGTGTGCCACAGCCAAAGGCAGTGGCTTATTTCAAAGGTCCGAAAGTGTGCATGGGAGCTTACTCTGTCCTCTGCTGTTGTCTCTGGATAGAAGTCACAGAAATAGAGCTTCATGGAACTTGTGTATTCCACCCAGGAATCAAATGTCTAAGGAGATACCTAACTGGGGGTTCGGGTGGGGATAAGTGACCCCCTTAATTTCTCCTTCTATCTCAAAAGAAAACGAGTCTGGGTATGAACAGAGATAGACTTGGTTCCAAGGATGCTAGCTGGAGTTTATCTTTTCCTTGTTGCTATCTGTGGAGATTCATGGGCCTGGTGTTTCACTAATGAGTCTACATCATTTATTCTAGCCCTTAGTCCTGCTTGTGTAGAACTGATCTGGAAGCTTCCTACAGACACTGGGGATATCTGTTTGGGCGGTTGGCTTTCCGAGTCTCTCTGTATAGTCCTAGCTGTCCTGTAACTCACTGTGTAGACCCTTTTCCTTGGCACGCAGCTGATAGAGAACATGCCCTTGGGAAAGCCCCTGCTGAAGATGGGAAGATGGATACCTGCATATTTTGTAGAGAGTGGCCTTGGGCCTATGCTGAGGCCAGGCTCGCCAGCCAAATAGCTGTGGCTCCTAGTTATGAGAAAGGAGATGGCCTTGAATCCCATACCAACTATGGGATGGTCATCCCATACCAACTATTGTTACCTCTTCTTCCTCCTCTTCCTCCAGAGAAGGGCAGGGGAAAGGAGGGAAGGAGAACCCAGTTAACACTGGTTGAGTTTGAAGGAGATCCTGCTTGCTTCTTTCCATGTCCCAGTGTCCAACTTCTAGAAAGGCTTGGGGTCTGAGGACAAAAAGGTTCCTCCTGGTTAGAGCTGGGGGGGGGGGGGTTGAGCAGGAAGAACAAGGATTTGTGTGCTCACGCTGAGCGTATTGTGGAGCCTGCTGAAATAAAGTGACAGCCCACCTTCCTCTAGAGGGTTTTTCTAGTTTTGGAGTACAGTCAGCCTGAAGGGCTTAACATACCATGATCAAAAACCAAACAAAAAACCTAGTGTGCCTTATTGCTGGGTTCACACAGCTCAGAGTTTAAAATACCTTCTGTTCATAGGGCCAGGGTCTTAGGTTCAAGCAGCTATCAGGAGAATCAGAGCCACAGACTTTGGGGCAGAGCAGAACATGCTTATTTGAGCCCTAGATTCTTAACCCAGAGATGGCAGAGTCAGGCCTAGCCTAATTCTCTTGTCTTCTTAGTGGTTATTAATCAAGCCTAGAATGTGGGGTTGATGCTTGACCAAGTGGAAGTTACTGCATTCTGGTATCCTGGGGACCAGGCCTGCCTGCTACCCACATGGTGGGGCAGGCTGGCAGAGAGGCAGAGAATCTGTGGCGTTGACTTTGTTTTGTTTTTAAGTAGGAGTAACTAGCTCTTCAAAGCCCAGGTGTAGAGCTTGACAAGAGGGAACTAGGACTTGAATTGTGAACAGTCTTTCCCTGAGGCTGTGGGTGAGCTAGGGCCCTGGAGCCTGAGCCCCAGAAGTCTGGAGCAGATGTCTGGGTGGGGCCTATTCCACGCCTGCCTGGCCTATTCCATGCCTGCCTGGGCTGCCTTGCCTTGGGATTTCCTGGAGGGCTCAGCAGAACTACAGGCTTTATGAACCTCAGTGGAGAGCTTTTGGGGGACCAGAGCACCTCAGATTATACCTGCAGTTACTCTTGGGAAACCTCAGGTCTAGGGTGATAATGGGGACTTTTAGCTGTGGCCACCTGAGGTTTTTCTTTTGCCCCCCCTTCTATAATCTCTGGCTCTGGCTTATTAGGGCAGAGAAACAGGCTGTCTTCTGCCTTTCAACAGCTTTGATGAATTTCTTCCTGATGAGGAGAGACTTGTGGCAGGACTCCCAAGGTCTCAGGGTCTCCCACTTTTAACTCCTCAGTTGCCACTGTCATTCTGCTCTGCTCCTGTCCCCTTTCCCTTGTCTCTAGGTCATGTTTCTTTCCCTCCCTCTCTGCTACTGGTCATGAGTCTGACTCCTTAGTGCTGGATAAAGAAATTGCAGAGACTCATCTCGAGGATGCTTGGGTGTGAGGGTTGCGGGGGTGGTCCTTTAACTTAGTGTGAATCTCTCTCCAGGCTGGCTGGTTGTCTGGTTGTACTGATTGATTGCATAACCTGGGCCCTGGGGCCAGCCCTGTGAAGCTGCCAGGGACAGTGTGTGCAAGGCAGAGCTGCCAAACAGGCCTTTCAGGCAGCAGCCATGTGGATGGAGACGGGAGGTGGAGGGCTCCCAGAAATGTTGGAAAACTGGGCCTTGGATGGGAAGTCAAGAAGCTACTTGTGTCACCCAGACTGTTGCTGTTGACTCTGTATTCTTGCATCCCTGAACAATCTTATTCTGAGCTTGGGATGGCTAGGGTTAAGTTGAACCACCAGCAGCCTGGCTGCCAGGTGGTGCCGAGACCACGGGCAGAGTCCAGATGTTTGCTGTTCTCATTCCCATAGGCCACCCAAGGACCATAATTTCCTTTTTTGAGGGTCTTTTTGACTTTGAGATAGGGGCATGGCAATAGGGGAGAGAGAGAGAGGGAGGGAGGGAGGGAGGGAGGAGGAGGGGAAGAGGGGGAAAGGGCAAGGGGAGGGTGAGGGGGATGGGACAGGTCCACGTTATGTTAGGGGCCATATGGTGACCAGATGGTGTCTATATTCTCCTGAGGCCATCCCCACAAGTTGAGACATGGCCAAGCCATCCTTATTGTACTTGCTCACTTGGTGCTACTGCCTCATGGGCTTGCCATCCCTACTGCCTTCTTCCCATCATGCCACCAGGTGTCAGACTTTTTATATCCTCCTGGACTCCCCTGGGTTGCTATGCATTGCCCCCGGTCTCCCGAGTAATGTTTTTCCTTCAGTATGGGGAAAGGAAGAAGGGGTGTCTAGAGGGCTATCTAAGGATTCTATAATAAATACCTTGAAGCTGGCTGATCCCAGGGTGCAGGACATAGCATATTGGAGATGGAAAGGTGTTGATAAGTCTTAAAAAATTCCCCAGGCCCTTCCTTCTGCAAGAAGTACTCTCCTCCCACCCGTGGGCTCTGGCTGCCTCATTTGTTGGCAAGGCTGCCAGGGCGGTTGCAGGGGCGGGGCAGGTGTGGTTTACACACTGGGCTCAGGAGCCTGTTCCCCTTTGTTCCTGGTCTCCTCATGCGAGTGAGAGAGATGGAGGGTATGGGCTATGGACCTCGTAGGGCTCTGCCACTGACCTGTGCCCCTCCATTGTTCCACTTTCCCCAGCGACCTGGCATGTCACCAGGAAGCAGGATGCCCATGGCTGGCTTGCAGGTGGGACCTCCAGCCGGTTCCCCATTTGGCACAGCTGCTCCGCTTCGACCTGGCATGCCACCTACCATGATGGATCCATTCCGAAAACGCCTGCTTGTGCCTCAGGCCCAGCCCCCGATGCCTGCCCAGCGCCGAGGGTAAGACTATTTCTCATACTTTGCCTATCTTGTCTCTGGTGGTAACACTTTCCCTCTACCTTGACCCCAAGGAGATGCTTGGCAATTTGGGATAGGGTTTTGAAGATAGTGAGTTTGGACTGTTAACCTCTTAAATGGGCTTCTGTTTTCCTACTAGGTTAAAGAGGAGGAAGATGGCAGATAAGGTTCTACCTCAGCGAGTGAGTGTGTTAGGAGGCCTGCCCAGGTCTGCCTGGCCAGGGTGGGAGTCCTGGAGTGGGGAAGGAGGGAGGATGGTAGAACTAGAGCTGGTAAAGCCAGTCATTGGATTTCTCAACCTGCAGATCCGGGAGCTTGTCCCAGAGTCTCAGGCATACATGGATCTTTTAGCTTTCGAGAGGAAGCTGGACCAGACCATTGCTCGCAAGCGGATGGAGATCCAAGAGGCCATCAAGAAGCCTCTGACGGTATATGCTACCCCAAGCTCTCCCAGACTGTTTTTCCTTCCTGGCCTTGTTTTCCGGGGATGAGCTTGGGCTTGGGCGGTTCTTCTCACACAGGAGCCGTCCACTAGTAGAACACACACCCACTTTAGCACACTTGGAAATGGTGTCTTGCTACATAAGGGTACTCACTCAGTCCTCCTGCCTCGTTCTTCCTCTTCAGCAAAAGCGAAAACTTCGGATCTATATTTCCAATACGTTCAGCCCCAGCAAGGCAGATGGAGATACTGCAGGAACCGCAGGGACCCCCGGGGGAACCCCAGCAGCAGACAAGGTGGCCTCCTGGGAGCTTCGAGTAGAGGGAAAACTTCTGGATGATGTGAGTTGGGAAAAGGTGTTGGGAGGGGAGAAGGCGTGTTTTAACTTGGACTATGGACAGACATGAGCATTCTTTAAGAAGTCCTAGCCTAGAGGAAGGGTATATCTATCCAGTTAGAGGTTAGAGTTGGTGGTGGGGTTGTCGTTTCTATGCTGGGGATCAAACCCAGAAGTCACGCTTATTAGGCCAGAGTGAAAATGTGTAGTTACTACCACTTTCCTGTAGATGGCAGTCAGGTGACTTGGATTCACACTGGCTGGCAGTGGGGATCATGAAGAGCTCTTTTCCTGCCGCTTTGCCCAAACTTTGAAAGCTAATTCAGGGCCCAAGACTGGACCTTGAGCTTCATGCTTGAGTTGTCTCTTCTGATTAATAAACTCAGCAGCACACCCATCTTACATAGCTCTTCCCACTCCCAGCCTAGCAAACAGAAGAGGAAGTTCTCATCTTTCTTTAAGAGCCTCGTTATTGAGTTGGACAAGGAACTGTATGGGCCTGACAACCATCTGGTGGAGGTAAGAGTGGTTCTGGAGCCTGGGAGGGACAAGCTTCCGGAGAACACAGAGCGTAACACCAGTGTGCTGGCCGAGTGCTGTAGCCTGTCTGCTAGTGATGGACCCTGCCCTCTCTTGCCTGACAGTGGCATCGGATGCCCACCACGCAGGAGACAGATGGCTTTCAGGTGAAACGGCCAGGAGATCTCAATGTCAAGTGCACTCTTCTGCTCATGCTGGATCATCAGGTAACAGTCACACAGGGTCACAAATGGAGCCACAGGTTTCATGCAAGGAAGGGGTGCATGGCTCTCTAACTCGGCAGTTCTCAATCCGTGGTTCATGACCTTTTGAGGTGTGGTGGCAAGTGACCATTTCACAGAGGTCACCTAAGACCATTATGATTCATAACCGTAGCAAAACTACAGTTATGAAGTAGTAAGGAAAATGATTTTATGGTTGGGGCCGGATCACAGTATGAGCTATATTAAAGGGTTGCACCAGTAGGAAGATTGGGAACCACTATTCTAACTCCTTCAATATTCTGTTTCTGCACAAGAACCTTTCTTGACTCCTTCTGTCCATTCCCAGCCTCCTCAGTATAAACTGGATCCCCGCCTGGCGAGGTTGCTGGGAGTGCACACACAGACAAGGGCTGCCATCATGCAGGCACTGTGGCTTTACATCAAACACAACCAGCTGCAGGACGGCCATGAGCGGGAGTACATCAACTGCAATCGTTACTTCCGCCAGGTCAGCTGGAATTACCTGCTTCTGGGTCTCTCAACCCTTGGCTCTTCTCTGTAACCGTAGTGCTTAGTCCTCTTTGACTGCTGTCCACTAGCCCTGGAATAGTCAACTTCTCAGGCCCTCAGGCATCACTGTGCCTTTGATGCTCTTTCCAGATCTTCAGTTGTGGCCGACTCCGTTTCTCCGAGATTCCCATGAAGCTGGCTGGATTGCTGCAGCATCCAGACCCCATTGTTATTAATCATGTCATTAGGTAAATAGAAGGAAGATAAATGAGATGGCTCTTGGAAAACAGAACTCACCCCAAAACCTTACTCCTAGGATAGGCTTGGTGGTTGGGATGTACGTAGCGTTGTTTCCCCATGCTTTCCTGTGCTGCCTGCAGTGTGGACCCAAATGACCAAAAGAAGACAGCCTGCTATGACATTGATGTAGAGGTTGATGACCCACTGAAGGCCCAGATGAGCAACTTTCTGGCCTCTACCACCAACCAGCAGGAGATTGCCTCTCTTGATGTCAAGGTGAGTCCTCTGGGGCCAGAGTGAGGGGGGGTTGGTCTGTCACTTTCACCGAGCACCCTGACAGGACCTCAGAGCCTAGGGCTGGAGCACATTTGACACAAGCACCCATTCTCCAGATCCATGAGACCATCGAGTCCATCAACCAGCTAAAGACCCAGAGGGATTTCATGCTCAGCTTTAGCACTGAGCCCCAGGACTTCATCCAGGAGTGGCTCCGTTCCCAACGCAGAGACCTCAAGGTACACTTCTCCTCTTTGAAGGGAATCCCACATAACATAATGGGTGAATTTTTTCTACCCATGTCCCAGAGTAGACTGACTGAGGCAGGGGTGGGGACTATGCCACACCTTACCCCTTCTCTTTACAGATCATCACAGATGTGATTGGAAACCCTGAGGAGGAGAGACGAGCTGCTTTCTACCACCAGCCCTGGGCTCAGGAAGCAGTTGGCAGGCACATCTTTGCCAAGGTGAGCCTTTGCCATTTTGGCCTCCTTTTCTTGAGAAGCTGAAGTCTGAGGCATGCTTTGTGTCTTCTTCAGGTGCAGCAGCGAAGGCAGGAACTGGAACAGGTGCTGGGAATTCGCCTGACCTAACCGCTCAGGGATCGCTTCCATCCTTTCTTCCCTGCCCTGGAACCTGGCAGGAGACTGTCCTCTCGGTTCTGGCTGGGGCTGCAGTCATGTAGGACGGAGTGAGGTGTTTCCTGTCACTCTCCACTCCCCAGCTTTAGTTTCATAAATGTAGTTTTAGATCCCTCACTGCTTGGTCCCCAAAGCCTTATTACTTACCTTTTAGCACTGGCTTTAATTGGGTTTGCAATGTGCTGCCTCAGCCCCCTGCAGGCAGGCCAAGTAGGACTGCTGGAGGCTGTGCTTTAACTTTGTAACAGACATTTCCGAACCAAAGGCTGCTGGGTTTGCATGTTTACAGGCTCCACCCTAGAGCCAGTGTCAGAGCTGGCTTTGGGGAGCTGGGCAAGGAAGAGGAGGCCCAGCCCAGACTCTTCCTGGCCTTTCTCAACCAAAGTTCTTTGCCATTCCTACAAGCCCAGCCTTGCTGCTGGTTTGTCCTTCTCTTCGGGTATTTGCACTATTTGGGGAGCAGGTTTTTCTATGTGGGAGCCACTTTTTTTGTACAGAGGTAACTGGGGTTTTTCAGGGAGCCCACTTGGTGCCTCCTTCCTTATTTTTCTTTTCTTAATCTATGCAAGCGGCTGCAGCCGTCTTCATCTCCTGGGATGCCATGGGGCTGCCCACCCATAGCTGCTTGGGCAAGGGGAGGTGGACTCTCCAGAGGGTGGGAATGTGCCAGTTCTCTAACCCAGCTAAATAAAGTAGGGGTGTGTGTGTGTTCGTGCGTGCATGTGTGCTGCAGGGGAAGGGGAAAGCTGGAGGAATGTTATTACCTTTTGCAGTTGGTCTTAATGAGGGTGGGCCTAAGGCTTGGCAAATGCCACTTCTGGCAAACTTGGAAAATTCCAAATAAATCTTTTTGTTTATTGGTGGTGCCCAGACCTAGTCATTGAACACTGTGATCACATATAAACAGACTGGAGCACTGGAGTTTACCGCAAAGACCTTTATTTAAGGGACCCACACACAGGACATATCCTCACTTCCATAGCTTCTTGATGGACATATTTTTCTCACTATCCTTTTGCATGACCTAGAGAGGGAAGGAGAAGAGAGCGCATATACACGCGTGAGCAGAGATTTATGAGCCATGAACACAAGCTTAACCCCTGCTCCAGAACCACCACAGCACAGGGAGACAAGTGGAGGCATACCTTGGCTACTGCCATCTCAAAGTCCTCCTGAGTAACGTGGACACGCCGCTCCCGCAGAGCATACATGCCAGCTTCTGTGCACACACCCTAGGTGGGGAGAGAAGCTGAGACCCTGCCGCTGGACCCTGTAGTTGGCTCGTAAGGCTTCCTGCTACTACCCCGCTTCCCCGAAGCCTCGTTACCTTCACTTCAGCCCCTGAAGCTCCTGGCATCAACTCAGCAATTTTTCTCAGGTTGATCCCCCTGGTCAAGTTCATTTTCCGAGAGTGAATTTTCAAAATGTCCAGCCGGGCCTAGGGATAAGAGAAGAAAGCTCTAAGCCCTGCACTCTGTCTCCACAGCCAGAGTTCCTCCAGGCACCTCCAGCACAGACCTCCTCATTGGGAGGTGGGAATTCAATTTTTCTGTCAATCCTCCCAGGACGAAGCAGGGCAGAGTCCAGGATATCAATCCTATTAGTAGCCATGATAACCTGGAAAAAGAAGGAATGGAATCAGGTACACAACTCAGGCCTGCATGCCACCTCACACCTTTAGCTGGCTTGTCTGAAAGCTTATACCATCTCACCTTGATATTCTTGGTGGCCTCGAAGCCATCCAACTGGTTGAGCAGTTCCAGCATTGTGCGCTGCACCTCACTGTCGCCTCCAGAGCCTCCCTCTAGCCGTGAAGAGCCAATGGAGTCAATCTCGTCCATGAAGATGATGGACGGGGCATGTTCTCGGGCCATGACAAACAGCTCCCTCACC
This sequence comes from Grammomys surdaster, assembly GCF_004785775.1. Taxonomy (NCBI): domain Eukaryota; kingdom Metazoa; phylum Chordata; class Mammalia; order Rodentia; family Muridae; genus Grammomys; species Grammomys surdaster. The sequence goes on along the minus strand of NW_021604790.1, from coordinate 6,156,124 downwards.
ATTCTTGCCCCTGTGCAAACCAACCTGGCATTAGTGCTGTGTGTACCCCACCCTCTACCCTTCCACATACCCCTCACATCCTTAGGTATAGTTACCTTCTCCGATGAATTTCTGTACCAGTTCAGAGCCAGAGACACGAATAAAGGTACAGTCCGTATGATGAGCCACAGCACGGGCCAACAATGTCTTCCCAGTGCCTGGGGGTCCATATAGCAGGACTCCCTAGAGGAAGAGTGTACATTACACTTAGGGGGAAAAGGCCAACTCTTCAGTTACTGAACAGGTACACGTGAGGGCTCTGGGTTGGATCCCTTGCTTGAGGTGAGGGATATAAAAACTGAAGGCCAATATCTTTTCTGGACTGTGTATTCAAATTAGCTACTGCTCCAGAAGTCTCTCTTGTTGCTGCTGTTCCACGGGAGGACTAACCAATGCTGGCTAACTCTGATGTTACCTTTGGCTGTGCAATGCCCAGTGCTTCAAAGAGCTCAGGGTGCTTCACAGGCAGCTCGATCACTTCTTTGATCTCCTTGATCTGCTTGTCCAGCCCGCCAATCATCTCGTAAGTTGAGTCTGGCACCTTTTCCACCATCATTAGCGACACCAAAGGGTCCACCTTATTAGGTAGGATCTTATGCAGAGTGTAGCTGTCATTTCTTAGAGCAACCCGACAATTGGGTGTTACCTGGAGGGAGGGGGAGGGAGTCTCAGGATGCAGGGTGGTGGTGCCGCTCCCCCACCCACATTACCTGCCACACTTACATCATTGATATCAATGTTCTTGTCCACATCAACAACAAATTTGCCCTCAGGATGGACCTGAAGAAATAAGGGCTTATGATTTTCATCAGTAGTCAACACAGCCACCCTAACCAGGATTAACACCAGGAAGCTCTGGGGTAACAGACACACAGGGCTACATACAAAGGGAGGGAGTGCAAGGAGCTGGTCCTTGATGCCATGTTGCTCTTACCTTGACCAACACTTTTTTCTTGTCCATGGCCCTCACAACTTCTCCAACGTAGGAGCCCTGTTCCTGCAGCAGCTGCAGCTCTTCCCGCAACAGGCGAACTAAAAATAACAACCCACAAACCATTAAAAAACCACCAGTCACCTATGGACCATTTTAAGAGTTGGAAGGGAAGAAAGAACTTAAGACTTGAGACTTGAAAGGGGCTTCCAGCAGGGCTTTGAAGAGATGTACATGAGAAACAGCCACATAATGGACAGTGAGAGCATCACTGTCGGCTGAGTCGGAAACAGCCTCATAGTGAACAGTGAGAGCATCACTGTCGGCTGAGAGGAGACTCTGCACTGCACAAGATGGAAGGTTGGGAACACCCAGACCTGGCCTCAAATCAACACCAAGTCTTCTGTCTTCCCCCTCTCACCCTTTGCATTCAGCTCATTCCTCTGTGCCTGCAGTCTCCGGAGATTCTGGCTCTTGTCATTTACAATCAGCTGTGGAGACAAGAAACAAGTTCCATTACTCACAGTCAAAGCCTGTAGGAAACTGGATCTTGGCTGAGGCTTTTTTCTTGAGACAGGGTTTCTCTGTGTAGCCCTGGCTGTCCTGGAACTCATTCTGTAGACCAGGCTGGCCTCGAACTCAGAAATCCACCTGCCTCTGCCTCTCAAGTGCTGGGATTAAAGGTGTGTGCTACCACTGCCCGGCTTGGCTGATACTCTGAAAGGCAGTTTTAGTTCCTTCTTTAGCTTCTCTAGAAGTTAAGTATCTGAAGGTTCTCTCCTGCCCTCTTTAAGACTTCCTAAGGAACCCCAGGCAGGTATCACAAAAGGTCCACTACCTCTGGTCCAGGAAGAACAAAATCTAATGGAGAGAAACTACTGTTTGCTCATGGGAGCAGCTTCTGGAGCGGTAACATGGTATTGTGGAAAGGTCCTCAGGTGAGAAGCCTGAGTTCTAGCCCAATTGCTGTTGAAAGTAAGTTAGTTCCTAGTTCCATGTCTTGAGATGTGTGTATATAGCCTGGATGACTGCAGAAACCAGGAAAGTGACACACAAACCATGGTGTGGATGTGTGTAACAGAGGGGTTAAGTGATCTGTAGGGAAAGTGAGAATGGAGGGAACTTTAATTAGAGAGCAGGAAGAAAATAAACACGGGAGGAAAGAGCAAGATGAGATGGTAAGGATGTTTGAAAACGTCATCAAGGCGTTATTAGCTACATGATACATAAAGCTGTGGATATACATATAGTTAAATTCCATTTTCCCACCTGGATTGGTAATGCTCCATCCAAGACTAGTTAATGAAAAACCCAGCAAATCTGATAAGCCATCTTTTGAGTTGTTGGTCAGAGTCACTCGAGAGACTCCTAAAACATTAGAGGCTACTGCTGTTGCCCTTGGTTGCCACATCCCCCCACCCCACCCCAGGAGTAAGCACGATTTCATTGCTGAAGACTCCACGCAACTTCAAACACAGGACCCAGAGCAATTGATCTGGCTCGGACCTGAAAGCCTTGTCCCTAAGGATTACCTTTCATGGCACCAAAGGCTCCACACAAGCTTCCAGGGAAGAAGCAACCAGCCGTTCTACTCAGCTATGATGCCTAGGAACCACAGCAATCACTGTCGTGGCACCCACCAGATCTCAATTCGGCCTTGCAGCCTGCTCAACATGCCTGGTCTAAGAACACAGCCAACTACCCTGGGCTAGTTAAGTTATGGGTCTGGAAGAACCTACAAGCACCGCTTTACTGAATCTGCATAATCCCTAACTGCAATCTATCTACTCCAGAGAAATGTAGTTCTAATCTCTTCACAAGAAACTTCTCTTGGCAACAAATAGAGACAATTACAGACAACCGTAACAAATTAAAACTGAGCAGTGCCACCTACAACACAACTCCTACACCTAAGGGTCAGAGATCATTTTGGAAGAGGGGGCAGAGAGATCCTAAGAGTCAGAGAAACAAGAAGTTTGCTGGGAGATTGTCTCCTAGAAATGTCAGACAGGCTACACTCATGAAGCCTCATCAACACGGCTGCTTAAATAAGTTCTGAACACTGATGACACCAATGGACATGCTAACACGGAAGGGGAGAAGTTCATTCATGGGGCCTCAACCTTAGACAAAGAATTACCGGCTACTGAGGAATGCTGAGAGGAAGACAAATAGACTTCCCCAAGGAAGAATCCCCTCGCCCCCAATTTGGTTATCCACTACCCCTCGCCCCCCAATTTGGTTATCCAATACCAAGTGAGCACATACGTACAGGTAACATTATATAGACTGAACAGGTTGGAGTTATGCATTTAGGAACACCTATATAAGGGGTGGTGGTGGTGATAAAGATTTCAAAATATACAATTAGAAAAAAAAAAAAGCAGTTATTTTAAAAGGTAGGCTTGTAATTCCAACCCTAAGGAGGTTGAGGCTGAGAGCGGGAGAGCTCCAGTCCATCTGGGCTACACAATGAGATCCTATTTTAATAAATTCATTAAATAAAACTAAGGCAAAGGCAAGACAATAAAATACAGACAACAACATCCACTATCCTGCCTTATTTCAGACCTGAGACAGATGAAATCACATGGAGAAGTATTAAAAAAAAAATACGATAAGAACCATTCTGGGTGTGGTGGCTCATGCTTTTCTCTCAGCATTTGGGAGGCAGAGGCAATAGAATTCTGAGATTGAGTCCAGCCTGGTCTACATAGGGGGTTGTGGGTCAGCTGGGGGCACACAGTGAAACATTTGTCTAAACAAGAAAAGGTAAACTAAACAGAATAGCTGCAAATGCACCTGGGGTTCAGACACTTTCTCTCCCAGGTTCAGACACTTTCTCTGTGGCTTCATTCCCAAACTCATTCTCATTCACATCTTTGGCTAGTGGTTCCTTTTGCAGGTGGTTTTGTTTTCCAGACAGGGTTTTATATAATCCAGACTTGCTTCAAACTTAAAACACTACTCTTGCCTCAGCCTCCTGTGTGCCAGCATTACAGGTGTAATATTTGACTCTTGGGCCTGGAGAGGTGGTTCAGTGGTTACAAGCACCGGCTTGCTCCTCTCAAGAATCTGGGTTCGATTCCCAGCACCCACACGACAGCACACAACCCTCTGTAACTCCATTTCCAGGGATCCTATACCATCTTCTGGCCTTCACAGGCAAATGTGTGGCACAGATATAGATACAAGCAAAACACCCAAACAAATAAAATACAATGGAAAAACTTGAAAAAAAGAAAGCAAGTAAGCACACAAACAAAAATCTAAATACTATTCCCATCAAAGAGATTATCAATATACCTTACACTGCCTGTTACTTCCTGACTACAAAGAAGGGGCTGGAGAGACTGCTCTGCAGTTAAGAGGGTTTGCTGCTTTTGCAGAGGGCCTGGCTTTACTTCTCAGCACCTGTGGTAGCTCATACCTATCTGTAACTCAAGTTTCAGGGGATCCACTGCCCTCTTCTGCCCTGCACAGGCACCTGCATACATGTGGTGCACTCAAGCTATGCAAGTGTATATACATATCTTCATAATAAACGAACAACCAAAGAGCTACAAATGAACAACACTGGACAAGAACTCTTTGCTGCACTCCCAGTGTAAAAAGGACGCGGAGAAATCTGCACCCGTCAGCTCTCATCCTCGACTAGCTCCCTCTGGTGTCTGTACTCACCTGGAGTTCTTCAATCTTGGACAGATAATATTGACGGAGTCCACTGCCTGCCTTCCCCTCTTCCAGTTCCATCTGAAGACAAGTGTAATTGTTAAACAAGGGCATAAACTACTAAGGGGTAAAGCCAAAGAAACAAGGCCAGGAAAATATCATTCCCATTTCCTCAGAAATGGTATCTCGATGGGTGAGGTCTGTGTGTTTGAACTTCGGAGGCTTAGCTCTTGGTTCTAATCCTTCACTTTTGAATCCACTACAAGGATGCAATTACCGTCTACCCTCGAAGACTTGTAGTAGGCTCAAGGAGCCATACACTCAGAGAGCGCTTTGCTCTGTGGCAAGAGCTATACATACCCAAGCTGTAACTACTACAGACAAAGCCAGAACGGAGGGACCAAGTCCAGGTCCCACCCCAGACCATTCCGGCTTGCCTAGCTCTTCATTCAGTTTCTATCCGCCCCTGTCCTGCTTACCTCGGGTGGCGCTGACACAGCAGATCCAGTCCCAGGCAGGGTCCAGTCTGACGTGATCCACCCATCCCTGATCCACTCGAGCCTCTTGCTCGTGGCCACCCCTCACTTCATATTTTGTGCACTCCGCACTCAGTTTGGATGCCACCTTGCCGCCGCGGCAGAATCCTTACCTGCTCTGGCCCATCAAGCGCCATCTTCCCTCTTTCGGCAGGGACCGCCGGCATCCAAGTCACCCTATTGCGCAGGCGCGGAGGCGAAAGCGTGCGACTTGTGTCACGACCGAGAACAGTTCCGGGTCAATGGGCGGGGTGTGTGGCGAAACAATAACAGTGGCTCTAATAGTAGAGGCTCTACTGAACATCAGTAGTTTTGTGAAGAGATATAGAACTTCTGGATGATGCTTCCTAGAGTCTAGGATAATAGTTATTGTACTCTACTTCCTAGCCTCTACTTTTAACTTTAAGACCCGCTGACAGAAAATTTTTGGCCACACTCAAAATGGCGGAAATCATGACGCCAGGAACGCGGGAAACGCGAGCGGAAGCGGAAGTACGATTGCTGCCTGCATGTGCTGCTTTCTAAGTGTTGAAAATCTGCGGAGTTAAGGGCTGTCTAACGCTCCGGTAAGTGATTGCTTCGCCACCTGAGGAACCGAAGCAAAATCCGGTGCTCGGAAAGATGTTCTCAACTTTTTCTTTTTCCCCAGTGAGTGACACTACCCCATCCCGCCATGGGCAAGAAAGGCAAAGTAGGCAAGAGCCGTCGGGACAAGTTCTATCATTTGGCAAAGGAGACCGGTGAGTGGATTCGCAGTGCGGGATAACATATCAGCCTTTCCGCCTTTTCTAATACTGAGTTTCTTTTTCTTCGAGGGGGTAAAGGGGTTGTGCGGCTGTGCGGCTAGAAAAGACGGTATTGTTTTATCCATTCACTCCTTACGATCCAGGTTATCGTTCGCGCTCTGCCTTCAAACTGATCCAGCTCAATCGCCGCTTTCAGTTCCTGCAGAAAGCCCGGGCCTTGCTGGACCTGTGTGCTGCGCCTGGAGGATGGTAACGTTTGGCAGGGGCTGCTCTTGATGCTACCTTCCTGGCACTGGTCGGCTTTGAGTTACTTTTGGGGGAGGATGGGAATCCGATTACACAATTCAGATTAAATGTAACGTAGCATGTGTCTCTCTTAAAATTCGGAAGGCAGCGTTATTCTCTCCTCCCCCGGGGGGGGCCCCGCTTTGTGGGACTGAACCTAAGGACTCACTCATGCTAGGCAGCCGCTCCACCACCACTAAGTTATATCCCCAATTGCTTTATTTTAATTGAGACAGGGGCTCTGAAAAACTGCCAAGGATGCCTCGAACCTTTGATTTTAGTCTCTGACTCCTTGGTAGCTGGCAATGCAGCCCTGTGTTGCTATGCCCAGCAGGTTGCTTCTTGAATGTATGCATAGACATTTGGCCACTACACTTAACTGGTGCCTCTTAGAGGGATGAGAAGTTATATTGCCAAGCGATGAAAGGTATTTAAATCTGTCTCCTTCACAGGCTGCAGGTGGCTGCCAAGTTTATGCCTGTATCCAGTCTTATTGTAGGTGAGTGACTCTCTTGGGTATTTGAGGGGAAGGGGTGGGTGAGATACTAATTTTGTTCTGCATGTCCCTCCACCCTGTTAATACACTGACTTAACATCTTTCAGGAGTGGACTTGGTTCCAATCAAGCCTCTCCCCAATGTGGTGACTCTCCAGGAAGATATCACAACAGAACGCTGTAGGCAGGTAATAAGATCTCTCCTTTCTCCTTTATGTGATGGCATCATTGCCTCTTAAGAGTGAAACACTTCTGCAGGGCGGTGGTGGCGCACGCCTTTAATCCCAGCACTTGGGGGCAGAGGCAGGCGGATTTCTGAGTTCGAGAGTTCGAGACTATCCTGGTCTACAGAGTGAGTTCCAGGACAGCCAGGGCTACACAGAGAAACCCTGTCTCAAAAAACAAAACAGCCCCCCCCCCCAAAAAAAAGAGTGAAACACTTCCCCATTTACCATGGTTTCAGGCACATGGTCAAAAAGACTGACAATCCTGGTGTACATTTCTGTCTTTACTTAGAATCAAGTGTTTTTGTTTTTCCTTGAATCTTGCTGTGTACTTCAGGATAGCTTCTAACTATGTAGCCCACAGTGATGTGGAGCTGAGCACATAGCCTAGTTTGGCCTTGATCTTGCAGTCTCTCTGCCTCTGCCTCTAGAGTACTGGGATTATAGGCACGTGCCACCATGCCTGGCTTGGATAGTACTGTGAATTGGTAAAAGGATAAAAGATTTATCTTCAGTAAAGTTCTTTCCAGTGAACTAATTCTAAGCTTGGTGAAGATATTTGTTGTTGTATCCCTAGTACCTAGCATAAGATGTTGCCAGTGGTGGGCACTCAGTAAATGACTGAATCAGAATTCTGTTCTACGCAATTATTGTGTTTCCATTGCTATGAACTCTTTACTTTCATTAGGCCCTGCGGAAGGAGCTGAAGACCTGGAAAGTTGATGTTGTGCTCAATGATGGGGCTCCCAATGTGGGGGCTAGTTGGGTCCATGATGCTTACTCACAAGGTACAGGGAATCTGGGCTTGGAGGTGAGGGCGGAGGTGGCATACCCTAAGGCTTCAGAGGTTCACTGACTGTTTCTGTCCTACAGCTCACTTAACTCTGATGGCCCTGCGTTTGGCTTGTGATTTTTTGGCCCGTGGTGGTTGTTTCATCACAAAAGTCTTCCGTTCCCGAGACTATCAGCCTCTGCTGTGGATCTTCCAGCAGCTGTTCCACCGTGTCCAGGCCACGAAGCCCCAGGCCTCTCGACATGAATCTGCAGAAATCTTTGTAGTCTGTCAAGGTAAGACATCACTCCTTCCTCTTGACACAAGCTTCTAGTTATGAAAGCATACTTTTAATCTATCTTCTCATTTTAGGATTCCTGGCTCCGGACAAGGTTGATGCTAAATTCTTTGATCCCAAGTTTGCCTTTAAGGAAGTTGAAGTTCAGGCTAAAACTGTTACTGAGTTGGTGACAAAGAAGAAACCAAAGGTGTTTTTATTGTTACTGTTGTGAGAAATGGGTCCTGAAACTGGGAGAACTTGGTATCTAAGAAGCGACTGTCTAGTAACCATCTTTATTTCCCTTCCTAAGGCTGAAGGCTATGCCGAAGGTGACCTCACTCTTTATCACAGAACCTCAGTCACAGACTTCTTGCGAGCTGCCAATCCTGTTGACTTCCTCTCCAAGGCCAGCGAAGTGAGTTTCCAGAGTGGGAGTCTCCAGGAGGTCCAGAAGCATGGCCAGAGCAACATCCCATTCCTTTCCCTCACAAACAGATCTCAATAGATGATGAAGAGTTGGCACAGCACCCAGCTACAACTGAAGATATTAGAGCATGCTGTCAGGACATCAAAGTGCTGGGGCGCAAGGAACTTAGGTACGCAGGTGTAAGGGCAACACAATGTTGGACTCTGGGGACCAGGATTCTGTTAAGTTTATGGCTGAAGCCTGAAATCTGGAGTGTGGACTTTAAGGAAGAGACAGGGACAAAGATGGAGATAGTTAAGATTAGTTAGTAATACCGTTTCTTGGGCAGGTCTCTACTGAATTGGAGAACAAAGCTTCGGCGATATGTGGCCAAGAAGCTGAAAGAACAAGCAAAGGCACTGGACATCAGGTAAGGAGGAGGTAACCAGGGTTAAGGATGGTTGGGTGTTGGACCAAGTGTCTGGGAAAATAAGCAAATCTTTGGACTGGTTTGTCAGCCTCAGCTCAGAAGAAGAAGAAGAAGGTAATGAAGAAGAATCAGTAGCTGAGACAAAGCAGGCTTCAGAGGAGGAAGCAGAGGAGAAAGAGGAAGAAGAGCAGCTTAATCGGACTCTGGCAGAGATGAAAGCCCAAGAAGTGGCAGAACTAAAGAGGTGAGGGGTCTGAGGACAAATATGTGGAGAGGGTAAAGGGCACCCAAGTTTTGGAGACAAGCAGGTTAAATCTCTCAACTATCTGTTCAGGAAGAAGAAGAAATTGCTTCGTGAGCAGAGGAAGCAGCGAGAGCGTGTAGAGCTGAAGATGGATCTGCCTGGGGTTTCCATTGCAGACGAGGGGGAGACAGGCATGTTCTCCCTGCGTACCATCCGTGGTCAGCAGGTAAGGGAGGGATGGGATGGGCGATCAGTTTGAGGGCTTGGAGGTGGGGGAAAGCATTGGTTTAAATGTATTGAGTGATCATGGGGTTTGGTTGTTGTGTTCACCTATAAAGTAGTAAGAATACTAGAGGAGAAAAGGAGTGACCTGTGACTCACTCCAGAATGCTAAAAAGAAACACGTCTAATATGATTAAATGAGGAAGATCTATTAAGGTAGAGTATTAAGACCCAAGAGTTCACATTACAGTAGATGGAGTTGTAGTGCCTAGGTTACCAAGGGGGCACAATTGACTTTCCTTCACTGTGTCTAATCAGCACCTTGATTTGGGCTGCTGAAGAACATGCCTTTCATAGTAAAAGCAATCTCACAGCAAAATGAGCTTTTGTGGTGAAATAGCCTGGTCATCTTTATGACACAGGAGAGGCAATAGAGCAGGAACAGTTTAGTGCCAACTCCCCTTGAATTATGTTTTCCTCATTTGTTAAATAAGAATACACTATATCCACTGAAAGTTTTATGGAGAGTTTAAAAAAAAAAAGGTTGAGTATTAGCCCCAGAATATTGTGATAAATACTCAAATAGCAGCTCTGTCCACCATGAGACTAGGTTGTGAGGTTCTAAGAGTAGTTGAAATCAACTGATACAGTTTGATGCATGCTGTCTAGTGCTCCTTTACTCCGGATCAAGAGAAACAGATGGGAATTTTGAGGGTTTTTTTTTTTTTTTTTTTTTTTTGTAAACTAGTCAGTATGTAGATCAGCGCCCTGGACATTTTAGACAGGCTGGTTACTTCCTAGGTCACAGATGCTGTGTGGGAACTACTATTTGCCAGTGTTCTTTCTTAACTGATGTTGCTGAGGATGCTCTAAGTTAATGGGCTTGGGAAGATGCACTATGTTGCAAAAGTACTCGAATCTATCTATTGCTGTTGAACTTCAGTTGTTAGCGGAAGTGACACAAGGAGACATGACCGCTGCAGACACCTTTCTGTCTGATCTGCCAAGGGATGACATCTATGTGTCGGATGCTGAGGAGGAGGAGGATGATACTTCTCTGGAAAGCGATCTGGATCCAGAAGAGCTGGCAGGAGTCAGGACACACTCTGATCTGAAGGAGCAGAAGAGGTAAGGGCTCTGTGTGTGTGAGGAAGTGCTGCCATCTGAGACACAATTACTGTGGTCGTGGACAGACAAAGGAAGGCCTCAGGTTGGTTGGGTCTCTTGAATTTGACCTCACTTTCCTTTGGGTCTACAGCTTTGCTCAAGTAGATGACAATAAAGAAGAAGAAGAAGAACAGAATCCACTGCTGGTACCACTAGAAGAAAAGGCAGTGCTGCAGGAAGAGCAAGCTAGCTTGTGGTTCTCCAAGGTAGAGCTAGGGAGACTGATGGGATGTAGCATTCCCTAGTAGAAGGGATGCTGAGGTTTTTCTATCACAGGACGGCTTCAGTGGGATAGAGGATGATGCTGACGAAGCCCTGGAGATCAGTCAGGCACAGCTGCTGTATAAGAGTCGGCGGAAGGAGCAGCAGCCAACAGATCCACCTCCACCACCTACTAACTTGAAGACTGAGAAGTCTCCCCAGTGCCAGAATGAGGCCCCTAAGGAGACACAGGCTGTCACTGACCCTGGAGGGGAGGACAGAGACAGCAGCTCAGATAGTGACAGCAGCAGCAGTGAGGATGAGGTTAGGTGAGTGGATACGGCTGATGGGTTAGTGATGGTGCAGTTACAGGAGGAGTATCACCTCGCAGGAGGTGGAATAAGCACCATCTGTCTCTTCCACAGTTGGAAAGAATCCCGTGGTAAGAAGCGTAGCCGTGGTTCTAAGGCAGAAGAGGATGGGTTTGAGGTAGTACCTATTGAGGACCCAGGTAAGAAGCACACAGTGGAGAGAAATCAGTGTAGGTTTCAGCAATATGAATCAGGCTTTGACTTTTGTCTTTACCTCTCTAGTGAAATATCGAATTCTGGACCCTGAAGGCCTTGCTCTAGGTGCTGTTATTGCCTCTTCCAAAAAGGCAAAGAGAGACCTTATAGATAACTCATTCAACCGGTAAGGGGCCAGAACACTGTCAGGTGCAGTAGACTAAGGCCAAGGAAAGTAACAACAGGTAATTACTGGTCTGGTATCCTCTCTACTCAGATATGCTTTTAATGAAGAAGAGGAAGAACTTCCAGAATGGTTTGTGCAGGAAGAGAAGCAGCATCGGATACGCCAGCTGCCTGTTGACAAGGAGGAGGTGGAACATTACCGAAAGCGCTGGCGGGAAATCAATGCACGGCCCATCAAGAAAGTAGCCGAGGCCAAGGCCAGAAAGAAACGGAGGGTACGTGGCCGAGGTGGCCTGAGGTTAGGAGTTGTGGAGAAAGGTCGGGAGGAAAGAACTAACTGATGCTTCCTCCCAGATGCTGAAGAAGCTGGAGCAGACTAAAAAGAAGGCAGAGGCTGTGGTGAACACAGTGGATATCTCAGAACGAGAAAAGGTGGCACAGCTGCGAAGGTGATTTTGCAAGAATAGTCACAAGAACACCGGGTTCAATAGTTCTAGAGAGCAGACTTTTTAACCTGTTTCTTTCTTTTTATAGTCTCTACAAGAAGGCTGGGCTTGGCAAGGAGAAACGCCAGGTCACCTATGTTGTAGCCAAAAAAGGTGTAGGCCGTAAGGTCCGGCGGCCTGCTGGAGTCAGAGGTCATTTCAAGGTAGTGGACTCTCGGATGAAGAAGGACCAGAGAGCACAACAACGAAAGGAACAGAAGAAAAAACACAAGCGAAAGTGAGCAGACTTTTTTTTGTCTGGAGAGACTGAAGACTAGGAAGGAAAGTGTGGTATGCAGTTCTCTATGGTGGTTTGGTACCAGTTAGTGCCCGTGACTGGGAGAGCTGCTGGGCACCTACAGTTCCCCTCTGAGGAATGATGAAAACCATGAAAGCACCAAGGAAATATTTCTTCATCATGATGGGAGTCAGTGTTGCTGGCACTGTTGTATGTAGCCTTTTATATTAAACATGTGGTTCCTTCTGAGTCCTCTCCCACCCCTTTCCAGTATTTGAATAAAAAGATAATAGAAGAGGTAACTTTTCTGATAGTTTAATAAGCAAGCACTTCCCCACATTTCACATCATGGGCTGTACTGTTCCAAGCCATAATTTAATATGTAGCAACTAACTGTATGGTAGAAATGACAGCCCTCGGGTCCCAGTAGTAAGACATTTACTATCGAGCAAGCAGAGAGGGAATGCACATCTTAAAGAAACCTTCACAAAAATCACAAAATTCAAAGTTTGTATATTTCTTTTCCTTTTATAAACAAGATAGAACAAAATCAGAATCATTTCAGCAAAAGACTTTTTCTACTATTAGGGCAAGTTTAAAAAAAAAAAAACGAAATAGACACTTTGAAAGCTACTGTTGGGGTTGGTTTTAAATGATAAATTTAGCAGTACTCAAGGCCTGGATAATCCTGGAATCATTCCTTCAGTCCTAATGGCTTAGGATTTCAAAGCCTGTCTGGAAGGCTGTCTTTCCTACATGTCTCAGGGCTGGAAACAAAGTCTGGGGAACCTGAGCTATCTTCAGGTATCTTCCCTGCAAACATCTGAACGCACCAAACTGCTTCCACGCATCCCTAACAGGTCAAAAAGTTGGGTTTGCAGAAGCCAACTCCAAAAAAATGGGACTGCCTGGCCACAGCTAAGAAAAAAAATCCAATTTATAGATGTTTATAAGGTGACATTTCAGTAAAAATATAAGATATTATAAACCTAGAGTGAGTTTTTTGTGCCCTAAAAGGCCCTTTTCCCCTAAACATCTACTTACCCTCCTAAAACTCACCCAGAGCAAACAAACTTCTCAGCTCTTTCCAGGGCCAACTCAGGTTCCCAAGAAAACATCCAAATGAACACCAGATGAAGGTATATCTCCACGCTCCAGTTCTCCACCAAGGGCAGGGGGTCTGTATATCTTGGACCCCAACCCAGCCCTGAGACACCTCATTACCAGAATCTTTCTAAAAATAAAATTACAGACAACTGACCACGCTGATGTTCACATATCCTCTAACTATCCCATCGGCTTTTCTTGCGTTTGGGGGGCTCTGGTACGGCAAAGCCATCAGGTGTCTTATCTGTCTTGTTGTCTACTTTGTCCATCCTGCTGCTGTCCACCTTGGGGTCCATCTTGTTTTCACGATTAAAGCCTTCTTTTCTGCTTTCTCCATTCCTGCCATCATTTGTACCCCGGCTCTCTCCATGTCTGCCGGCACTTCCTCCGTGCCTGGTCTCTCCATGTCGGTGGCCATCAGTATGACGGCTACCGCTTTCTGGGTAACGGTATCCATCTCCATGGCGGCCACCATCTCCATGCCGATTGCCACCATCTCCATGGCTATGACGGCCACCACCTCGGTTCTCAGTATATCTCTCTCTCTTCCCATTGCCACCCCCAATCCCTTCACGGCTGTTACTCCCTGAAGCTGTGTTGTTGACTCCTTGGGCTCCAATAGAAGGGTAGGTCACTGGGGCACTACTGATATTCCCAGAATTGTTGAAGCCTGGGATGTTCTTGGTAGAACTGGTGATGGGGTTGTCAGGACTATTATGGCCCTGCTGTGCTGAATTAGTTGGAACAGAATTTAAGCTTCCTGCACTAGTCCATCCACTTGCCCCAGCAGAAGAGGTTCCGGCCTTCTGATTACTTAAACTGGCTGCAACAAAGTGACTCTTGTACTGGGACTGAAAGAAAAAGACATCAGGAATAAGTATATAACAAACTTCAGTATACAGATAACATCACAAATAATTGCTAATGATAAAGCATACAGAAACTCCACTTGCATATCCGGGCAGGATACTGTTAAAGCCTGTCTATGAAATTCAAGTACACAGACAGACGGTTCTACATCTAGCATGAAGCTTGCAGACTCAGCTACCTTTTCAGGAAGGTTTCCTCACCCTTCAGGAGTTACTGTTGAAAGGTGGTTTTTTTTTTTTAAAAGATGACACTTATAATTAAAATAAAAGTGTCATAGTGTTTTTGCCTGTGTATATGATATGCATGCATGTATGGCACATCCATGCCTGGTACCTGTGCAGGCCACAAGAGGGTGTCATTCCCTGGAACTGAATCAAAGATGGCTGTAAACTGCTATGTGAGTGCTAAGAAAACAAGCCTGGATACTTTGCGAGAATACAAGTTCTCTTAAGCACTGAACCATCTCCCTAGCCCCCTTCTTGAAAGCTTTTAAAATGAAATACTTATTTCAGACCTGAAAAGCTGCTTTCATTGCTGTCAGTCTATCTCCCATGGCTCCTGTGGAGGGCTTGTAGGCTTCATAATTGCTCATTACATTATTGTTATTTCCTCGGTCCTAAAAAAGCAAGCATACTTATTAGAAAAGCAATTGCAGCAGACAGTTCTATCACTCTGAAACCCTGGGTCCAGGGCCGCAGCAGGCACAGGGTACTTTTTTTTATAAGTCACTTCCTTTGTGAGAAAAGGGACAGTAATAAATAGGTATTTAAAAACGCTTAAGTTCCTCAACCTAGTACATTTATTTCTGGGAACTAACTCCAATGATCAGAATGTAATCGTTGCATGACTGTGTAGTATATGATTGTATACTATGTCAATGATATGAGTGCATATTGTATCAACATTTTATTAAGTAAAAATGTATTTTAGTAAGTAAAGATGAAAAGGCCAGTGATATAGTACAATGTAGCTTCACAGGATCTGAAGAGACACCATTTAAAGAGATGAATCTCTAAATCAACATTTGCCAGTGTGTAACTTTTAACTTTCACTAACTGTACTCACTTACATTGGCTAAAAACTCAAATATTTGGAATGGCCCCAGCTCATTTAAAGTCCTTAATAATTATCATGAATCGCTAATATTTTCACAATCAACATCACTGTGATATGGGGAATACTAGTTATCCAATGATGCCAACTTAACACTAATGCTCCATCCAAATATACTGACAGCTTTGTTCCTGGCTTTAAGAATCTCTGTGACAACAAACAGGCAAGCTAGTGAGTAAGTGCTTTATGTAATTTGTGAGATCATTTATATCTTCTCAAATCCTGACCAAAATTTTCAGTGTAGAGACTATTTCTGAATATAATTCTAGCATTTAATGTTTCCTAAGCAACGGATTCAAGGTCAGTATAGAAAGGCTTTTAAAAACAGATTACTGCAAGCCAAGTAGTTGTGGCACACGCCTTTAATCCCAGCACCTAGGAGGTGGAGGCAAAGGAAGAGGTGTAGACAGATCTCTGAGGCCATCCTGGTCTACAGAGCAAGTTTCAGGATGACCAAGGCCTGTCTCTAAAACCAAACCAACCAACCAACCAACCAACCAACCAACCAGGCCAAAACAATAACAAAAAAAAACACACCATGCCAAAACAATCATTTGGTGCAAAATTATGTATAAACAACTAGGTGGGTCCCATGTCAGTAAGACATTGCAATTTGAGATTCATTAAAGCTAGACTAATTTTCTGAACAGGCCTAGTCAGCCAAGCGCATGCACGCGCGAATGCACAGACACACACACTCCATAGCAGCTTCACTGTAAGAAACAGCAGCATACTGACTCACATCAGAACATTAAATACACGTCCCTGAATGACAGGGTTGGGGACTCCTGAGGCTTTCAGGTACATTAAATCACCATAATCTAAGACATAGGACCTATGCCCAGAGTACTGCTGCCGTATGAACTCACCGAATTCTCAGAGCCTAGCCCAGGCCGCTCTCTGTAGCCCAAGCCTCCTCCACCAATGTTCAGCTTTTTGCCCTTCCCTCCTTTGAATCGAGACTTCCGAAACCAGGCATTCTGCAAAGAAACAGTTCAAGGTTAAACCCAAGAAGAAAAGCAGACAGGGTCACAAAACTAGGTAGGAGGGAAGAGCCTCTTGGTTCATCTTTAGCTGATGTTTTTCTGATGAGAGGGACCATTTACAGTAAAGTTCCTGCCTTGGCCTTTTGAGGCCAGATGACTGAATTTCTGTACTTTCTGTTACCACTTCCTAAGGAAGTGTTTGCCACCATGTACAGTTTACTTGGCAAAAGGGATTGAATGTAGGGTTTCAGGCACATCAGGCAAGCACTGTAACAACAAGCCACACCCTCAACTCCAATATGCCTTCTTTTTTGTAACTTGACACATCAAATTTATCAGTATGTTTAAGTGCTTATCTAAGGTGTCCCTTATTATTTCTTCTTCCAGAGCCTCCGGGAAGTACAGTGATTAATAAACATAAAATATAAAATAACTATTTTACACTGGCCATGTCTAACTTTAGAGAGGAAAATGATTTATATTTCTTTTTTAAAAACATGATTTATTTATATTAGTGAATATGTATCTGTGTGAGTTTATATTCACCAAGTACATGGAGGTGCATTTGCAGAGGCCAAAGGACATTGAAATCTCCTGGGATGGGAGCTACGGGTGGTTTTGAGCCACCTAATATGGATGCTGGAAACTGAACCAGGGTCTTCCACAAGAGCAGCAAGTATTTTTAACCACTGAGCCATCTCTTTAGCCCTGCATTTTATTTTATAGCCTAGGGGGTTCTCAACCTTCTTAATTCTTGAACCTTTAATATAGTTCATTATGTTAGGGTGATTCCCAACCACAAAATCATTTTTGTCCTTACTTTGCAACTGTAATTTTGCCATTGTAATTAATCATAATATAAATATATGTGTTTTCTGATGGTCTTAGGTTACGCCTGTGAAAAGGTCATTTGACCCCTAAAGGGATTGTGACACACAGGTTGACAACTACTAACTCAATCCTCCTACTGGACACAAACTTACACAGTTAGGAGCAAAGCTTTATAAAGAACAGACATATTGAGCAATGAAGGAAAAAGGGCTAGGTGAAATAAGGCTTATTAAGAACTGACTTGAGGCAGGCATAGTGGTACACACCTTTAATCCTAGCACTTGGAAAGCAGAGACAGGTCTGTCAGTTTAAAGCCAGTCTGATCTACAGTGAGTTCTAGGACAACCAGGGCCACATAGTGAAGCCCTGCCTCAAAACAACAAACAAACATGAAGAATGCAAACGTCACAGAGTTAAAGCTTCATCTGAGATTTACAAACTACTTAATACTTGAGAAGTATGGCAGGCATGGAAAAGGTACTGAGCACAGAAAACCCAAGACACAAAAAAGTAGTCAGCGATGCTACATATGGCTAAAACAGCCAAATAGACTGGCCTGAGTCAAACAAATACTTCCTACTACCAGAACTTGTCTTGAGGAACAGGAAATAAAATGTGTGTCTAGTACACACAGGCCCTGAGTTTAATCTCTAGCCTTGCAATAAAAAACAAATTGCCCTGAATCCACTTGTTATTTGAGAACTACACAGAATAAGTGACTCAAGGTATAATCTGGCATCGGATCTATCTTACTTAGTTTTGGAATAGAGCATATCTAGAAGTGAGCGATCAGTACGGTCAGATGTGAAATGTCAATATGTTAAGAAATTCTTAAACTCCACTATCATAGAGAGGCAAGGGGTGTAGTTCAATAGTAGAGCACCTGCCTACCATGTACAAAAACCCCTGGACTTAATCCCTAGTAGCAAAAACAAAAAATAAAAACAAATAAATCATCACACATTTGTTTCCTTAATTAACAAATATTTTAAGCTCTCAAAAAGAGGCGGCTTGGGGAAAAGGAATGGGCAAGAATAGTGAGCCTCTTCTGAGACTAAATTTACTCCTAACGGTGTGCTATGGGGTAAGCAAGTAGAAACTAAAGAAAGGAGCTTTTCAACAGAAAGTATAGAAAGACAGACACATGACTGTAACATCCCATAGTACCAGTCTACACAGTAACCAGCCCTGTCTGGCCATTTTCTTTTCAAGATCCTATGTTACCTCCCTCCCTTGCCTGCTGAGTGAACTTTCTTTTTTTTTTTTTTTTGGTTTTTCGAGACAGGGTTTCTCTGTATAGCCCGGGCTGTCCTGGAACTCACTCTGTAGACCAGGCTGGCCTCGAACTCAGAAATCCGCCTGCCTCTGCCTCCCGAGTGCTGGGATTAAAGGCGTGCGCCACCACCGCCCGGCTGAGTGAACTTTCTTAATCAGACATATTATTTCTATTAACTTTAAGTGCCTAACCCTTCCTTACCTGCATTGCGAGGTCTAAGAGTTCCTTAGAAACATGTTGGTTGGCTCCTTCCAGGTTCCGTACAAGGTCACCAGCAAAATTGCTGTCCTTTGGGGTCAGTAAGGTATAGGCTACACCCTTCTCACCAGCTCTTCCTGTTCGGCCAATCCTATGAGTATGGGTATCAATGTCTCGTGCTACGTCATAGTTAATGACTGTCTTAATTGAAGGAATATCCAGACCACGGGCTGAAATAGAAAGTATTGAGTTTCTTTTACTTTTTATCTACAGTTAAGAAAAATAAAAAAATAAAAGTAACCAGCAATGCTAGATTTATACGAATGTGCATTTCCCATATTCAGGGAAGCTCGTGGATATGAAGCCAAAAATAAAAAGTAGTTCACTCTACTGGGAGTAACATGAGTATAAAACAACCACAGTGGATAACTTTACTGTAATCACACCTGCAATACTTTAAAGGGGTAGGCAGAAGGATTGCAGTTCAAGGTCGCTTGGGCTATACATAAGAACTCATCTCAAAAATAAAAGTCCCAGTGCTCAGGAGGCAGGGGCAGGTGGATTTCCGAGATTGAGGCCAGCCTGGTCTACAAAGTGAGTTCCAGGACAGCCAGGGCTATACAGAGAAACCCTGTCTTGAAAAGACTAAAAAGAAACAAACAAAACAAACAAACTCCTAAACAAACAAACAAACAAAAAACTAAAGCAAACAACACCTCCTAAAAGTCATACAAGTTAGCCCTCTAAGGGTTGTAATTCAGTTAATATCATGTTTGCATGGAAACCTAAGTTCAGTACCCAGAACCTGTGTGTGTATGCATGCATATATCACCACTTAAGTCTAGAGAATAGAAAACAACTTGTGGGGGTCAGTTTTTTTTCCTTCCACTATATTTGAGTCCTGAATACCAAGCTCAGGCTGTCAGGGCTGGTTGGTAAGTACCCAGTGAACCATCTTGCAGGTCCAAAATACTAGTTTTTAAGAGTAGGGGCTAAACTTAGCAGAGTAAAGCCAAAGCTTATATTACTAATTTAAGATACACACTGCAGAAAACATAGGGCATAACTGTTCTCCCCAAAGCATCCTCTGGCTGCAAGGGTACTTTGATGACCGAGATCATTACAGGGTAGGGCAACACTCATAAAATTAATGGCTCGGATTATGATGAAATTCGTACTCTTACCTGCAACGTCAGTGGCCACCAGGACGGGGATGTCCTTTTTCTTAAAATCTGAAATGACCTTGTTTCTTTCACTCTGATCCATGTCCCCGTGGAGCAGACCAAGATTATGACCCTCCTGCTTAAGGTTATTGGCTAGTTCTTCAGCATTGGCTTTCTTAGTAACAAACAAGAGGACACTCCCTGAAGAAGTAAACTCTACCAGACGCCGAGTAAGCCAGTTCCATTTACTAGGTCCAGAATGGAGTATCTCCACAATCTGTGTCACATCTTCATTTGCCTGAGAGGAAATAAAATAACCAATTATGACTGGTGCCACAGGAGACTTCAAAGACTAGGTAATGTATTTTGTACCTACATGGGAATAACCCTAGACAATCCATGTTATCTTTGGGATTTCCTTTAGTATGTCAAATACAACTTAAAACTTACTATTCCTTTTAAGTATCTTGCTCACCAACTCCCCATGGTGTGTTTATTTCTAATTAGTATGCTAAAATAATCTGTAATGGTTGTTATATACCTACTCTTCTTATTCCCTGGGGAGTATTTTTCAGGGTCCTGCCCACTTACTGTCAAGCACAACTTATATATAAATACATCAAAAATAAGGACCTGGCATATAAAGGTGCTTACCACTCAGAAACTTTAATAATCATGAGAAGTTATGGATATGGCTAACTAATAAATACATATTTCAAAAAAGGTCTGTTTCCAACACAAAGAAAGGTAACTATTTGAGGTGTCAGATATGCTAATTACATATTACATACATGTGCTGAAATGTCACTATGTATCCCATAAATATTTATAGTTATGTGTCAAAAAACTCTATTGTTCTAGTTGGGTTTTTGTCAAATTGATATAAGCTAGAGTTATCTCAGAAGAGGAACCTCAATTGACAAAATGCCTGTAGGCAATTTGTGGGGTATTTTCTTGGTTGTTAATTGAGAGGGGAGAGCTCAGCCCACTGGGCGGTGGTACCACCTTTGGGTAAGTGGTCCTGGGTTATATAAGAAAGTCAGCTGAGCAAGCCATGGGAAGCATGCCAAGAAGTAGTGTTCCTCCAATGGCCTTGGCTTCAGTTCCTGCCTCCAGTTTCCTGTCCTGACTTCTCTTCACTCAATTGTATGCTAAAATAAACCCTTTCCTTCCCAAGTTGCTTTTGGTCATGGTATTTATCACAGCAACAAAACCCAAGACATTTACATTAAAAAAAAAAAAGTTTGTGGCTATATGTATATATGCATGCTTCCATGTGCTACGGCATATGCACAAAATCCAGAGAGTAATTTACAGAAATTAGTTTTCACCTTTGACCACGTGGATTCTGAGGACTGAATCCAGGCTTAGAGGCAAGTACACCATAACTGGCTGAGCCATCTACTGGCCCCCAAGGAATTCTCTAAACAACCTTATTAACTGAATTTCAAATTCCAATTCAGAGAAATCACCATGTAAGGGCATATGCAAGTAAGCACAAAATCAAAGTTATTTTTTACCAGACCCTCAAATGATTCCATGCCACCCTGTGTAGTCTGCTTTAACAGTCAGTTAAATGTCGGCTCTATTCTAATTTACTGAGTCTTCCAGGAAGATTGCTTCTTCTGCTTTTTGAGACAGGGCTTCTCAATGTAATAGCCCTGGCTGTCCTGGAGCTAGCTCACTATGCAGATCAGGATGGCCACCTGCCTCTGCCGTCTGAGCTGGGATTCAAGAAGTGTGCCACCAATACCCAGCTCTTTTAAAACTTTAAAAACTCGTGGAAAAAGCCAGGCGAGGTGACACATGCCTTTAGTCTCAGCATTCAGAAGGCAGAAACAAGGACATCTCTGAATTCAAGGCCAGCCTGGTCTACATAGTGAGTTCCAGGACAGCCAGAGCTACATAGTGAGACCTGGTCTCAAAAAAAAAAAAGCATTTAAGGCACAGACATAATTCCCATCTACCCATCACTCAGCTTCCATATACCAACTCTGTGCCACTCGTTTGCACTACTCCCTTAACTTGTATATCTTAAAACAAATCCGGGGGCTGGAGAGATGGCTCGGCAGTTAAGAACACTAGCTGCTCTTCTAAAAGGTAGGGGTTCAATTCCCAGCATCCACACGGCAGCCCACAACTATCTGTAACTCTAGTTCCAGGGGGATCCCATACTGAGCCAGGTATGGTGGCATATGCCTTTAACTTTAAATCCAGCTCTTGGAAGGCAGGGTGCTAATCTACAGAGCTAGTTCTGGGACATTGAGGGCTACAGAGAAATCTAATCTCAAAACAAAAACAAAGAAAACAACAACAACAAAACAATCATTACTTAAGAATCAAACTCCACGTCCTTATGAAAAATAAATCCCAGGACCCACCCTGCCTCATGCAGGATTACCTCTCCAATGTCTCCCTGCACCACTCGAATAGGGTCAATCAAGATGTCTCTAGCCAACTTTTCAATCTTTTTCCGAAAAGTTGCACTGAATAAGAGAGCTAAAAGATAAAGCAAATCCTGTTAAAAATCATCTCTTACTTTACTCTTTAAGCTTCTGTAATATAACTGACTCACTAAATAAAAATGATTTTTTTAAACTTCATTTTCAATCAAGAAATGAGTTGCCATAATGGTTCAGGAAAAAAAACCTTGATTTCGAGTCAGCAGATTTATACTGCAGGAAATTATTTAAATTCAGTGTTAGCACCAATAAGAAGTGAGCAGTGTGCTGGGCCTGGTGGCATGAACCCATAATCCCAGCTATTTGGAAAAGGAATCATGACCTACTGCAAGTTTATGGCTGCCTAGGGTATAGTGAGTTCAAGGACAGCCTAGTTAGCTTAGCAAGACTCTACCTAAAAACAAAGTGAGAAAGGGGCTGGATAGACATATACAGGTCAGAGAGGTAGAGTGTCTATCTAACACACATCAAGTCATGGGTCTGATACTACAGGCAACATAAACTGCAGGCACACCTCACCCCCCGATGTCTAAGGCCTTCCTAGCACAAACGCACGTCACTGCCTCCTCTCTGCAGTCTTCATTAGTGCATACATAGCAATTTTTGCTTCCATAACTGTGAGTACTTATAAAAATCAGGGTTCACTCTGAATATAAACATAGTTTTAGTATAGAGGTGCTTCATACATACTTTGTCTGTCAGGACGAACATGACTTGCTATGGACCGAACCTGATACTCTGAAAGAAACAGAACAGTAATCAACACACTACTGTAATGTAGTTAAGACAGGTGTGAAAAGTCACTTTAGTAAAATCCACACTAGAACTTTCAAAGATTAAAAAGTCTTGAAACTTCTAGATGTCATTATGAAATTTCAAAAAATCCCTCAACATAGCTGAACTGGGTAGATAGTGGTTATTTAGAAATTTGCATTGCTCAGTTAAGAAAAGGACCTTGGATGATTTAATAATATTCACCTATCCATGAATATGGACTTTAACCAACTTTAACCTTCAAAGGCCTGCAAGTAAATGTCAAGAACAATGAAAACATTCCTTCTGTACTAAGCCACGTGCAAATTTTCTCAAAGTCAAGACTGGTGCGCTTCTCAGAAAACTACAAATGGTTTATGGCTTGGTCCATCCCTTCATTTGAAACCCTGAAGAGTTTTTAACTTCTTTTATGATAAAAAGTACTGGTTAACTCTACAAAGATATGGAAAACTAACTTGAGAACAGGGACAGAAGAAACTAATACTCAAGGCATACCAAATCCCATGTCAAACATTCGATCAGCTTCATCAAACACAAGGTAAGAGACTCTTTGAAGATTAGTAGCTTTTTTCTTCACATGATCAATCAGTCGACCCTGTGAGAGTCACAAAATGAATAGTAAGTATAATCAAAGGCATTCAAAGACATTCTTTAGTTATACTCCTGGAAAAGGTCAATTCTTTGGTCTTGAACCAAACTGATCTGACAGTCTTTCTATACCAAACCCAGAAAATAGAAAAAGCACTTTTGAGACAGGGTGCTGTTCACAGGTGGCCTGAAGCTCACAGAGGTCTGACTGCCTATACCTCTAAGTCCTACCACTATACTTAGTGAAAATAGAATTCTGAAAACTCAAGTTCTTCCTTTACATTAATTACAGTTTAAAGTCTATGGGCAGGTGGGCCAGAACCATTCTTGTAATATACTCTGAAAAGATTTGAAAACTTATGGATGAGTTTTACGTCTATCCTACATCCTCTGGGCAAGTCTATCCATTATCTGAGTTATCTCTATGGTTGATCCTGTTCTTGTTAACCATAGATCCAGCTTTTTTTTTTTTTTTTTTTTTTTTTTTTTTTTTTTTTGAGGGGGGTT
>NW_021604790.1:6011906-6131784 GCF_004785775.1 Grammomys surdaster | reverse complement strand
ACTTGGGAGGCAGAGGCAGGCGGATTTCTGAGTTTGAGAGTTCGAGGCTAGCCTGGTCTACAGAGTGAGTTCCAGGACAGCCAGGGCTATATAGAGAAACCCTATCTCGAAAAACCAAAAAAAAAAGAAAAAAAAAAAAGAAAAAAAAGAAAGCCTAAGAAAACCTGTTTAAAATAGTAACTTGTAGCTGTTGATACATTGGTCATGGGTATTATAACTAGATTGCTGTTTAGTCAACCAATCATAATGAAACCAAGACCAAAGGCTGGTGACCAGTCAAGCTTTCCCACTTTTAGAGGGAAACCCCTCAAAAGCAATCATGTTTTCTGTATCAAAAGAGATTGAGAACACATCTGAACACAGGATATACTTACTGGGGTACACACGACAATCTCTGCCCCTTCCTGAAGGGCTTTGGCCTGCTCCCACATGCTCCCTCCTCCATATACCGCCACGGATCGAAGATTATACGCTTTGCCAAACCGCTTACATTCTGCGTGAATCTAAAAAGTTAATGTTTTAAAAACTATAAGCTTAAAATAATCCTTTTACAGAGTTCTGAAAACACAGTATGTGCTATTCTATTATAGAAAATCAAAACGCAGCTGTACCTAGTGGCACAGGCTTGGAATATAACCAGGGCGTTAGAGCAGAAGGACAGCAAGTCTGAATCTAGCCTGGGTAACTTAATGAAACACAATCTCAAAAAAACAAAAACTGGGAAAATACAAACAGAAGATGGCTGGGCACATAGTTCAACACTTGTCTAGCATTCAAGGGCTGTGTTCAGTTCCTATTACTGAAACACACACACACACACACACACACCAACAACCACCAAAACAATAACCATAAAAAAGCAAAAAAACCAAAAACCTAGAACATATTTAAAATCAAAATTTTTTTGTTTCTTTTTAATTTCTGTTTTTTTTTTTTTGTTTGTTTTGAGGCAGAGTCTCTCTATACATTTCTATCTGTCCTGGAGCTTGCTATGTAGACCAGGCTGGTCTCATACTCAGAAATTCTCCTGCCTCAGGCTCCTGAGTGTTGGGATTAAATGTATCTGCTACCATGCCCAGCTTAATCATAAAACAAGGCTATGGTCTTCATCTGCATCATTCATTCTCTCCTTAATCCTGTCTTTCTACAAAGAAAATTAAATCCACTATACAGAAAACACTGTGAGCTTATAATATAAACAATCCCCACAATACCCATACTCCTTTGAGAGTAAAAATATCCTTTTTTTGGGTGTGTGTGTGGGGGGGGGGGGAGGTGTTTCAAGACAGAGTTTCTCTGTATAGCCCTGGCCTGGAACAACTCACTCTGTAGACCAGGCTGGCCTCAAACTCAAGAAATCCACCTGCCTCTGCCTCCCAAGTGCTGGGATTAAAGGCATGCGCCTCCACTGCCCGGCTACAAATATCCTTATTATGGAAAATATGTAACATTTCTCAAGACTTCACAGGGATGATGATAATGTGAACATATTTAATGTCAGCCACTGAACCAGATACTTAAAATGGGTTAAGACGGCCAATTTTGTATATAGTTTTTATCATATTTAAAACAAAAGTTAGAGGAGGTTGGGGAGATGGTTCAGTGGGTTAATACTTGCCATGCAAGTGTGAGGAATGGCATTCAGACTTCTAGAACCTACATAAATGCTGGTGGACCTGGTGCCTCCTAATGACCCCAGGAGCATCCAGGAGGTGGAGAAAGACTATGTGGAAGAATCTCTTAAGCCAGACTAGCAGTAATAGCTCAGCAAATGTGAAGATGAATCCTGGAAGACACCCAACTTCAGACCTCTTATGTGACCCCACATGTGTGTATGCCAAGCATGCACTTCCAAGCAACAATAACTAAACTTCATAGATCATTCTACTCACTGTCTCTTGCTAGTCCAATTGTAGAAAAGGGCCTTTTATACAAAGCACATACCTGTTGACAAAGCTCCCTAGTAGGACATACAATCACTGCAATTGGTCCATCACCTGGTTCCAATTCCTTCTGATCCATTATATGAATCAACATGGGCCAAATAAAGGCTGCAGTTTTCCCACTGCCTGTCTTAGCAATACCAATCATGTCTCTACCACTTAGTGCTACAGGCACACCCTAGAGAAAAAGAAAAGAAAGAAAATGTATATACACTCAATTCAAAATTCTTGGGAAAAATGACTACAGATGACATTCATTTACAACAGAACAAAAATATCCTGGGCCATGAACATTAGCTGAATCCTGACACTCCTATCAACTTGATTTAAAGGAAATAGCATTACCTTCATGTGGCTCAGCCATCATTTATTTAAAAAAAAAAAAAAAAAAAGATGACTCCCATTTGAACAAAAATATTGAAATAAAAACTTAATGATGTATAAAGGGAGTTACTAAAATTTTTTTGTATGGGGCTGGAGAGATGACACAGAAGTTAAGATCACTGTTGGCTTTTCCAGAGACGTAAGTTCAATACTGAGCACCCACATAGCACCCCATAATGCAAAATGTAAGCAAAATACCTATGTGCATAAAATAAAAAGAAAATTTTAAAATTCTCCCCTCAAAAAGAAATAATATATTTCACTTCATTTATATGTAGGAATTTCTCTTTCTTTTTTTGTAAAAGAAAAAATAAATTCTACCTTTGAATGGGAAACAGAAGCTATTAGTCTCAGTAATAAATGAGAAAATTTCATGTCATATGTAAAGGAATTCTAGTCATTGAAAGCACAAAATATACCCATAAACAAATATTTTTCTGTGAGGTTTAGACAATAAAGTATTTTCTTCACATCATATTCTCAAGGTATTTAGCAGGTATAAAAATATATTTTCCAAAAATTCTCATTTTTCTTCAATGTTTAGAAGTTTCAGAGCTTTACATTTCCCCCCATTATGTTTTACGTACCTGACACTGTATTGGAGTTGGCTGTGTGTACTCAGACTTCCTAATTTGATGCATAAGTTGTTCATCAAACCCAAAATGAGCAAAACTACTTCCTGGTCTAGGAGGTGCAGCACCAGAGACCTAGAGACAAAGACAATCCCAGAAGACCAGTACTTTCACTTAAACAACATTACAGTTCAATAGAACACACTCAGATCAAGCATAATAAAGCTAGAATAAAGAGTGAAGAATAGGTTTGTAAGCAAAAACACCAAAAATGGTCAAACCTCAAACACGATGGCCTCGTGCAAAAGATATCATGGTAAGAATTCCTGACATAATTCCATCATACAATTTTAAATGACTAAGTATATAGAATTAACCCTGAATTAATTTTCTCATGAGAAATGGAAACGAATTATTCAACTAACTGAAAAAGTCATTCACATTCTTTTTACCAATTTGAATAAACATTAACTAAGATAACAAAAAAATTAAGATTCACTCTTGAGGTACATTAAAACTGCAAATAAGATGAAAACACATCTATAGTTACTGGTTATAAAGATGCAACCTACTGATTTCTCCAGAGTTAATGCTTCTCTTAGTGACAGTCTAGACACTATCAAGCCTCATTTCCACTGGGTCCCCGTAAAGAATGGGACGACTGAGCTCTGTTTTGTCTATATAGTAGGAGTAACTTTTCATTGCTTCTTTTGAGGATGCTCGTAATTTCTAATGAGGATCTCATTATACATATAACTAAAGACCTTTATTTGAAGGAGAAGAGTACTAATAACTTCTTAGAAATCAAGAGTGCAAACATGTATTTATGCATACATGTACATACATACTACTATGTCTTTGAAAACTGGAGTTTTTAAACATCATGTAGCAACTAATAAAGCAGAAATAAACCAGTCATTCATACCAGAGTAAACCAATATATTCTGTTATTTGACTTTAAAATATAAAAACATTTTAACATTACAATAAATGAGCAACTCAATTTGTTGGTGGCAATTTAAAGTATTATTGCAAAATTAGTACATGTATGTTTTTAAAAGACAAGCATTTATTTGAATATTTTTTTAAAAAGACTTTGTGTGTGTGTGTGTCCGTCCGTTCATCCAGAGAAGGTCTAATCCCTCTGAGCTTGAATACAGGTATCTGTGAGATGCCTAGCTTGTTACATGCAAACAGCTGAACTTCAGTTCTCATGATTAAGCAGTAAGCACCAAGCCAACTCACCAGCCTTCTCATTTACTATTTTTAAAAAAGAACACATCATATATAACTTGAAGCAAATATATCATAATTTCAAAATATTCTAACGGTTCATGGTTTGTTCACATCTGTTATTAATTCTACTTCCTATCTATGAAGATGTGTTTCCTATCTTTTAATCTTAGTCTACCTAAGTTCAGTACAAAGTTGACTGAATGTGCAAAACAAGATATAGGGCTGGTGAGAAGACTCAGCAGGTAAAGGCACTTGTCATCAGGCCTGACAATATGAGTTCTATTCCCAGGAATCACATGGCAGGAGAACCAACCTCTGCAAGGTGTCATCTGAAAGAAACTCCCCAATAGCTACACACACGTGTGCACACATACACAATGTTTTTAAAGGAGGAAAAGTTAAAACCAAAATAATCTTTCTGAAATAACATCTTCAGGACTAAAACAATCAAATCAAGATACACAAACCCTAGGGCAATAATTATTACTCTCCCTAGGAAATAAATCTAGGATTACTTCTGGATAAACGATAATTCTAAATCTGTACAAACAGTGATGTAAGAATACTTGCGTAATGGTTCTTACCCGAAGGTTGAGTTTATGCCGCAGGTCTATTAACTGCTGTGGAGTGAGGTTGGTTATCTCCTCATGTTCATTGTAAAAATTTTTTTCAAATGGTGGATAGTCAATCTGCAGGTCCAATTATTCAAAGTTAGTCTAGAATTCAAGAGTCAATCCTGTAAGTTTGATTTTAATGTCAGATAACCTTTCACAAATATTATAAAAACAAAGGCATTCTTTCTAGAAAGATAATGAATTCATTTATTCTTGACACACTCTTAAAAAGCACAGCCTTTATTTTTCCCAACTCCTACCTTCAATCTACTTTCCACAGCAATCTCAGGCTTTAGTAACACACAGCAGAATAAAGAATTGTGGTAGTACTAAAGTCTCAGGACACATTGTTTAAAAGAAATTATTTCACAAATAACATTTATGCTTAGGATTAAGTTGTTCATCTAGGTCCAAGCATTTAAACATATTATCAGTGTCTCTCTTAGAGATAGGTTTGTCTTCAGAAAGAGTTCTAATTTTTTTTTTTTTAAGCATAGAATAAGGGTTAGAGAAATGGCTCTTGCAGAGGATCCACCTTCAGTTCCCAGCATCCACCTTCAGTGGCCCTAATTGCTTTTAACTCTAGAGACACAGATCCCTTCTGGCCTCTTTGGACTCTGCACTCCTGTGCACATACCATCCCTACCACATACACACATTAAAATAGATAAAACTCTTAAAATATTTATTTTTATTATATGTAGGTGTCTGTGAGAATGAATGTCCCATGTGTGCAGATGCCTGGGGAAGCTACCACAGGACAACATCACATTCCTTGGAACTGGGTTCCTGCTATGGATGCGGGCACTATGACCTACACCTGGGGCCTATGACCACCACAACAAGTGCTCTTAACCGCTGAGTAACTTCAGCAGTTTCAAAAATAAAATCTTTAAAGCTATAAAATTGCTCACATAACTTATTAAAATTAATGGCCAAGCCTATTTTGGCTAATTTGTTTGGATTGTTTTTTGAGAAAAGTATTTTAATATGTAGCCCAGGCTAGCCTTGATAGTGCTGGGATTAAAGGCATGCATCACATATGGTTTTATGAAATGCTGGGGATTAAACAACAAGCCTTGTGAATGGTAGGCAAGTACTCTACCAACTAAGTTAAAAATCTCTAGCCCCACCGGGCAGTGGTAGCGCACACCTTTAATCCCAGCACTTGGGAGGCAGAGGCAGGTGGATTTCTGAGTTCGAGGCCAGCCTGGTCTACAGAGCGAGTTCCAGGACAGCCAGGACTACACAGAGAAACCCTGTCTTGAAAAACCAAAATCTCTAGCCCCAAATTTTCTTTTTATAGTATGCAACTGTTTACAATAGGCCTTTTAGGTTTTGAAATAGTTTCATTCAGTAAACAAAGCTAAGTTGCAAATCACTATGCAGTCTAGGCTGACTTCAAACTCTTGGCTATCCTCCTGCCTCTGTCTCATAAGTGTTGAGACTATGATGAGCAAGTTTAGATTATGAATGCCTCATGGAATTTCTGATCCAACCACTTAGCAGAAATAAAGATTTCAAACTATGAAACTGTATCAGTTAGAAACAAAGCAAGAAAGGTAATACCTCTGAATGATCAATGGGAGGAAGGGGATCAATAATCTTTTTGGAAGGTGCAATTGGATTTCCATCACTATCATATTCCAGATTGTCTTCCTCTTCCTCCTGAACCACCCCAGCAGTCGGGTTCTCTGCCATGTATCGAAAATAAGCTTCCTGCAGGAAAGCACAAGAGCACAATCAAATCTAAGGACAGTTAAAACCATTTCTACATTTGTAATCAGTGTACAAGCAGTGCACACACAGTGCACAATAAGGTTACACAATCTAAACGAATATCTATCAAATAAGGAAAGACTTTCACTAACATAGCAATGATTTCTTTTACAATAGCAATACTCAAAATCAATGAGCAAAACAATATTACACAGATTTGACTTATTTAACAAAAGCCTTCCTGTTTGTGGGGACTTCTTATTTACTCTGCCCAGAGCTGAAGAAGACATGCTTTGGCTTTATACTAATCCAAGTTTGGAAGTTAATACTGATTAGAAAGATCACAAACTTGGAAAGTCTATGGTTCTCACCATCCCACTACTAGACAATAGAGAAAAGAAGTACTAATGGACAGTTACTAATGTTCCATCTAAAATGTAAGAATCACAAACAAGTACTGGAAAGAGCCCAAAAAACAGCAACAACTTTTATTACTGGTTTATCACAGTAAACTTAAAATTTGGTTTTAAAAAAACTGAGTAAGGTTCTTTTTTTAAAAAAATTTCAGCTGACCAAAAATCCCACGTGCAACATGGGGGAAGGACATATGGAGATAGTATTAATTGGTCACACAGGTAGAAAAGGAGCAAGTCATTCAGTGAAGGCAAGCTCTGACCTGTCCCCAATATCAACTTTGTGGAGTAAAAATAAAATATAGAAATACTGCATAGAAACTCACTTGGTCATCTTCCTCTTCAATGTCATCTCGAATACCCCTGGAAAAACAAGCGGAGAAACAAACTTCCCTGCAAATGTTCCACATACCCAGCTCCATACTTACAGCAGCTTAGTGTTGAATTCCATACAGTATAGGAACTCTCAACACTAACATTAACAAAGCAACAATAAGTATACTGTACACGATCTACCCATAACATATGTGTGGCTTAACTCTATGAGCTAATTAAAGTTTCCCTCTTTTTGCAATGAGATGATATGGGACCTTAGAAACACCAATTATCAACTGATATGAGAGATAAAACCTAGCTGGGTGGTGGTGGCCCATTCCTTTAATTCCTGGGAGGAATTAAACACCCCAGAGGCAAATGTAGGTAGATCCCTATGAGTTCGAGACCAGCTTGGTCTACAGAGTTCCAAGACAGCTAAGGGCAACACAGAGAAACAAACAAACAGTCACAGACAAAACAAAACAAACAAACAAACAAAAGTAAAACCTTTCTTTGTGAAAATAGGTTTAGAGGGATACTAAGCTTTGTCAATACATACAACAAATGTAACATAGTTGTATATTATGTATTAAAAAGAAATCAAAACCCTCCTGGGTTTGGTATACAGTTGAAAGAATATCACAACTTTATTGTTCCTATAGTGTCTAGCTCTATAATGAATTGTTTTCAGCCAAAATCAGTTACCTTGGGGACAGGGAGAAAAAGGAAAACTACATTAATTCTGTCATGAGTGTGGAATTAAAACTAGTACTTCACATAGACAATGAGCCAGTGCCACTTGCAACATCTCTCAGGAGTCTACTGCACAGATGACTATTGCTTACTTCCCACAGTCAGCTCTCTCTCATCACTTTCTACTCAGCTTACAGCGTTTCTTTCCCAAGGCAGCTAGAAGGATGCAACACACACCAAGCATCAAAAGATGGCTGACTCTCCATCTGGCATAGAAACCTTGTGAGGGGCCTGATTGCCAAACAGAGAGAAAAAAATGCCCAAACATGTGGCCAAAGGTTTTAGGAGTGTATTCAGCAGATGAAGAAGATTTCTTTCCCAGAAAATAAAGCATTTAAGTTCAGGGTTTGGTTGCTACAGAGTAATATCACTCTTTAGATGAGATTAGGTTTTACTTATTCGTAATTTTTATATAGTTTTATTATATAACCATCATAACTTCTAATTACTGATCACACAAGCATTAGTCTATTATTATTATGAGAAGAAATCTAAGACAATGAACCTAAACTTTAGTAACTATGCTTCTTTTACCCTCACTATAATTCACTTCCCATTTCCAATTACTCATAATCAAATACTTATTCTACCAAACAGAATGCCTTTAGATATTACAAATGCAAAGACTCAGCCATCTTCATACCTAGAAAAATACTCAAGATACAGACACAGCTCAAGTAAAGATCTTTGTGTACTCTAACATTCTTTCCTTTATAAGTTCTTAAGAACAGTCTTTGCGATTCTTCGACATTTCTATGAAACCTTTGTGAGAGTGGAGGAAACAACTTACTTCACGTTTTTTCTTTCCTTGTCCTTTTCTTCAAGTCTCTTCATGTCTCTAGCCGCCTGGTCCTAATGAAACAAAAGGCTACATGGAGTGACATCAATTTAAAATGCTGCAAGAGAAATGCATTACCAACAATTTATATATTGAAACATATTAATCACAGCTTTCCTTATGTGTTCTGACACTTGCATTTTCTTGTAATCTTTCAGGAAGCTTTGACAAATATTTTTCAAAGACAAATATCCAACTGTCTTTTGCTATACAAAGATTTCACAGTTTTTAATTGTAATACATATGCCACACACATATATATAAGTGCATATACATTTTTAAGTGCTTAATTCACCATCAATAAATCTTTGGTGATTTTTTTAAGAAAAGGAATAACTTGCTACAGATGTCCTGAAATTCAAGCAAATCAGCCTTTAAGTTTAGCCTGAAGTAGATGTAGTTGAAACAAAACCAAAATCCTGCACTACCACCACAAATAAACAAACAAAAAGACACACCCATGCATGCACGTGTGCGTGCGCGCGCGCACGCACGCACACACACACACACACACTCTCACATACACACACACCAAACCAAAACAACAATACACAGACAAAAGCCAAAGGGAAAAACAGGTATATTGAGTTCAGACGCTTAATTTGTGGAAGGATGGCTCTGAACTGAAAAGTAATTTTCCCTCCACCTTTCCTCTGATCCTGCCTCCCAACATCTGGCATTTTTGCTTTTACAAATTAAAGGTGAGGTGGGATGAGTAAAAATAGTGATACAGGCTGGTAGGAGCTGGAGATGCTTCTAAAAGTCTCCAACAAGAGCAGTCCTAAAGCCTAGCCTAGTGGCACCCACCTTTAATCCCAGCACTTAGGAGGCAAAGGTAGGCAGATCTCTTGAGTTAAGAGGACAGCCTGGTCTACATAGTAAGTTCCAGGACAGCCAGGGCTATACAGACTCTGTCTCTCAAAAACAAAATCAAAACCCCTCTAATAAAAATTACCTAATCTTAAATACTAATAAAGTTGAAAATGTGCTATAAAAAAAACAGTAAATTAAAATCTTTAGGAATAAAATTAAAAGTGTATCATTGTTATGTTTTCCACACTCAATTCTTATACATTAGAAAATGACAACAGAAAGAACAAAAGAAAAAAAGAAAAGAAAAACAAAACAAAATAGAAAATGACAACAGTAGATCACTGCTCTAAACTGATCCTTTGTTCTTTTTATACATTTGGAAATTAACACTAGAATTATTTTTTTCCAAAGCCCTTCAGCATAAAGAAAACATGAATTTTTTTATCTTTGTATTTTAATTTAGGTACTGACAATCAGACCCAGGTGGTACTCTAGGTACTCTAGGACACAGTGCTCTCAGAACTGTATCTCCTCTGGTCCCTGTATTTTATCTTTCAAAAAAAAAAAGAAAAAAGTCACTACATATACCATGGCATGATCAGTTGTTCTACAAATGAAATGTTTTCATCAAAGAGGAATTGTTTTTAAAAGAAACATTACATACAACTACTTTCCAAGGGACTGGGTTACTAGAGACAAGTCTAGGGCTATAAACTGAACACAATACCAACAATATTGTTACATAAAACAAATAACTACATTTGCCAGACATATTTTTGGTTTTTTTATTGTTTGTTTTTTGAGTTTCAAAGTTTCTCTGTACAGCCAGGGCCTATCTTGGACTTACTCTGTAGACCAGGCTGGCTATTAACTCAGAGATGTGCCTACCTCTGCCATCTGAGTGCTGGGATTAAAGGCATGAACCACCACACCCTGAATAAAAAAAATTCACTTCTTATATGCAAGTATACACGCTATGTGTGTGTGTGTGTCTAGTACACATTGAGGGTAGAAAAGGACATCAGAATTCTTAAAACTGAAATTATAGCCATGTGGATGCTAGAAGTTGAACCCAGGTCCCCTGGAAAACCAGTAATGTACTCTTACCCACTGAGCCATCTCTCTAGCCTCAAATATTCTTTTAAGCCTATATAAATCTTTTCATTAGAACACTGTCTAAAAATAAACCTTCATCAAATTCAAGTCTTAGAAAAGTTCATATATTGTAGAAGTTGGCATTTGACACCAGGACTTTGTCTTAAGACTCTGACACTCTTCAAACTCTGACAACTGATTGATCTGTACTTAGCTAAACAAATCTCCTAACACTGCACCAAAGACACTCAGGAGCATGTTAGTGCACGCAAAAGAATTTCAACTATTACATGTCAGGAAAAGAATTTGGCCATTCTCAGATAACTCATTCAAAAGGAGCCATATAAACTTACAGAACTATAAATGTAAACCTAAAAAAAACAACAACAAAACCAAGAGCTGATTTTTCTTATAATTTATCATTAGGATTATCATGAAATAGTGGGGCTGGAGCGACAGCTCTGTACTTAAGAACAGTGGCTGCTCTGCTCTTCTAGAGGCCCTAAGTTCAATTCCCAACAACCATATAAGCTTACAGCCCTCTGTCTCTGTAATGGGATCCTACCCGCTTCTGGTGTGCAGGCACACATGCAGACAAATCTTATATTCAAATACACAAATAAACATAAAAAAAATGAATGAATGAGACTTCTGAGAAATACTGGACTGTAGGAAATGTCCCTCTCTCAAAAGCATGAAGAAACCATTGTGTATAAGCTATCTCAAACACTATGTATCTTTCATTTTTAAAATTAGTTACTTAACTTACTCAATACCTACTACGTTGCAAGATACATTTATGCCTTGAATAATTTTCATAAGTTTTGGTAAATGTCTTCAATGGTCTGTTAACTTGAAAAATTATGTAAAGGCCAGGCATGTGGTTCACAGCATTCATATCCCAGAATTCAGGAGGCAGAGGCTGGAAAAATTCCAAGGCCAGCCTGGTCTACACAGTGAGTTCCAGGATGGTCAGGACTAAGTAGACTCCCTGTCTCAAAACAAACAAAAAACCTATAAGCTAGAAGAACTCAGAGACATAAAGAATACAGGGAATGGAGTTGAATTCTGTCTTGACCGTCTATGAGGTTTATTTTCTTTAGACAAATAGGTTGTTTAAATCAAAAGTGAGAAATCTAAACATTTAACAGATATCAAGCTACCAATACATAGATATTCCCAGGACAAAAAAACTATCCCCCTGTGCTGGGTACAGGTCTTACAAGGTAAGCTATTATGGTGCTATTCAGGCTGCAGTGGGAGAACAGTGTCAACAGTCTCACTTAGTTCTGTGGCTGATGAAAGCTGGACACAGAACACATGGAGGTTACGATTTAGTAATGAAATACTCCTAAAAAGGGTCCCAAGTTGGGTTTACTGCCTAGTTGGTGGCACCATAGAGGAAGCCCTGGAAACTTTAGGTGATGGGCCCATCTAATTCTAATATGAAGTTCTTTAGGTTTAGCTTCCTTATGAAGTAGAATTTAATAAATGCTAGGGTGCATGAGACAGTATTTCACTTAAGAATATATATACTAAGATTCTTGTAACAAAACATACATTTGAGTAACTATGTTCAAATATTGCAATTTACTATTCCTGCCACTCACTGATTACCTCTGAAAATGCTTGGAGGGCAAACGGAAATAGAAAAAAGATTCTAAAAAACACCAGAAACAAAACAAAAATCAAACAAAAGCCAAAACAAAAAGATCAAAAAAGGGGACTGGAGAAATGGCTCAGTGGTTA
Source organism: Grammomys surdaster (assembly GCF_004785775.1). Taxonomy (NCBI): domain Eukaryota; kingdom Metazoa; phylum Chordata; class Mammalia; order Rodentia; family Muridae; genus Grammomys; species Grammomys surdaster. The sequence continues at coordinate 6,119,340 of NW_021604790.1, read as the reverse complement.
AGAGCCCTAACTGCTCTTGCAGAGGTCCTGAGTTCAATTCTCAGCAACTACATGGTGGCTCACAACCATCTGTAATGGGAACTGATGCCCTCTTCTGGTGTGCCTGAAGACAGCTACAATGTACTCAAATGAATAAAATAAATATATCTTTAAAAAAAAAGAGCATTTGTTAAATACTTCAATCTGCCCAATATTTTAAGGAAACAAGCCAACACTTGCCTCCACTTCAGCCATGAATGCCTCTAAGGGGTCATCGTCACTGTCAGAGTCTGCTGGCTTGGAATGGAACTGCTGGCGGGTAGGTGAGTTTTCAGCAGGAATGTAAGGTAAATCTACATTGCTGGAGTCTTCTTCTTCATCTTCAAAATACCTGAAAGTTAAAACAAAGACTAGTAAAAAGACTGAAACATTCGCTAACACTGTGGTATATGACATTAGTATGAATTCTCAGCTGGCTTTGTTGGCACATGTCTGTGACCCTTGCATGGAGGAGATTGAAATAGAGGAATCATGATCACGGACAGGTAGGGCTACATATCAAGATCCTACTTCAAAAAACAAGTCCATCAAATGCCATATGGATTAAATACACAGGTTTTAAGCTTCAGTTGACTCAAACACTGAAATCCTGTGTTCATCTTGTTCAGAACACTAATCAGGAAGAAAATACCATTCCTGAATAACAATTTAAGCAAGCAAGTGAATACTGTAGACCTTATACTAAGCAAATTCAGGGTGGGGGGGCAAGGACTTCAACCCTGGAAATCATTAATAACTCATACTGATTCAATCATCAAGAATTATCACTTACGCGTTTTCTTCATCAAAGTTGGCCCGTTTAGATCCAATTTTGTAGAAAGAAGGAAGCTGTGGTGGAGCAGACTTTCCAAATCCAGAAGAAGAGCTGGCTGCCCCAAAGGCACTGTGGGACTGCTGTGGCAGTTTGGCTTCCTCCTTCTTCCCAGCACTGATGGCAAAACCTCCAAAGCCAAATCCCCGCTTGGTTCCAGGGCCACCTTTATTCCAGTTCATGATGCCAATGACTGGTGTTAAGAACAAGATGCACATGTATTAATGTGACTTTGTAAACAGTCTCATTAACCTACATTTCATTTTCAATGCCTACCCACAAATTTAATTTTTTTGATGGTACTGCTCAGTTGTAGAGTACTTACCTGCCCCATGTGTGCAGGAGGCCCCAGTACCACACGAAGGCCTGTAACACTGGCCTTCAGATATAATTACAACTTCAACCAAATGACTTTTCTCTTAAAATATTGAAAAAACAATTATTCATTTTATTAAGATCTCAAACAAAAGAAGTAATTTTATGAGGTTGTGTAAAATAACCTTTTTATTGGAGGGAGTTGTCAAAAATACTCATAAGACAGTAACTATTCTGGGACCTCTAAGATAGGATAGATTGCAAGACAATCCCTAAGCTTTATCTTTACTATCATTAGAGAAAGAGTGTGTGTATGTGTGTGAATATGAACACGTGCTATGTACAAGTGTGGAGATGAGAGGACTGTCATCAGGCTCTCTTGTCACCTTCTAGGAAGTGCAGATCAAAATTCAAGTTTATCAGGCGGCTCACTCACTGGTCCTTCTTCATCTTTGCTTGTTCCCCACCCGTACCTCCCTCCCTCCTTCCCTTTTTTCTTTTTTAATAGTCTTGGTTGGTCTCACAGTCAGAGAACCACCTGCCTCTTGAGTACTACAACTAAAGGCATGTGCCACCACCTGTGGCTTAAATATTTATTCTTAAGCATTTATTCCAGTAAATTTCATTAAACACAAATCCAGTTTTAAAAACAGGCATGGGAGAGGCAAGTGTGGTGGCACACACTTTTAATCCCAGTACCTGGGAGGCAGAGGCAGGCAGGATCTCTTTGAGTTAGAGGCCAACCTACGCTACAAATCAAGTTCTAGGATAGCTAGGGCTGTTACAGAGAAACCCTGCCTTAAAAAAAAATAAAAACCACAAACAAACAAGAAGGTAAGGAGAAGACTAGAGAGATGGCTCAGAGGTTAAAAGCACTGGCGCTCTTCCAGAGAACCCAGGTTTGATTTTCAGCACTACATGGTGGCTCAAAACTGTCATGACACCAATCCCAGAGGACATAATGCCCTCTTCCAGCTCCACTGGAACCAGGTTATGTACATGGTACACATACACACATGCAGACAAAACACTCATACACATTACACACATACGCACACATACACACAACATAAGCAAAAGACTTGAATAGATTTCTCCAAAGTCAATATGTAACTGGTCAGTAAATTACATGAACAGACACCTTGCATCAAAGCCAGGTATGGTGATGCACACATGCAATGTCGGTACTCAAGATTCTAAAGTAGAAGGATCTCAAGTACAAGACCAGCTTGGTCTACATAGCAAAGGACTGACTCAAAAATCCCTACATTATAAACAATGAAGGAAATGTAAATCAAAACCACAATGCATACCATTCATTTCATAGCAATCAGGATGGCTGCTATTAAAAAACAGTAGGCTATCTCATAATGCCTCAAACAAACAAACCCTAGAAACAAACAAACAAGCCCTAGAAAACAGCTTCTTATCAAGATATCCTTGAAAGCAAAGAAATCCCTTGCTCTTGCCAAAGCAAAGGCCAAAGCAGCACTCAGGACTGATCGATGCTCAAAGCCACAAAAATAAAGATCAGCATATCACCCACCTTCTGGCTGCCCCTAAGACTGTACTAACCCAAAAGCAACACAAGTATCCTCAGAAAAGTGCTCTCAAGAGAAACACACTTGATCACTATGCTATCAATCCCCCATGCACAGTTGTCATGAGAAGACAGAGACAATTTGTTGCATTCACAGAGGCTCATCAGGGTTGAAATGCAACTCCAACACACCCTGACTAAGCCCAACAGCCTTATCAGGCCTGATGGAGAGAAGGCATATCCAGGACTTTATTGTGCTGCCAACAAAAGTGGAATCATCTAAGTCTAAGAATTGAGAAGATAACTCAATATATTGAGGTAGTGAAAGTACTGGCAGAGATGTAGGGAAACTGGAACTTCTGTGAATTACTGGTAGAATGTGAAGTGGTTCAGTAACTATGGCAATCAGTATTTTTTCTTCAAAAAGATCAAGCAAGATCAACAAGATAGATCACTGGATAACTGAGTACTCGCCTCGCCTGAAAGACCAAAGTTCAATTCCTGGGATCTACATAGTGGAAAGTGAGAACCAAGTCCTTCAAGTTGTATTCTGAACACAAATAAGTACATATAGGTTTTTAAACTTAAAACAAACAAACAAACAAAACCTTTGGAAATAAAACACCACACTCAAACTAACCAGGCCCAAATACATAACTTAGTTAACTTACATACAGCTAGAGTTGGCATTTAAAATGTAAGCTGTAACGCTTCATATTAAATGTATGCATTTATCCACCACCAAAACAAATAAAAATCATGACAAAATTGGGGGTGGGAGATACACGAAACACTTATTCTAGTTGGAATTCTATCAATAAATGTTTTGGGTCTGTTTTCTTTTGGTTGTCATTATTGTTCATTAAAAGAACATAGAATTGGCATATAACCCAGAAATTCCACTTATAAATATACACCTCCCCCAAATGAAATCAAAGTTCATTCAAGCTCACAGCAACATTAATAGTAATAGGCAAAAGGTAGCATCCACCCAAGTGTTCACTGACAGATGAATGGTTAAACAAAATGTTACCTATACCTTAAACAGAATATTACTTGGGTTTAAAAAGAAAATTCCAGGGAAGTTATACAGTTCAGTGGTATGGCACTTGACTAGCACAGGTGAGGCCCCAGATTCCATTCCATCCCAAGTACTGGGAAAAAACCCTTTAAAAACTAAAACACCGATTTTGTAAACAAACAAAAACCCAAACAACCCCATGTAGCAGAATCAACTCAAACTAGATCTTGGTAAGCGTCATTGCTTCATTCTGACAACTACCGACTCTCTGATGTGTGCTCCCCAACTCTACGGAGCACATGCCGTCCTCCTTCCCATCTTTATCTCCACTACTGCAACTCACTAACAAGACCGGCAGTTACCAAGCCCATATCACTACTAGAGTGATCGTTACAGCAAAATACATGGAGTGCTTATTTTGTGTCAGGCAATGTTTTTTTAGGTTCAGCGGATACAAGCATGGAATCAGAAATCCTTCAGGGAATTCAATGTGGTCGGAGATGGGGGGTGGGGAAGGAGGGAAGGAATGACATTATTCTATTTTAGATAGTAAAAATACTATGAAATGAAAGCAAGCAGGATTAACACGCCAGAAGACTCACTGAGCTAAGTATACTACTCATCAGGGCAATAGTTCCCACAACTCTGCCTCAACAATGTCTGCTGTACTGTAAGTATGCTATACACATCGAGAAGCTGCATCCTCAACTAACAAAACTTCCATAATTTATAAAACGTGACTTTTATGTAGGAAAAGTATAAAATGAAGTAAGAATGAGACAAAACTGAAAACAAAATGAATTTCTACTTCCTTTGGCAGAACAGCACTGTGTCTGTCAATACTGTGTAACCCAGGAAATTCACAACAAAGCATAGATCTCCTAAAGCCCACATACTCAGCAAAACCATCTTCAAAATACCAATTTATGTTTCTGTCACTCCCTTCAATTTAGCCACTCTCCAGTTAGTCAGACTGGAGTCGTGGCAGTAAATGACTTTAACCTCCCATACTACCCAGGGTTCCAAAGAAAATCAAGCAGTCTGGCGGAGTTTTTACCCCTACCTGGATTCTCCCACACTAAATCTCTGCTATTGACTTACTGACCTATCAAGGTTCTTCTTATCTGTACAGCTCACTTGAATAACAACACGAATATGATTTATCTAGAAAGTGACGTTTATGTTAAATTCTTTCTCTGGTCTGAATATCTGACACTATGTTATTCCTTAAACGTTATACACTTCATGACTGAGTATACTTACCTTTAATCTCTTACGTCTTCAAGAGCGGGCACTCATTATTCATGCTTTATATACAAGAGTTCTAAAGATGCCATGAAGTCCTGCTTGGTGTCCAGGTACCAAAATGTGATGGTTTAGTAAGAACTCTTAACAGGATTGTAAAATAATACCAGTTGGCTATACTCAAACTCTAATTCTGACACTAATAGCATGAATCTCAAAGATGTTATTAGCAAGTTTTCCATTTGCAAAATGGTGAGACTATCACACACCTTACGACCAGAGTAAAAACCAGAGTTAATGGGAAAAAAAGTGTGGTGACCCATGCTTCAGCAATCAAGAGGCTGACAGAGAGGATCCTGTGAGTTAAAGCCTAACTTGAGATACACAGTGAGTTCTAGACCAACATGACCTAAAGAGAGAGACTCTGTACCAATTTCAATAAGTAAAACTCAAACTGAATGAAACATGGTAACATAGTGCAACACACACTACAGGCATAGTTACCATTTCTCCAGAAAGCAACCTCTCCATTGGTAAAATGATAATATCACATCTCTTAACTCAGATTCACATTCAAGTATCACACACCACTTATGGTATCAAGATCACCAAGTCAGGGAATGGGGTTAAGTTTCATAAAAGAGCTCCAATGACAGTTGGTTAATATCTACTCTACTTAATAAGAACATCTATAGAGCCAGTTAGTTCTTTAATGGCTTAATAGGAAACTGTGACAGAACAGAAAATAGCTATATTCAAATTGTAATTTGTCGCTTTCTTTAATGTAATGCAAAGCTGTCAAAAACCCAAGAATTTCATCACATTCCAAACCTAATAAACTGTGAGCCAGTACAAGGTGAGAGTCATCTGAGAAGCACTCCTTTCCTATCGGTTTTCATGACGCCAAGGACAACTTGGAACTACAAAATTGATAGAACACAAATGTTAAGTGTATCCCTTCAAAAACCACACTATGTTATCACAATCTACATTACAGTGAATGGAATTGTATTACAATGTAAGTCAGATTTATCACTCCTCTGCTCAGACAGCCCGGTTTCATGCTGAGTGAAGACGAAATCTTCAAAACAGTCTACAAGGCCCTGGTTGCTTTGTTTTCCTTTCTTTATGATCTCATGTATAATTCTCTCATTTGCTAAACGCTACAAACACTCCTTTAACAGGCCCAGCTTTGTCCCCTTCAAGGCCTTCGTGATTGCTGTTCCCCTGCTCAGAACGTTCCTTTCTCCAGATACTTCCATAGGTAGATGCCCTCACCATCTTCTAGCTTGCTTAAATATTGTTTGTTTACCCAAAAGGCTTTCTAAAACACCCCTACACATAAAATAATAATAAAAAAAGTTACACTTAGAAATATGCTCATTTTGATCTTCTAGACCACTCTACTGCAGCTTCTCCCAAGCCTCCTGTGCTGGTACAGACTACTCCTTTAACATATAGCATAACACACATCCATCCTTCATTCCTCACTAGAAAGTTTCATGAGGGGACTGGTAAAATGGTTCTGCAGGTTAATCGCCTGACCAAAGTTCCATCCTGAGGACCTACATGGCAGAAGGAGAAAACCAACTCCTATAGGTTGGCCTCTAACCTCTACAAGAGGGTATAATATACATAAAGAAACATGTGCAAAAAAAAATACTTAAAAATTTCGTTGAGTGCAGCGGTCACAGACTTAACTCAGGCAATTCGAGAGAGAATAGGCACAGAGGCAACATTTTTTTTTTAATTAAATTACCTTAGGCCATGTAATTCTCCTTCTAGGTAAAGGAAAATAACATTTTCTTCCCTAGAAGAATAAATTTTTGTGTCAGAGTTACCTGCCAGAACAGGATTGGGCTCTACGAAGTTTAAATGAATTAAGACATAATCCCTGCTGTTCAGGTGTGTGTGTAGACAATACAGAAATAACACTTGCAAAAAACAAACAAACAAACAAACATACATGCAGGAAAGCCACAAAACGACAGCCTAAAGGCGTAGGGGTGCAAAGTGAAAAGCTAAGATGACAGAAAAGCTTATATATGCTTCCAAACTTCAATAGTATAATTTTTCGTTACGTTTCTGGTACGCGTTTGCAATCCATATATATTATTTAGTCACATCAGGTAGGCTCAAGTAGGCCGCAAAAAGTTTGTAACTGTGGTGATGATGTTAATCATGACCTACTCAAGGCTTCACAAAGATCAACGACTATTACTACCTTCCAATCTGTCAACTTCCTCTACAGAGACCCTCTCCCTCCATTTGTGGGCCTGCAATCCCCAACAACTACCAACAGGGATCAACACACCTCCACTGACTCTCACAGCTTAAGAGCCCAGCACCCTGAAAATTCCTTCCTGTAGCCCATCAAGCACCGCCTCCGGAAAGCCGCCAAGCGGGCCTCGTTAAGACGTGCGAGGAGCAGAGCCGTGGGAAGGCAACGGAGCTCCGGAGGGCCGCCCCCGGGGCTCCAGACCCCGTACTCATCCCTCCCCGGACCCCTGCAGCCTCCCGTGTCCCGAGGCTCTGCCGATTCTTTGTTAAGCGAGACCGAGGTTCCTCCGCCCTCGCCAGGCCCCAGTTACCTCTCGTGCCCCCGGGGCTAGCGGGACTGCGTCCGGAGAGCCCTCTATACAAACCTGATGCTGCGGCTGCAGACGCAGTTGCTACTACAGTCGGCGCGAAAGAACCCCCGCGGCCCAGCGTACGCGCGGTGCGGGACCGCGTCCAGCCGCGCTCTTCCTCCGCCCCCTTCGCCGCCGCCTCACGGCCCGTTGCTGACTGGGGGTGGGGAGGGGGGGTGCATCTGACATGCGCGCTGAGGAGGGCGCGAGCCGAAGGGTGTGGCTGGGGCTACGGCTCCCGAAAGGCGCCAATTACGCCTGCCCTTCCGATTCCGGAACACAACATAAACACGTCACACACTCCGGACGGAAACCTGGTTCTGGGTGAAGAGTGTGTATGGCTCGTGTAGAGAGTAGATCTGGGATGAAGAGAGCGGCGGCGACAGGGAACCGCCCCAAAAATTCAAGATAATAGGCTGTTAACGGGAAACTTCATTTACTTAAGAATGTCGATCCTCCCTTAACTCTTGTCTCTTGCCAAAATACAAAACAACACACACACAACCCCCACGACTTGGGCAACATTTCCCTTCCTGCCTCTGTCCACGTGGTCCCATAGACTATGGCCACCTTTAGCTTCCGGAGCATCAGATCAAAGTGACGTCAACCCGACGGAACCCTACGGGAGAAACCCAGGCTCCGCCAGAGCACTTCTAGCCCAGGGGGACGGCGGGGGTTACGTAATTTTCCCAGCAGCCCTATCTCGCCTTGCGCCGACGTCCTTAAGGCCGCGCCCCGCCCCACCACGCCGCGCGCAGGCGCAAACTATCCGTACGCATTCTACGTAACGGACGGCTGAAGCTACGTGAAGAGTAGGGTACCGTGACTGAGCTACCTGTTCTGGGCTGTACAGGGACATTGCGGCCAGCAGATATCTTTGCGACCTGAAGGCAGAAACCAGACAAAGGCAGGCCGGGTGGTGGTGGTAGCCTCAAGAGCCCCGGGCCCGGTTGCAGCCTTGGGTGCAGGTAGGTAGCGGGCCATGACATGCCAGTCGGTGTGACCGGGCCAGGCCGAGCGGTGACTAAGTTGCGTGGCCGCAGAGCCAGGTACTGTTAATCTACTAACCAACCTTTAAGTCCGGCCGGTGGTGACATGCATTAATACCCGCAATTTATCTCTCCTGAATTAAAAAAAAAAAGATTAAACCTCTGTCCAACCTTTTCTGGTCCATTTTCTGTTGGGCTTTAGGAGTCATATTAGTGGTTTCGAGTAGATCCCAACCAACAGGACAAAATCTGAAAAAATATCCGGTGTGCAGTCAGAAGAATGGAGTATAGACACTAGGCTTCTCCGTGGTAGAGGTAGGACCAGACATTCGAAGTTTCACGGAAGCAACCACTACTAGAGTCGACCTTAACCGAAGGTTTCTAACATACAACTTATTTGTAACCAACACTTTGTAAGGTGACAGTAATATCTACATCATTTCTTGAAGTTTCATCATTTTGACTAATGGCACAAAGGCCTGAAAGGACAAGCAATGATTGCTACATTTACTCCTTTCTATTGAGTGAGCTTGTGGAAGATAATCAAGACGGGCATGTTAATGCTTGTGCCTGCCTTGGATTCTTGTGCTTTCTGCTTCAGAAGTCCTAGAAGCTGGGTGACCTGGTACAGAGCTGTGCATCTGAGAAATGGGTTGACAGGTACAGCCGAGTCTTATCAGAGAGAAAGCCAGTGCACAAATGGCTTGGATAATTTTAACCTAAATAACCTTGAGGGAGCCTGGTTGTATGAATTACATTAGAAATACTTCTGTGTTGTGAACGTTCATGGTGTAGACTGAGATTGAAATGACAAGACTGTCAAGTTGGCAAGGATATGTTGTTACTTCTACTTGAAAAGGGAGACACTAAAGCAGAAGATCTTCCTTTTTTGAGACAATGTCTCTTCCAGGCTGGCTTAAAACTCACTATGTAGGACAGGGCAGGGCAAGCCACTGGAACTCAGGGTAGCCCTCTTACTCTTAACTCTGGCTCCCTGGCGCTGGGATTACAGAATTAAGCTACTACATCTGCCCCCCCCCTTAAGTATAAGGTCTCACAATGTAGTCCTGGCTGGGTTTGAATTTGGACATGCACCTGCATTTGACTCCTGAGTGCTGGGACACCCCACTCCACCAACCCCTTAGAGTTTTTAGACAGGGTCTCATGAAGCCTGAACTCACTATGTAGAAGAGGATGGCCTTGAACTTTGGTCTCTCTGCCTCAGTCTCCCGAGTGCTGGGATTCTAGGAGTATACCACCACACCCAATTTTATATGGTCCTGGTATCAAGTGAGACACTCTTTAACAACTTGAGTTACATACCCAGCCTCCCTTTGTAACATTTTAAAAATTAACATTAATTTATTTATTTGGGTCAGACATTTATATAAGGGGAGAGGCATACCACTGTGCATGTAGAGATCAGAAGACAACTTGTAGTTTAATCATCAGTAGTAATACTTACACATCCCCATCAGTAGCCTTGAATGTCAATGCTTAAAAATAGATTTTTTTTCTTAGATAACTAAAGATAGAGGGCTGGTGTTTAGATGAGGGAGCAGAATTGAAAATATAAATGATTTTGTTGGTTGAAAATATTTTTGCATTGTCTTCTGAGATTGCATGCAAAATCAATACCCTTAGGCTGAGCCCATTTTGTAACTTAGTTGTATTGATACACTTTCTTTCTGTACTTGTGTTCACACTTGTGATGATCATAGCAATTGTGTGTCCAGGAGAACATATCTATAGTTGATCTGCAGGTAAATCGCTTTCTCTTTTAATACTGACAGTGAAGCCAACCTTTTATTTGTCAGAAGAATGACTACAAGGACTATACTGGCAAGCTTCATTTCAGTCTTGTTTTTTTTTTTAATTTATGGTTTATTTTGTAACTATTTACATATCCATTGTTGTATCTTATTCTCTATAGTCCTTAGTTCTTTTAAAAAGGGTTTTTTTTTTTAAATTTTTAATTTTATATGCATTGGTGTTTTGCCTGTATGCATGTCTGTGTGAGGGTTTCAGATTTCCTGGAACTGGAGTGGCAGACAGTTTTTAGCTGCCATGTAGGTGCTGGGAATTGAACCTGGGTCCTCTGGGAAGAACAACTAGTACTCTTAACTGCTGAGCCATCTCTCTAGTCCCCAGAAAGGTTTTAATAGTCTCTCAAAAATACTTTTGTGGGGGAAAAAAGCTTATGGAATGTATAATTTACAGAAAGGAGATTTTAGCGGGTTGAACCTAAAGAAATTAATAGTATATCTTTGTTTTTACCAAGAACTGCTGACAGGATTTGGATAGACCCTAGACCTCTTGGCCTCAGCTCATTGTTTCCTTTACATAGGGCTGTCTGCATCCAAGAGTATCGTGGAAGAGGAAAGCAGGAGGCATTTGTGAGATTGTTTATTTTTTAAGTAAGGGTCAGCCTGTAGATTGGTCTAGCTTTGAGCTCAGTATATAGCCAAAGCAGGCCTTGGGTTTCTGACCCTCTTCCCACTCCGAAGTACTGGATTGCCAGCATGTACCACCACACCTAGCTGCTCTGTAGATTACTAACAATTTACGAAATAGAATGATCATGTATGTGCAAAGGTAGTCACTTAGCACACACTGTTTCTCACGGCTTATTTTTAAGGTGCAATGAAAGCCTCCTATGCTTTCTGTGTTGTCCTCTTGGTGTTTGGGAGCGTCTCTGAAGCCAAGTTTGATGATTTCGAGGATGAGGAAGACATAGTAGAGTATGATGATAATGATTTTGCTGAGTTTGAGGACGTCATGGAAGATTCTGTTACGGAATCTCCTCAGCGAGTGATCAGCACTGAAGATGATGAGGACGAGGCCACCGTGGAGTTGGAAGGGCAGGATGAAAGCCAAGAAGGTGATTTCGAAGATGCAGATACCCAGGTGGGGCTTTTGTTTTTTAAGATTTATTTATTTCTACGTGTATGAGTATTTTGCCTGCATGTAGGTGTGCAGTGTGCACGTGGTGCCCGTGAATCTTTTGGAACTGAGCAGCCATGTGGGTTCTGGAAATCAAATCCAGGCCCTTTGCAAGAACAACAAGTGCTCTTAATTTATGAGACATCTCTCCAGCCCCACCAAGTAGGTTGTTTATTATTGATTTATTGGGGAATTCAGGAGGATGGAAAAGTTTATTAGTGATTTTTCAGACAAAAACCCAATTATGGGGAGAATGTTGCTGTCTGGAGTCTTCACTCTTGTTTAGCTCTTCTAGTTTACTCTCTCGAGATATTTTTCTGGCTGTTGTTTTATTTTATTTATTTATTCATTTATTTATTTTTAAAACAAGGTTTCTCTCTGTAGCCTTGGCTGTCCTGGACCTGGCTTTGTAGACCAGGCCGGGACACCAAACTCTAGACCTCAGACTCACAGAGGTCTCCCTGTCTCTGCCTCCCGAGCGCTGAGATTAAAGGTGTGTGCCACCACCTCCTTTAACTCTTGTGACTATTTTGTGGTATGTTCCTACCTTTTACCTGGATAAAGCATTGTGTTTTCTGTACTTACTGGAGTAGATAAGGTCTGAACTGAGAGTAGATAATGGATGGATAAGAATTTAGATCTTTGAGTTTTAAAGTAAAGTAAGTGTCCTCATTCTTTCAGTGTTTGGGAGTTTTTATGTCATCTTTCAGGTTTGCTATTTATTTATGCTGTGTAGTATCTCATTTTGTTTGTTTCTGAGAAATGATCTCACTGTGTGTTTTGTTTTTCTCTTTATCATATGCTTTGGTATGCATGTCCAATGCAGAATTAAATTAATCAGATCAGGCTAATTGACGTATTCATCACCCACATAGTTTTATGTGTAGGAAGAAGATGTGAGAAAACTAGGACATTTTCTTTCTGTCTTTTTTGTTTGTTAGAGGCAGGGTCTCACCATGTAGCCCCAGCTATCCTGGAACTTGCTATGTAGACTAGGATGGCCTCAAAATCACAGACCACTTGCCTCTCAAGTGCTAGGATTAAATGTACTTGCCACCATGCTCAGCTCTCTTACTGAAATTCAAATCTGAAATGCAGTGTTAATGTCATTAAGCATGAATGTTTGTTTTCTGGAACTTGCTTATCCTATACCTCCAAGTTTGGGATTTTGCTAAAAGCATTTCTGTCTTCGTTCTGTACTTGTTGCTCAGGAGTCATGCCTTTCTCTACAGATGTCACCAACAAACGGCGACACAGCTGCTGGTGCCATTTGTAGACGTGACTGTGTTTTGTTTTTGTAGGAGGGAGATACAGAAAGTGAGCCGTATGATGATGAAGAATTTGAGGGTTATGAAGACAAGCCAGATACCTCTGCTAACAAAAATAAAGATCCAATAACAATTGTTGATGTAAGTATATAAGATTCTAAATCACAAACTAAACAATAACCGTTAACACCATAACTATAATCCATGGTGCACAGTGGGTGTTGGAATACTAGTGCAGTCTAATAAAGAGCCTAGCATGAGTTGTGATGGGCATCCATCACTGTGAAGCAGCTCTCAGGTTGTCGTCTAGCCTGTCTACCTTTACTTAATTCAAATGTAGTAAGTGGGTGTCTGAGCATGCTGAGCTGGGTACATTTGATTGTCTTTACATTTTCTTTCTTTTTTTGTTGTTTGAGACAAGGTTTTTCTATACAGTAGCTCTGTCTGTCCTAGAACTTGCTTTGTAGACCAGGCTAGCTTAGAACTCACAGAGAGCGGCCTGATTCTGCCTCCCCGAGTGCTGTGACTAAAAGCATGTGGCACCACACACAGATGTACATTTTCCTAAAGAGTCTTTTAAAAGCTGACCTGGAACTGGGCATGGTGGCCATGCCTTTAGTCCTTTTTGGTTTTTCAAGACAGGGTTTCTCTGTGTAGTCCTGGCTGTCCTGGAACTCACTCTGTAGACCAGGCTGGCCTCGAACTCAGAAATCCGCCTCCCTCTGCCTCCCAAGTGCTGGGATTAAAGGCGTGCGCCACCATCGCCCAGCCAAGGCAGATCTTTTGACTTCTCAGTTCTCTGGTATACAAATCAAGTTCCAGGACAGCTGGGGCTCAGGTTCCAGGACAGCTAGGGCTATAGAACCTTGTCTTGAAAACAAACAAACAAAAAAACAAAATAAAAAGCTGACCTAGAAGATCAAAATGAGCATACTTTTCTAAATGTAACTTTTTTATTATTTTGTGTGTAGGAGTGTTTTTTTCTGCATGTATATTAGGTACACCATGTGCATGCCTATTCCTCTTGGAGAACAGAGACAGTATCGGATCCCCTAGAACTGGAGTTAGAAATGGTTATAAGCTACCATTTGGGTGCTAGGAACCAAGCCTATATCCGCTCCAAGAGCAGCCAGTGCTTCTAACCATTGAGTCTTCTCTCTGAACCACTAAAGTATAACTTTTTCCCAGTGAGAGTTATATCACATATCCGCTTCTGTGTATGGGCTTTTCATTTTTCATCCATTCCTTAGACTCTTGTGTTTAATCTCAGCCAACATTAAATGGGAATTTTTCCTTCTTTAATTTAAGGTTCCTGCACACCTCCAGAACAGTTGGGAGAGTTATTACCTAGAAATTTTGATGGTGACTGGTCTTCTTGCCTATATAATGAACTACATCATTGGGAAGAATAAAAACAGCCGACTTGCTCAGGCCTGGTTTAACTCTCATAGAGAGCTTTTGGAGAGCAATTTTACCTTAGTGGGTAAGTGAAGCCAATCCAAGTCCAGCAGCCTGCCTGGAAACAGTCTGTTAAGAACAGTTTATCCCTCACTCAGCAAAAAATAGCTAAGTGCTTTCACGGGATGCTGACTGCAGTGCATTGGTTTTTTCCAAGGACCCTATTTTGTAGGGTTCTATATATGAGTAAATTAAATATATAGGCTCATTTTTTATTAGTCAACAGTAGAATTACTAAATAGCTTTTGATACAGTCAATATAAAAGCAAAATTTGAAAATTCCTTTTGAAATAAGAAACTGCCATTTTAGGTAGTTTGATAAACTAATTTCAGTTTGATTTTTAGAAATGGGAAATTCTCACAATTTCTTCAAGTATGTCACAGGTGCGATACACACGCAGTCTGTAGGGTAGGCAGCTGTGTGAGGTTGTGAGGGCAGCCACCTTCACACTCAGCACCTCAGTCTCCTTAGTGACAAGCTCCCTCCCACCCATCTGCTGCAGTTCACACGCACTGTCGTGTATGTTACACTGTGGGGTGTACTTCACACACATTGTTTTGTCTGGTGGTTTTAGTTGTTTTAGTTAACTTGTTAGTGCTGTGTGTATTGGAGGTGGGCAGGAGTGCTAGTGGCAGCAAGCATAAGCAGGAAAAACCACCTGTGGGGTTCCTTCTCTCCCGCCACATAAGGGTTCCAACATTCAGGATTTAGTAGCCAGTGCCTTCACCAGCTGAGCCATCTTGCTGGTCGATTCTGAAGCCCTGAGCAGGCCTCTACCTTCCTAATGCCACCAAGTTAAGCCTCACAAAATGTTGGGGTTTGTTTGGTTGGCTTTTTTTTTTGTCACATATTGTTTCTTAATTGTTCTTTGTTGCAACACTGTTAATTAGATATAGTTTGGCTTTTGTAAGAAGGAAAGTCATATTACAGCTTATCTAAGAGGTTAAAGTACAGCTGTTATTAGACTATATTAAACTATACCTGTTTACCAGCAGGTGATCTCTTCCCTGTTTCATGGTTTTCATGGTGTTTTTTGATCAGAGAATTTGGGTTGGGGGTGGTGGGGAACATTCTTTGGCTCATTGCCCTTCCTCTTCTTCATGCCAGACAGAGTCCACAACTTTTTTTATGAAAACAATAAAGAGTTTTAAAAGTAAAAAGAAGTCCCACCTGTACTAGGCTTCTCCTACCTCTACAGCAACCATCGGCACCCCAGCACACTGGGCCCAGCAGATGATAAAGAGCCTGTCTGTCTCCCTGATGCCTGGTCTTGGTGCCCGCTGTGCACTGGTAGCAGTGGAGATACCATTTTCTCTGCTCTCTGCATATATTTACAGAGGAACATGAATGGATAGCAACATAAAACGGTGGAACAGTGGAAATCAGTCACTTTGCACAGGAATCTCTGGGAGTTGTTCGCTGTAGTCTGCGTGAAGTTGGTATAAAATTGAGATAAAATAATGATTTTGGTGATTTGAAATGTCTGGAAACTGCCTTTGAACTCTAACCTGTCAGAGGTAATTGGAATTAATGGGGCTCATTCAGAAAATCCAGGCCTTATGTACAAATGTTGGTATGAAGACGGTTGACTGAGAGATGACCCTGAGTGTGTCTTCAAGACTAGATGAATTAAGGTACGATGGAACAGGTGATCAATATAGACATCACATCTATTAAGGTGTAAAACCTTTAAAATATATTGAAGTAAAAGCAGCAGTGCTGATCTTATAATCCCTGTCCAAGGAAATTCTGTGAGATAGCAAAGCATCGCTGTCTAAAGTGATCCAAATGTCCAGCGAGTCAGATTCAGTGCTCTTACTCTTAGGGGATGACGGGACTAACAAAGAAGCCACAAGCACAGGAAAGTTGAATCAGGAGAATGAGCACATCTATAACCTGTGGTGTTCTGGCCGAGTGTGCTGTGAAGGCATGCTTATCCAGCTGCGGGTGAGTAGGGAGCTTCTGCTCTGACAAATAACTTCCCTTACGTTTTAAAATCAAGATCTGAGTATTGTATTTCTACTAGTTGGCAAATGAAACATTTGAGTCCCTCCAAGGCTCTTCTGTAAGCATAAGCTACAAGGTATTGACTTATTCCTCTCATTTTTTCAGTTCCTTAAGAGACAAGACTTACTTAATGTCCTGGCCCGGATGATGAGGCCAGTGAGTGATCAAGTGGTATGTATTCCTGCTGGTTTTCTTGGTACAATCTCAATTATTTCCTAACTATTCCATTTCTGTCTGGATTGTATTTGAATTCCACGCCAGAAAATGTGATGCTTGTCCACCAAAGCAGATGAGCCTTGCTGATTTCAGCGTCCGGGGCCTCTGATTGCTTTTTTTCAATTTTTTGTTTGTTTGTTTGTTTGTTTTTTTACTTTGGTTTCTTCTCAAATATTTTTACTTGTTCAAATGATTAATTTTGATTGAAAGAGCTCAGATGACAATCTAGGTTGTTGGTCTACTGTCTTCCATTTATTAAATTAACGTGAATCTACAAATTGTGTTCACTGTCAAAAATGTCTCTTGCTTCTCTCCCAAAGAGATATTCTCAGATAGGAGTGTTACTTAGTTTGCTTTTTTTTTCTTCTGGGTTCTGTTAAAGAGACTTCTTTTGTAATTTCCTGTAAATACAGACATACAGAACTTTTTTTTTTTAAGATATAGCTACCATTTACCAGGTGTTTCCCTACATTAGCATCCTGGGACCTCCTTTGAAAAAAAGATTTTTGAGTTTTATATGTGTGATGCCTACATGTCTGTCTGTGTATTACATGTGTGCACAAAAGGAGTATTGGACCCCATAGAACTAGAGTTACAGGTGGTTACGAGGTATCATGTGGGTGCTAAGAACTGAACCTATGTCCTCTGCAAGAGAAGCAAGTGTACTTAACCATTGAGCCATCTGTCTCCAGCCCCACAGTTTTCTTATTCCTTATACTAAGAATTTGGCCCAATCATAAAGAAATAAAATGCCGGGCGGTGGTGGCGTACGCCTTTAATCCCAGCCCTTGGGAGGCAGAGGCAGGTGGATTTCTGAGTTCAAGGCCAGCCTGGTCTACAGAGTGAGTTCCAGGACAGCCAGGGCTATACAGAGAAACCCTGCCTCGAAAAACAAAAAAACAACAACAGAAAAGAAAGAAAGAAAGAAAGAAAGAAAGAAAGAAAAAGAAAGAAAGAAAGAAAGAAAGAAAATTAGTACAACTAGAACCACATTTTATCATGTCAAATAAATTTATAACATTGTCTGTTCCTACGCAGAATGTTAAGTATTTTTTTACTTGTGTAAGTATGTTTTCTAACAATGGTCAGTTCTTGGATGCTCTAGACACCAGCTGGGCTCCAACAATTCATTTTGACACTGCCTGGAATTAGCTTCAGGTCCAACAGGTTGAAGGGGTTCAGGCCCCCTACACACACACCCACTCCCAATGTCCCTACTTGTGAGGAAATTTTAAATACCAGGCCACCATACCATATGCACTTTTGGCTGGTCACCTATGAATTGACGGTTTCCATCCTCCCTCCAGGTTTAATAACTTTTTGAATGATTCATAGAATTCATGGAAAACCTTTCCTTATATTTACTGACTTATTAAGGACACAACTCAGCAGTAGCCAGTTTGAAGAAAAAAAAAAAAAATGAGGGTGCCAGCCATGGTGGCACAGGCCTTTAGTGCCAGCACTCATGAGTCTGCAGGTGGATCAGCCAGCCTGGACCACAGAGTGAACTCAGCCTGGCCAGCGCTGCCCAGTGGGATGCTGTGGAAAGGGGGTGGAGGTGTGTGGAGCCTCTTTATCATCTCTGAACATCCTGCTCTTTTAGCGAATCCACAAGGTTATAAATATGGAAGCTTTCTGAATGTGACTCAAGGGTTTCTATAGCACAAAGCTCCGTGTTCCTCTTCTTCAGGACCCTGAGAAGGGCAGAAGGCTTCAGTCTTCTTATATCATGATCAGTCCCCAATTCCTGAAGCTATGCAGAGACCTTACATTAGTGTGAACTCAGGCTGATTGAAAGGAGTTCCTTATAAATAATGAAGCATAAAAGTTTGAGCTCTGTGCCAGGAGCTTGATACAAACCCAGATATGATTCTTACGTCACACTGTCCACTTGGGTCTTGTTCACTGCTGACTTCTGTACTCCACTGCTCTGTATGAACCTGCTAGCATAGTGTTTTTTCATAATAATTTGCAACAGAGCTGAAGAGCTTAAAATAGTGCCATCTGGGACAAGAGAGGTGGCTGAGCAGTGGGGAGCTCTTCCAGAGGACCTGGACTTGCTTCCCAGAACCAACACCTAGCTCATAACCAACCATCAGTAACTCTAGTTCCCAGGGATCCAGTGTCCTCTTCTAGCCTCCAGGGGTGCTGCACACACATGGTGCACAGATGCAGCACATGGTGCAGGCAAACACATAACATAGAATAGAAATAATAAATCCTTCTGCTTGTTTTTTGAAACAGTATCACTAGACCAGCCCTCAAAGTGATATTAAAGGTATACATCTCCATGACCAGCAAAATTTAAAAAAAAAATTTTTGAGACCTTGTCTTAAAGACAAAACAAAATAGCAAAAAGACAAACAACAAGCAAGAAAAAAAAAAAAAAAAGAAAGAAAAACCAGAACCATTTATTATCTCACAGTTATGAGTACATGAGTGGCCCAGGGTGGGTTAGCTGGATCTTCTCCTTGGGTCTACAAGGCTGAAAACAGTGTGAGCAAGGCTTGTGTTTCCTTCTTTACACGCACATTTAGATTTTTGTCAGAATTCAGTTTCTTGGATTTATAAGCACCTATTTTCTCACCACCAATCAACTAGGAATTACCCAGGTCCTGGAGGTGTGGACCTCAGGACCTTATAATCCATCCCTCTCCCTTGATGATCATGTTGGTCCCAAAGATTCTCTTCTTCAGCTAAGGCCCAGTTATTTTTAATAACTTGGCTGGATTATTTTTCATACACAAGATAGTGCTTTTTTGTTAGTTTGAATCAACCGCTTAGGGGTCTTGTGTTACATCCATGAACCCTGTCAGGGGAAGAGTGTGTATAGCAGAAGGCTGAACTTTTTGGAGCCATTTAGAAACCTACCCACCATAGTACTCAGTGTGTCTTGTCTTGTTTTCTTTTTAAAGCAAATAAAAGTAACAATGAATGACGAGGACATGGACACATACGTGTTTGCTGTTGGCACTCGCAGAGCTTTGCTGCGACTGCAGAAGGAGATGCAGGACCTGGTATGTCAAGCTGCTCTGATTTAAACGTTTGTCGAAACTGCCACTTTATCACAAAGAAGTTCAGCTTTGTGGGATGCCACAACTCTGTCTCTCAGATGTTAAGGACCACTTCAAAATAGATTATACAGACTTCACCATTTGGGAAAAACTGTGTAAAATAATCATGTTTTGTGTTTTCAATTTCTCTTCCAGAGTGAGTTTTGCAGTGATAAACCTAAGTCTGGAGCAAAGTATGGGCTGCCAGACTCCTTGGCCATTCTGTCGGAAATGGGAGAAGTCACAGAGGGAATGATGGATACAAAGGTAAATGGGATAGAGAATGGTGTGCCCGTCTGTGATGTCATGAGTTCTAGACCAGTCTAGGTAGTACAAAGGGAGACTATCTCCAAATAAACCAAGAAAGACGTGCATACGTTATGTATCTCACATGCTGAATTTTATTTGACCCTTGCTGAAACAATAGGTAAATAATCTCAGGCTACAGATCATTCATGATAAACATTCTCTATGTAACTTACAGTCATTTACCTGATTTTGACCAACTAGGTAACAGTTGTCAGTTGTCCACCATTCTAATTGCGGTATAGGCTCGCTCTCATGTTGAGAGGGTAGACTCCCTACAGATGGGACAGGTCTTCTCTGAGCCATCCATTAGTTACAGGTGTGCACTGCTTCCTCCTGCTGATAGACAGCTTGCCAGAGGACTGTCAGTCCAGGAACCGGACAGCTGGAGCTCATGTCCTAGCACCTTCCTAACAAGCTTCGTGTCCCACAGCTCCAGCTATGAGGGATATGACTCTCTCTTCTGCCTTCCCCAGGGGCACAGCACACATGCACACACATTTGCGCACACACACAATAGAATACAAAGTTCTCTAAAAGACCTATTGACTTTCAGGCTTTCAAGCTTTTTGTTTTGATTTTTGAGTCTCACTATGTAACCCTGGCTCATAGAGGTCCACCTCCTCTATCCCCCAAATGTTACAAATAAAGGTGTATGCCACCGATCCAAGCCAACTTTTTTTTTTTTCTTTTTTTTGGTTTTTCGAGAAGGGTTTCTCTTTTAGCCCTGGCTGTCCTGGAACTCACTCTGTAGACCAGGCTGGCCTCGAACTCAGAAATCTGCCTGCCTCTGCCTCCCACGTGCTGGGATTAAAGGCGTGCGCCACCACCGCTCCAAGCCAACTTTCAAGTTTGTTTGGTTAAGACTACAGTCCAATCTTGAGTTTCAGTTTGTGTAAGTCAGGGTGGGCACACAGGGTAGGCACTTGTGATCCTGTCATGGGAGGGCCTAAGGCTGGAGGGTGGCTGCAGAGAATAACCCTGATTGTGCTGGAACATGCTTTTGTAGGCCAGGCTGGCCTTGAACTCATATAGGTCTGCCTGCCTCGGCCTCCCCAGTGCTGGGACTAAATGAACCAAAACTAAAGGTGAGGTAATTCTAAACTGAAGGTGAGGTAATTTTTTTTAAAAGAAGTATTTTAGTCTGAATGACATTTTATAAAAGTAAGGATTACAAGGTGAATATCTATGAAAGCCTGGATTAACTTGAGTTAATATTCTTTCTGGATTTCTTTCAGATGGTTCACTTTCTTACACACTATGCTGATAAAATTGAATCTGTTCATTTTTCAGACCAGTTTTCTGGTCCGAAGATTATGCAAGAGTACGTATGAAGTAAAACTATTAAATTCATTTTCCTATTAGTTTTATGTTGGAACACCACAAGTAGCCTCTTGAGTTTGACTTAGTGGTTAGGAGTGTATTGCTCATGCAGAAAACCAGGGACCAGGACTTGGTTCCCAGCTCCCTTATGAAGGCTAAAAACTGCTCTTAACTCCAGCTCCAGGAGATTTGACACCTTTTTGGGCCTCCATGGGCACTGCATACACACATACATGCAGGCAAAACACTCAGACACAAAAATATAAATTTAGAAATTAAAAAATAAGCAAAAGTATTTAAAAAATATGGCCTTATTTCTATTTATTTATTTAATGACTATGAGTACACTTTACTCTATTCAGACACACCAGAAGAAGCCATCGGATCCCATTACAGATGGTTATGAGCCACCATGTGGTTGCTGGGAATTGAACTCAGGACCTCTGAAAGAGCAGTTGGTGCTCTTAACTGCTGAGCCATCTCTCCAGCCCATGGCCTCATTCTTAAATATAGGCATATTTCTGGCTCCCTGAGTGAAAGCGGATATATCTTGTCCACTGGAAACATCCCTGGAGGGGTTCAAATGTAGCCGAGTGTGCGTACAGAGTGTGTGTATGACTGTAACGCCGTTCAGGTTCTGGGATTCCCTGACTTGGAGATGCAGAGTACACACACTGCTATTTGCAGGTCTTTGTCCACCTGAGTCAGATGTGTGCTGGTGTGCATAGACGGGTCCTTTCTACAGTCTCTTTTAATAGACTTCTCTTTGATGACAGGGAAGGTCAACCCTTAAAGCTGCCTGACACCAAGAGGACACTACTGTTTACATTTAATGGTGAGTATTCTGGGTCCTATCTGTCTAGTTCTTAGTTTCTTCTGAAATGTTTTTGAGATTATTTTTCCTTCTGAAATAATAGCTCTAAAACTACAGCATGCTAACTTCATTTCTCCTTGCTGATTTCTGGGTTCCTCCAAGGAGCTAGACTGTTAGCATTAAGAAAGACAGACTGCCAACCCAGAAGTATTAATGTAGGAAAATGGCTTTGTTTTTCAGTGCCTGGCTCAGGTAACACATACCCAAAGGATATGGAGGCTTTGCTACCCCTTATGAACATGGTGATTTATTCTATCGATAAAGCCAAAAAGTTCCGACTCAACAGAGAAGTAAGTTCTTAATCCTTTTTTACAAGCCAGCCCCCTTTTTTTTGTTGTTGGGTTTTTCCCCTGATGGGCAGCAGCTGTCAATAATTGCAGTGACTGAGCCTTTGCTAGTTGGCTTGAAAGTGTCGAAGGAGAGGAGTTTTAGCAATGCTAAGTGGGGTTTTCTCCTGTGCCTTAGAATTGGTTCCTCATGAAGTCTTTGTTTCCTGGGGAAGGGTAAACAAAAAGCAGATAAGAACCGGGCACGAGTGGAAGAGAACTTTCTGAAGTTGACACATGTGCAGAGACAGGAGGCTGCACAGTCTCGGCGTGAGGAGAAGAAAAGAGCTGAGAAGGAGCGGATCATGAATGAGGAGGACCCTGAGAAGCAGCGCAGGCTGGAAGTGAGACACTCCTAGAGGCTCAGGCTGCTGGGCTTGGCTTTTCTATTATATGGTTTTTATGTTTTGAGATCATAATTATATGATTTCCCCTTCCTTGTCCTCCTTCCCAAACCTCCCATATATTAATTCCTTTCCACAGTTGTCTTTTAAATTTTTTCTTTGTTGTTGTGACTTGTGTGTGTATGTGTGTGTGCACACGCGCGTGTATGGATGCGTCTTAACTATGTAAGTACAACCCATTGAGTCTGTCTGCTGTTCCCTGTGTGCATGTTTCCAGAGCTGACCATCTGGTGGTGGGGAACCAGTTGATGCTCTTCTCTGGGAAGGCTGGCTCTCCTGCTCTCAGTGTTCTTAGCTGCCTGCAGTTCTTTGTCTAGGGTTGAGGTTTTGTGAGATTTCCCCAAAACTGCTGTTTTGTTTTTAATTATCTACATGCCGATTTCTACCCTACTGTCTACTATGATAAATCTCTGTAGAGATGTGCTCAAGCTAAAAGTTACTATTTTTTAGCATTTGGGATATGTTGTCATTTGACAGCACTTTACTTCATAGTAAGTTTACTCCATAGTAAGTTGAGTTTGTGCACCTGGAAATGACTGAATTACCCCAGCACAGTTCCATTCCAGATCAAACGATTAGAAGGAAGTCAGGGAATTGTTAATAGTTGGCATATGCATCTTATGTTTTATTTATTTGTTTATTGCTTTTTTTGAGACATGGTTTCTCTTTGTGTACCTTTGGCTGTCCTGGAATTCTCTGTAGACCAGGCTGGCCTCAAACTCACAGAGATCTGCCTGCCTCTGCCTCCCAAGTGCTGGGATCAAAGGTGTGCGCCACCACTTCCCAGCTCTTATATTTTAGTAATCTTGTCACTTAAGATTAGGGTTTGAAGCCAGGTGGTGATAACACATACCTTTAAACCCAGCAGCATTTGAGAGCAGAGGCAGGTGGATCTCTGAGTTTGAGGCTAGCATGGTCTACAGAGTGAGTTCTAAGACAGCTAGTCTAAACAGAGAAACCATGTTTCACAAAAAATAAATAAATAAATAATAAAATAAAATTAGTGTTTGATACAGAATTAGTGAATTCTACTATCTACACCATGCCTGGCCTTAATAGCAATATCAAGACTAGCAATTGGCTAAGTAATGAGAACTTATCTTTTAAAAAGGGTGTGGCAGTTGAATTTAGTGCCACCGTGGTTAACTTATTGAGATCTTGCCTCAAAGAAATACACATACCATGCAAAACCTCATTGAGTGTAGTGCTAAATTAAGATTTAATTATCTTTGCTTTGTTTTGTGTTCATTTTTATTCCTCAGCATATAAATTGGCAATGTTTTTGTTTTGTCATTTGAAACAATGTCTCCTAACACAGATTGGCCTGAAATTAACTATGTAGCCAAGGTTGGATCTATAGCACAGATTGGCCTGGAACTAACATGTAGCCAAAGTGCAGTCCTCTGCCTTAGTCTTCCAAATGCTGGCTGGGATTGGTGTGGTCATCATGCCTGGCTTGCAATTATTATAAGTATCTTTAAGAATGTCCTGTGTGTTACAAGACCAAGATTTTGGATAAAGGCCAGGCATGATGTCACATGCCTTTAATCGCAGCACTCAGGCAGAGGCAGACAGATCTCTTGAGTTCAAGGCCAGCCTGGGCTACATAGTGAGTTCCAGCACAGCCAGAGCTATATAGAGAGAAGACCCTATTTCAGACTTCCCACACTCCCACTCTCAAAAAAGGATTTTGAATAATAGTATGGATGAGTGGAGGTGCCTGTGTCTGACAGATGCTTGGAACAGAACTTGGGTCTTCTGCAAGAACATCAGGAGTTCTGACCACTGAGCTGGTTCTCCAGCCCCCATTTTTTTCAGTGTGTTCTTGGAGTTTAATTTGGATCCTTCTCTCTCCCTCCCTGTCACACAGGAAGCTGCTTTGAGGAGGGAACAAAAGAAGTTGGAGAAGAAGCAAATGAAAATGAAACAAATCAAAGTGAAAGCCATGTAGAGTCATTGCATAGGTGTCCTCGCTGCTGTAAGCTCTGCGTCCACCAGAAACGGGAAAAGCACGAGTCCTCATCTAACAGTCACGTATTCCTGCTGACTGAGAGATCTTTATTTCACCCTCTCCTCTTGGTTTGGAGTTCTACAGAGGTTATAGATACATTGAAAGGGCTCTTTCAGTTATTTCCTTGCAGATAATCAAATTATTTTGATTATTTTATAAAAGGAATGGTATATAAAGTATGTGTAGTTTTAAAATATGTTTAAATTATAATGTGAATCATCAGTGCTTTACTTTGGTGTTTGAAGAACGATCATGAAATTTCTAGGTAGGTTGTTGCTTTTTGTTTAAACTGGGCAATTGAAATAACTATGGAGACTGACTCTAAACCAAGACCCTAAGAGTATCTATTGGAATTGCACAATAAACATTGCTTGTTTTTTCTGTGTCCACATTAAACTTGTAAAAAAAAGTAGAATCTCGAACACTGTATGTGATGACGAATTCAAAGACTTAGAACATAGTACGGTGTATGTTTTGTGTGTGGGTGGTGCTGATGGCAGTATTATAGGAAGAAATCTGTAGGTGTTAGGATTCTATAAGTCCATGGAAGATTCTAGAGGTAGGTAGTGCAGGAGCCGTTTCTCATTGCCTGATACGATGAGCTAATGACACTGTGAGTGTGGATTTGAAGGAGTTATGTGCTTATTTTTTCTGAGCAAGAAATGCACAAAAAAGTGAACTGCTTCACCTAGCTCCGATCAGCAGCAGTCAGATGGCTGGTCTCTGTGAGGTCACAATGGTTGCCTTGCTTGCTGCAGCCTGTTAGGTGTTCATGGAGGAGCTGATCTCCGTCTTATGAGTGCACTTTGCTTCTCTGCCTGCTTTTATATTGTCCACAGGCCAGTATGTACTTTCTCGAAACAAATAACCATCGATATGCACAAATATGCTTTTAAAAAAGTAAACTTTTTTAAGTGATTCAGAATTTTGTCTGACTCGTGAGGCGGGAGCGATGGTGGGGAGAGGCCCCTCTCTGTGCATAAGCATTTGGCTTGTTGAGATCTCTGCATTTTATAAATGCTTCCTACCGAGAAAGCATTTCTTAAGTCTCTGCTTGTACCAGGTAGTTTTTTGCTGGGGTGGGAAAGGGTTGTTTTTTGTTGGGAGCGGGTGGTGGGGTTTTGTTGATGCTTTCTGTGTTCTGACAAAGTAACAGTGAGTTGCAGTGAAAATTGTGTGTGTTGCTGCCTTGGGAATTGATGGAGTTTTTCACGTGGCTTTGTTAATAGAAATATATGCACTGGGATATTCAAGTGTAATGTTTTTTTAACAGTTCACAAGTTTAAGTTATTAAAAATAACCCAAAATTGAATCACTTTAAGGCCATATAATTTTAGACTTAACATTGTTTTACAAATCTTTAAAATACATTTAGAATCAAAATTTATGTGCTTGGTTATCGTTTAAGTAATGTAAGCTTTCTTAAAGTCCCATACATCGGACCGTGGCAGCTAATTTTGTAACTTAAGCATTCATATGAACTACCTATGACATATTAAACTGATTGACAAAATCTGCAAGTGCCGCTTTGACTTTTTGTAGTTATACAAGAATATGTATACAATTCTCTTATTAAAAACACTAAAATGGTTTTCCTTCAAAAGCGTTAATTTTGAGTATTCCTTTGTGGTTACCACTTAACACTTTGGGAGTATTTTATATTCTAAAGCCCTCTACATTTTGTTTCAGAAAGGGTCTCACTATGTAGCCCTAGCTGGCCACAGTCAAACTCAGGATTCCCTAGCCTCAGCCTCCTGAGTGCTGAGATACTGGCATACCACTGCACCTTGGCCCACAGGATGGTTGGATGGTTGGTTGGTTGGTTTGAATTCAATTTTTTATTACTTTTTAGGTTTTTGTTTTTTATTAATTTATTACGTATACAGCATTCTGCCTGCATATATGTCTGAAGGCCAGAAGAGGACACCATATCTCATTTATAGATGGTTATAAGCCACCATGTGGTTGCTAGGAATTGAACTCATGACCTCTGGAAGAGTCAGTGCTCTTAACCTCTGAGCCATCTCTCCAGTCCCCTTGGGGTTTTGTGGGGGGGTGGTTCGGTTGTTGTGGTGGTGTTTTTTGTTTGTTTTGTTTTGAGGCATAGTTTCAGTCTTGGAACTACGATGTTATTACTGAGGTCCTTCCTATGTTAGTCAGCTCTCTGTCACTGACAAAATAGCTGAGATGTGCTTCAGATAGGAAAAGATGGTTTGGGATGACAGTTTCAGTTCTTGGACTCTGCCCTCTGGCTCAGGGGAGGCAGCCTGTGGTAGAAAAAAGCTACTTACTTCATAGCGGCCAGGGAGCTGACAGATAGGAGAGGCAGAGGTGTTAATATCCCAAAGCCACACCCTCAGTGACCTCACTTCCTTCTTTGGTTTCCATCATCTACCCATAGTGTCACTGGCTATCTGTCTTTACCATGGGACTTTGGTAACATTTAAGATCCAAACCATGATAGTCCTCTCTTTGGGTAAGATATCTTATGTATGAATCAGAGGACCAAGAGAGGAGAATGTTGCTGCTGTCACACTGTAAAGAAAACATGCTTCCTAAATCTTTTTGCCTGGATCACTAGCAATGCCAAAATTAGCCTTGAAGTATAAACATGGACAGTGTCAACAAAACCAATTGCTAGAACTGGAGAGATGGCTCAGTGGGTAAAGGTGCTTGCTGACCTTGATAACCTGAGTTTGATCTTCAAAATGCATGCAACTCCTACAAGTGGTCATTTGACCTCTACATATGGGCCATGGTATATGCACACATGTACACAGTAGGTGGATAAATAAATATTTTGAAAAAAATTGCTAAGCCTTTTCGTTTGGGTAAGTCACTGACCTCTTGAGTCTGGTGTTTATTCTTTTCTAATGGAGTAAACAGTTTCCTACCTCACAGTTTTTATGTGTATGTGTGTTTTGCTTGCATATATGTCTATGTACTATGCATGTACAGTGCCCAAGGAATCCAGAAGAATGTTAAAACTTCTGGGGCTGGAGTGGTGGTTGTGAGCTGACCTCAGGGTGCCAGGAATGGAACCCAGGATCTCTGCAAGAGCAGTCAGTGCTCGTAACTGCTGAACCATCTCTCTATCTCACAGATAATTTAAAACCAAAAGATTATGGGTGCAGACTTGTTTTATAATCTTACACTTTACGAAGGCAAGGCTACTATCCAGTGGTGCCATTTTACTTTATTCTCTTGTTCTCCTCTGTCTAGTGTAATGAGATGAATGAATTCTTTTAGCCTCTGACTTTATATGTGGGAACTGAAAAGGGTGTTTTGTTTTTTTCTGGAGCTGGAGGGTGTGGTGGAAATAGAGGAATTATAATTCTGTTTCCTTAGTACAAGGAAACCTCACTGTGTGTGTGTGGTTTTTTTTTTTTTGTTTTTTTTGTTTTTTTTGTTTTTTTTGTTTTTTTTTTTTTTTGGCAGGGGGGTTCAAGACAGGTTTTCTCTGTATAGCTTTGGCTGTCCTGGAACTCACTCTGTAGACCAGGCTGGCCTCAAACTCAGAAATCCACCTGTCTCTGCCTCCCAAGTGCTGGGATTAAAGGCGTACGCCACCACTGCCCGGCAACCTTACTGTGTTAAGCATAAGATCTAGAACTCTTTTATATGGGACTTGGAAAAAGGAAGATACGTGGCGGCACATCCGTCATCCAGTAGGAAGTAGAGAGTGTGAAAATTGTTAACAGGTCTGTTGGATTTGGTGAGAAGTCAAATTCTGTACTTTATCAACCCAGGTTCTCTTCTGCCTCACTTACTGTAAATGATGTTCAAGGATGTAAGAGGGAAGAGTTAGACCCATAGGGGTGGCTTCCATTACAAACTACTGAATCAAAAGTAAAAGGAAGCCTCGCTGGGCATGTGGCTCGGGTCTTTAACTCCAGTTCGTAAGTTTCAAGTGTATGTCAGAAAAGATTCTATTACAAAAGGAAGATATCAGGGCTAGAGAGAGGCTGGGGATTAAAAGCACACTTACTGCCCTTGCAGAAGACCTACAGCCCTAGTGGATATGTTCCCCTCTTCTGGTCTCTGCAGCCAGCTGCAGGCACATACAATCATCTAAACATAAAAAAAATCTTAAAATGAAGATAGTGTTACGATTGTATAAGTTCACAGCTTTCTT
Organism: Grammomys surdaster; assembly: GCF_004785775.1. NCBI lineage: Eukaryota > Metazoa > Chordata > Mammalia > Rodentia > Muridae > Grammomys > Grammomys surdaster. The sequence goes on along the minus strand of NW_021604790.1, from coordinate 6,090,425 downwards.
AACCCTCTGAATTAAGGAATAAAAGAATGCTGTTTCTCTTACTCTTGTTCTCCTGGTCTCTTGATCCTCTGTCTTCTTGCCCCTTTTCCCATTCCCTTCCCCCTCTCTCCATGTGCTTATGGCCAGCCTCTACGTCTCTCTCTCTCTACCTCTCTCTGCCTCTACTACTCTCCTAACTCCCCTCCCCATCCCCTGAATAAACTCTATTATACTCTATTACACACACACACACACACACACACACACACACACATATATATGTGTGTGTGTGTGTGTGTGTGTGACTTTTTCCCAGTGGTGGATCCTACTGCTTGCTTTGAGGTGAGGTCTCTCTCATCTTTAACCCAGACTGGCCTGTAATTCATGGCAGTGCACGTGCCCCAGCCTCGAGTGATGGGGTGATGGATGGGTACCAGCATATCTACTTGTTTTCTAAGAGGACTACTTAAGCATCACGTAGGTTAGTTTCCAAGGCATAGATAGGCTTAGGCTTGGCCTTTCAGGCAGCTAGAATGCACTACCATGCCCACTCACTGTCCTACCTACCTCTTGAGACAGAGTCTCTTATATTCCAGGCTGGCCTCCAGCTTCTGGTCCTCACTCACCCTGGCCTTTTTAAAATATCCCTTTTCGAGCTGGAGAGATGGCTTAGTAGTTAAGAACACCGGCTGCTCTTCCAGAGGTCCTGAGTTCAATTCCCAGCAACCACATGGTGGCTCACAACCATCTGTAATGGGATCTGATGCCCCCTTCTGGTGTGTCTGAGGACAGAGTGGATTGTGTAATTATGCCGGGTCGCACACCTTTAATCCCAGCACTTGGGAGGCAGAGGCAGGTGGATTTCTGAGTTCGAGAGTTCGAGGCCAGCCTGGTCTACAGAGTGAGTTCCAGGACAGCCAGGGCTACACAGAGAAACCCTGTCTTGAAAAGAAAAAAAAATCTCTTTTCCTTGGGAATTACTGAGGAGCAAGGTGGTACTGCCTCGCCTGTCAGTGCTTTTCAAACTTTTCCATTCTTCAAAGGTATTTCTAGTTAGCATACAGAATAATGGGTCTCACTGTGACAGGTTCATACCTATAACACTATTTTGCTCATGTCTGTTCTCACAATACTCTTCCCCCCTCCTTCCCTTCATATTTTAAATGTATTTATATAGCTTTCTTCTGTAGATTTTTCTGTACCTTAGCTTATCACTTTGCAGAGCTAGAACTGAAGCTGGTTTCCTGTGCCAACAGTGCTCTGGCTTTCTGCGTCATATTTATAACCACACACACTTGAACCCAAGGCCTCCTGCTGTTAGGTGAGCACTCCACTGATGCACCTCCAGCCCTCCTATTCCAGTGCTTTTATCAAGGCTCTTTGCTTTTGTCTTCCCACTCCTTTCTAAAATGGCTATTTGTAAGCTCCATGCTAGGTAGTAGAATGTAAAGTGCTTAAGGACAGAAGATTGAGTAATTCTAGTTGATTTGTTCTACATGGCATAAAAACAAGCTGCCAATTTTTGAAGTCAGTTCCAGAAAGCTCTGGAAATCTTTAAACACCATAACACTGCAATTTAAAAAGCATCAGAAGCTTGTGCCTTCCAGGGCTCACACTCTGTAACCTCTGAATGTTGACCTTTCAATGTACAGTTTATCCTGACTTAGCAGGATTGGTGTATGAGAACCTGTGCATTTGCCCACTGAAATCATCACAGCAGAGTCTGGGTGAAGGGGTTCCCTGAACAGTTACTGTGGGCAGTCATCTGGTTGGTAAAATCTTTTAGCCACACTGACTCTCAAATCGTAACATCCTGTTAGAAAATGTGGTAGCTGGGTCACTAGGTATTTGAATAGATAAAATACCTAGCATTTACACATCCCATTAAAATGTCTGTAAGAGGTTTTAGGACTCAGGCACTTGTCCAGCATGCTGTGAGGCCCTAGGTTCAATGTCTAGTACAGTCCACAGAAGGGGAAGGGAAAGAAAGGAGAAAGAAAAAACTCAATTTGAGGTTACCTTGGCAGTTATAGCTGGGTGCAGTGGTTCACACCTGTAATCCCAGAAGAGATGGAGTTCACTGAGTTTAAGGCCAGCCTGCTTAGCCTGGACTAGATATGAGACCCTGGCTCAAAACTAAGTTTGGGGCTGGAGAGATGAGTCAGCAATAAGAAGCACTTGCTGCTCTTGGAAAGATCTAGCACCCACAACTCTGTCACTCCAGTTCCAGGGGATATGGTACCTTCTTGACCTCTGCCTGCTTCTGGACACACATGGTTTGTACACATACATTCAAGTACATAAAAGTGCATGCACAACATCCAAAAAAAAAAGAAAAAAGCTTGATAACCTTTTCAGGTTCTGCTTTCCCTAGTATTCTGGATGCCAAAGACCATGCGAACTGGCAGGAAATGTGTTTCCCTCCACTCCCTTGCTTTTTGTGGATTCATGAAGTTCTATGCTGAAATATTTTGAGACCGAGATCGAAATTTGGGGTGTTAAAGCACTGGACAAGACTACAGCTGTTTGTAAAACAGTGAGATCCTCAGATGAGAGTGGTGTGTGTTCTCATCAAGTCCCTGTTTGGATGTGGCCAAACTTAAAATTCTTGGACGTTATTAGACCACTATAAATCTGTGAGGAGACAGAACTAGAAAAAAACCCCAAGTATTCATTATTTGACAGTATGTACACAGATGTACTGGGCACTCACCCCACAGTAACTGAAGTGACTCAACCACAGTGCTCATTTTATTAGTCCTGTACGCTTTGGCCCCTGCTAGCTGTCTTCTTTCCTAAAGGCAAACCCATCACAGGTTTCTACAAGTAGAGGATATACCACCAAGCTTTTAATCCCAGCAGAGACAGAGGGAAGCTGATCTCTTGAGTTCAAAGCCAGTCCAGGCAACACGTGATGCTCTCTCAAAAATAACTCACTACCAAAAAAGTTATGAAGGGCTCAGGAACAAAAAAAAGATAGCTCTCATTTAGTTGAGCTATTGTCTGTGCTTTATGGAGAAGGAACTGTGGGCACAAAGAGTAAGTTTCCTCTTTGTTCTTCTGCCTGAGAGAGAGACCCAAGACAGACATGTGCCATTGGGTACTACCAGGTGAAATGATTTGGAGCGTCAGAGTGGGATGAGGGGTGGGAATACTCCGGGTAGCCAAGACTATAGCTGTAGTTGGCCCTTGCCTCTTTTCTTTCTGCTGGGTTAGGAGGGGTACAGAGGCTCTAGGGCTTTTTAGACTGCCGCAATGACAAGCTAGTAGGTCTTTCCCTTCCACATACTTGGGGAAACCCGCCTTCCTCCTAGATAAGGAACGACCTCCGCAAAGGGGAAAAGACTAGTTAATAACTCTGTTCCTGATACAGCGACTGTGGGTCTATCATGTCTGATAAGGGATAAAGTGGGAAGAGGCTCTCTCTGGGGGAAAAGCGGAGCTCCCTCTACTGGAGGGGGATGGGTGAGGCAAGGCGGAGCAGAGTCCTTCGTGCGTGGGGTTAAGGCGGAGCATCTTCTGATAGCCCAGCAAGGCAGGACTTCCTCTACGGGAGGCGAGAGGCGGAGCTTCCTTCTTGGGTGGGGCAAAGCAGGGCTTCCTCCTTAGGGGAGGGGCAGGACTTCCTCCGTGGGGCGGAGTTAGGAGGAGCATCTTCCGTGAGGGGGCGGGGCTCCGCCAGTCTCCCTGGATCCCTCCACTGCGCATGGCACGTTGCGTACCTCCCTCCCAGCAACCGGCCTGGCGGCAGCGCGGCTACAAAACTGAGGAGGCGGAGCCGAGACGGAGTCGGTACTGCGCTCTGACTCCTAGACCAGGTACCGGGTGGCGGGGCCGCCTGGTGCGCTCCCAGGGTCAGTTCCTCTCGCCCGACTCTGAGTCTACCTCCTTGGGGGTGGGCCTCAAGATGCCATCCCGGCTCGCCCTCGCCCTCCTTTGGCCCTCATTTAACCTGGGTTCTGGGTTCCCGCATTGAGGTTATAGCCTAAGAGCAAAATTAGGCTTGGGCCTTGCTGGGGAGATGCTGAGCGGAGTTGCCGGACCGGAGAGGCTAGCTCCCGCATGGCCTCCCCACCTTTTCTGGAGCTTCCAAATGGGATTGAGTTCTCATATGGAAGCAAGATCGGGGCTATCCTCTGCTTTGGTCAAAACGAAGAGCTTCTAATCGTCTTAAGTGTCCCCAGCAGTTTTGGAGACTGAGTATGGTGGCTGAGAGTGAGCACAACAGAAGGGGAGTGGCCAAATAAAATTGTTCATAATTTAGGAAATAGCTAACTTCTCAACTCAGTCTTCTGCTAAGATCTTAAGGTACTTCATCTTGACCCCCTTCTCCCAGACTGTTGGAATCGGTCTCACTGAAATACCCGTTGAGATCGAACCATGTTCCAATATTTGGATGGGTCTTCATGAACTAGTTGATACCTTATCCAGAGATACCCAACACCTGAGACTGACTCAGATCCTTGAGAGGTGGTAAACCAAATTTGAGACTGTGGGCGTGGCTCAGTGCCTGAGTGCTTGATTATCATTAGTGAGGACATACTTTCTATTCCCAACACCACCAAAAAGAAAACTGCTAACTTGCCTCTGCCTTAGTACAGGAACTTAATAGTTTAGCCATTAGTTATAGTACCGAACTGGTCAACTCTCTTCACTCTTTAATTAGGTTTCTTAGAAGGAGTTTGGCCATGTTTATAGTTGTGACCTCAGACACAAAGTTTGGAGGACCAGTGATAAAAATAGAAGAAAAAAAAATCAGTCAGAACAAGTGAATTCTCCTGTCAGTACCTGTTGTACTGGGAGAGATAATGACACAATAAATAGTGTGGCTGGATGACTGGAGAAGTGGCTCTGTGGATAAGACATGCTACAGCCTCCAGCACTTACGTAAAAAGCCATGAGCCTGTGACAAGAGAAGCACCAGAGCTTGCTGGCTGCCAGCCTGTGTCCAGAGTGGTAGAATACTCAATATTCCTTAGCCTTACCAAGCATACAAACAGGTACACATACATACACACACACAAAAAAAAACCACGTATATATACACATACATACATACATACACACACATTGGTAAGTGTAGGAGTTAATGTGGGAGCCTGGCATGAGGCCACACACCTTTAATGCCAGCACTCAGGAGGCAGAGGCAGATCTCTGTGAGTTCGAGGCCAGCCTGGTGTAGAGTGAGTTCCAGGACAGCCAGGGCCACACAGAGAAATCCTGTTGGGGGGTGGGGTGGGGAAGCTAAGGTGGGGAATGCAGATGGTTAGTGGGAGCTGCGTAATAGGTTACCTGAGGTGATCACTGAGTGCCAGCATTAGACTGGGGACAAGATCGAGGCGGACTCTTCAGGCCTTTCCTTCTCCTTTCTTTTCTCAAAAGAGACTGTAGCCAAGTGCGCTGTTGAACTCCTGGTCCTCCTGTCTGTCTCCTGAGTGCTGAGATTCCTTGCATGAGCTTCCATCCTCAGCTTTGGATTTCTGTCACTTTTACAGCCTTAGCTGTTGGCCTTTTAAATCCATAAACTATCTTTAACCTCTTTTTAAACATCAATACTGCTTTCTCACAAATTGCCATCCCCTCTTCTTGGGAGATAGAATCCTTCTCAACATCAGTTGAACTCTCAGTATTAGTTAAACTTGAACTTGGCAGAGATCAATAGAGGAAGACACCTGATGTGCACCCTTCCTACACACCCTCAATATACATACACTAAATGGATAAATATTTTAATTTATCCTTCCACTAAAGCCACCTCTACCTCCGAGCTTTCCCATTTCTGGCATTAGCTCAGGGGGATAGTAATGGTTTTCTGAACATTCGAGAACACAAACACACATCAGCTATAGAGTAGGTTCCCAGATAAGGTATTAAGTCTGCAGTTTTCAGTCAGGGACTACATAACCACATACCTAGGAGAGTTTGTAAAAGATAGTCCTCAGCCACACTTGGTGGTGCAGGCCTGTAGTCCTAGCTACTAGGAACATGGAAGCAGAAGAATCAGGTTCAAGATCACTGTCAGCTACATAGTGACTTTGTGTGTAGGAGACCCTGTCTTAAAGCAGATTGTCCAAAGGGTAGAGAATGAATTGGATAGCTTGGAATGGTGCTATAATTGCTTCATAATTCATTCTTAGCCATTCTTCCATTTCCTGGTGTTACCACTGCTACAGACTGCAGGAAAGTGGTTTTCTAACCAGCTTGCTTTTCTCTGGGCTATTTTTACCCCTCCCTTTCTTCATTCCTTCATAGATTGACATTTCTTGGACTGTTCTTCCAAACAAGATTTCTCAAATGTTAGTTAATACCGTAGTCCACATGGCAACAGTATTGTTGTTTCCAGGGTGTGGGTTAGAATTTCCCAGCCCACTCCAGATCTTCTGAACTGCAGCCTGCATTTTCACAAGATATAAGACACTGCTTAGACCGCCGTTGTGTGTCAGCTTTCTGTTCAAAGCCTCTCGTGCCTTTCCACTCCCTGCTAGTACAGCCATGTGCTAGCATGCGTGGGCCTCATGCACTTAGAGAGAATGTTCAAAGGGCTGATGTTTCACAGTCAGCAGTTATTGAGCGTTACTGAGCGGCTCCTATGTGGCATGCACTGCTACGGAAGTTGGTGATACACCTTTGCACAAGACAGAGCAGATTATCTGTTATCTAGTTACTCTCTTTGGGTTGGCATTTCTGTTTTCTTTAAGTCATCTTTGATAGTCCAGGCCCACTACCACCCAGCTGCGCCTTTGCTGAATTCCATAAGAAGTTGCTCATTCCTTGTCGGTTTCTCTGTCCTGTTTATTGGTGTGCATGCCACTTCCATAACCGTAAGGTTGTACTTTCTGCTTTCTGGAATGTACCATGTATCTTACACCATTTGTGTGTGTCAGGTACCAGGGCCCTGTTAAAAGGATATACACACCTGAGGATGATGGAGGCTGCCTGGTTCTCTTTCAAGGCCTGACACCAACATATACTCTGGGGTTTTAAGACAAGTTAGAAGTGCCACACCCTTTTCCAGGTTTAATGTATAAACCTCGACATCATAGCTACTCTTTCAGGTAAAGAGAAATAAAACTAAAAATATTTTTTTCTATACTGGGGATTAAATTTAGGGGCTTGGGCATGCTGGCCAAGTGTCCCATAGCTCAGCTCTTCCTAATCTATGCTTGTAAATATGGGCTACTCTAAAGTAGATTTCCAGTTTGTGCAAAGTGTACAGGATTTAGTCACACTAGCTAAAACTGAGGCCTCATTCTTACTTCTGAGAACTTCGGTCCTCTCAGTACTAGTAGAATTTTAAAAATAAGTAACTGCTGCTTGTGAATAATGAAGCTGTGTGTAGGTGTACTTCAGTGGTAGAGTGCTTGTCTGGTGTAAGCCCCTTGCTGGATTTTTAGCACCACAAGTCAGTAAATTATAAGGCTATCTTGGTACCTGTCACCTATGAATGTTGCTTTGCCAATATATTGTGGTATTAAACGTTGTTGATAAAAATGGATTTATGTTTTGAATGACATATCCATCTGCTTTATCCTTCCACTGTAGTTTTGTATTTTAAGGATATTTGAAGCAGCCTAGTGACCTTAATGTCACACAAAGTAGAGATTGTTAAAGTATCTTTTCTTCAACTGATGTAATTGTTGCCTCCAAGGTTTACTGCCTCCCTCTGCTAACCTAGGCCTAGTCCTGGAAGCTTCTAGCCTCCGTGTACTCTAATCTAGAATGTTTTCAGCCTCTGAGACTTACTGCTGAATAAGCTCACCCTTTCTAGCTCTTTCTGAACTGTGGCTGGCTGGTCAACCCAACTGTTCTGGCTCAAAATGCCTGTCCATCCTGACAGATTCAAACCAGCTTTTTTCAGCTTCTGACTGAATTGCTTTGCTTGGGCTCATACTAACTTTGGCAATCTGTTCTAATCTTCTGGTGCCTTCTCATTCTCTGACTCATTCTGTCTTCACCTGTGTTTAGCTTGTTCTTTCTCTGCAGCTTGTCTCTGTACAACTGTCCCAGTAAAACTGTCTCCTCCCTCCCCACCTCTCCCTGCTGCTTTTAAGTCACCTCTGTTCCTCTCTGTTCTCCTGAGAGCTAGGCAGATCCTATTCTGTCAGATCTTTCTCTGATTTGTCACTTTGTCTGCCACTCAATTAGACATCACTTTCAAACATAGGTGTTTCCTTTTACAAACTAACTTTACCTTCATTGTTTGGGTTTAAAGGAATGTGCTAAGGGTCTGTCTCTACTCCACATGGCCACAGTAGCCATGTTGCTGGATTAAAATCCCTCTACAAGAAATAGAAAAGGAAAGTCCCCCAATATTCAGATGAATGTCTATGTGTTTTTAGATTGGTTTTGGTTTTGGTTTTGGTTTTCCCTTGATCCAGGATCTCTTCTGCAGCCAAAATGGCCCTGAACTCTTGATCCTCCTGCCCCAGTCTCCCTAGTTCTAAGGTTACAGGTCTTTGCCATGATACCCAGTCTGCTATGCAGTATTTAGGTCTAAATTTTTGTTTTGTTTTGTCCTGTTTATTTATTTGTTTATTTTTTGACACAGGTCATGTAGCAGAGGCTAGCTTCAGAGTCACAGATAGGCAAATTTGACCTTTAACGCCCGATCCTCCTGGGATTAGAAGTATGCGACACCACACCCATCTTAAAAATGTTTTTTTTTCTTTTGTAGAATCCTTAGAATCTTTTCAGTACACAGTTACATTATCAGTAAATAGTTTCATACTTTCAGACAGGTGCAGCTGGCATGTCTGTAATCCTAGCCCTTAGAGTCTGAGTCAAGAGCATTGTTTGAAGCCAGCCTACATAAAGGACTTTGTCTCAAAAATAGCAGTTCTGTTGGCTTACAGGTGGAGTGCCTGCCTAGCATGCCTCTCAGGAGAGAGAGCAGAGCCACTTCAGTTTATTGAACATTTTAACTCAAACTAAAGATCGCACCTGTATTTACAATATTCAAATTTCACTAAAGAGAAAATTATTGGGTAGGTGTGGTGTCACAGTCCCAGCATTTAGATAGGCAGATAGAGGAGGATCAGAAGTTCAAGCTCATCGTCTGCTGTAGTGCGAGATCACCCTGGATACCCAAAACCTGGTCTCAAGAAAGAAAGGGGAAAAGCCAGAGATGTTTATGCTTCAGACACTGTGCACCTGTAGCTTCCGCTGCCGCCTTGTACTGGGGTCGGCAGACGCCCTTGTCAAAAAAAGCTTACTTTAAGTCTGGTACCTCTGGCTTTTACTTGCCTCTCTCCAAGTGGAAGAAGTTTCCTGCCATTCCTCTGCTGCTCCCCACTTCTTCCCCACCTTGTCCTGCATTCTCTCAGCAGTCCTGCCGAGTGTGGAGCCCACACTGGCCTGCAGTTCTCCAGCCTTCTGCCTTAGCCGCTGAGTCCTCAGAATACAGGAATGTACTAACGCCCGACTCCATACTTCTTTTCTTACAGAAATGGCAGCTTCACAATGTACTTGGCACAAATATATCGAAGTGTATTGTTACTCAGCACTCTTCTGAACAAATACTAGTTAGTAAGTTGAATGTCTGGTATTGTGCCTTGAATGGTAGACCAGTAGTATGTTTTGTTCAACAAATGCTTTATCTAGCCTGGGGACAGTTGCTCAGCAGAGTTCCTACCTAGCATCAAAGAAAACACCCAGCTCCATCCCTAACACCACATAACCCAGGTGTGGTGCACGCCTGTAATCCCAGCACTCAGGGTGTGGAGACAGGACTTTCAGGAGTCCTCTACCTTGTAGAGAGTTTGAGGCAGCCTCTACCTGTAGGAGACCGATTCTGGAGGAAAAATATTTCTATAAAAAGCAATTTAACCAACTTTCTCTGTTTCTGTTTTCCTTTTAGGTTTAAGTTTTTGAAGTTGAAGTAGGTCTACACAGTAGGAACCCATGTCTTTTCTTGTAAGTAAACCAGAGCGAATTCGGGTGAGTGTTCCCAGTCTTCTGGCTTTCTATTTGTCTTTTCTGAAAAGTATTTGGGTTGATATTACAGTGGGTTGTTTTGTTTTATGTGACACTCAGAATTGTCTGGTGGAAAAAGAAACAGGAAGGTGGCTTATTTTATGAAACGATTGGTCACATGTTAAGTGGGTTGGGCTTTTTCTGTGTAGTTACATAGTTGATAAAGATCTCTTTGCTTCTGTTTCTCAGGGATTTATGTTTTTAAAATCAGTGTCAGACTAGTTACTGGAACACATTTCTAAATATAATCATGAAGAGTCTTTAAAATAAACTCAAAGAACGTATTATACCTTAATTTTTATCAGGGACTAGTGAGCTGGCCCAGCAGGTCCATCCAGGTGCTTGGTGCTAAGCCTGACAACCTGAGCTCAGTACCTAGGATCCACACAGTGGAAGGAGAGACCCGACTCCCATGTCCTCTGACCCCACATATGCACCATACACACACGTGCACACACATAGAACAAGACCTTATATTCACTCAACAGGGGAGATGCCATGATCATGAAGGTGGTTTCCCAGGAGAAGACTTAGTACTCAGATGTGCTGATCACTGTGATTTCCCAAACCTTGGAAAACTCAGCTGTATACAGTAGTGAGGAACTTGGTTCCTACTCTCTCCTGTAAGAACTTTAGGGAAAAAAAATTAAATTTGATTGACCTTAAGGACAAATACTGGGTTTAGCTTCTTTATAAGCCAGTGACTTGAATACTTAAGGGCCACTGAGCTGGCTCAGCAGGTACAAAGGCTTGCTATCAGGCCTAGCGACCAGAGTTCTATCCCTGGGGACCCCTATAGTGAAAGGAGAGAAATGAATCACACTTGTCCTCCGACCTCCACATCTGCATCCCTTCCCTCAACAAAATAAATAAATAATTAAAATCTTCTTAAAGTATGTTGTTATTTCTTTTGTCAAGTACTTAATTTTAAAATGATTTAAAGATTTTAATCATATTTAATAAAGATTTTTTATTATTTTAGTTACTTAATATTTAAGGATTCTTAAAATTGTATTTAAAGATTTCTCATTTATGAGAGAGGAATTTACCACTCTCAAATATTAAAACACAAATTATCCTTTGTAGTATAGTACATAGAAATTTTTACATTGCCGGGCGGTGGTGGCCCACGCCTTTAATCCCAGCACTTGGGAGGCAGAGGCAGGCGGATTTCTGAGTTCGAGGCCAGCCTGATCTACAGAGTGAGTTCCAGGACAGCCAGGGCTACACAGAGAAATCCTGTCTCGAAAACCAACCAAACAAACAAAAACAGAATGTTCTTTAGTCTTCCCTTTCTTGTGTATACATGTCTAAAAACAGGTACACTGTAAGGAATAAACTTCAGTGTTAAGAGGAAAAGGTAACTCACTCCTTAGCCTGAGCTCTGCTCAGTGGAAAGAATGCCGTCATGCCAAACTTTAACACCAGTCATGAAGTGAAACAGAACCTGGATTCCATTGCTTTTAAACATGAGCCACATTCCTATTTTAACCTGTCCTGATTAAGGTGAAACCAGACCCCGGATTAGTATAATGGAAACCTAACCCTAGTCTGAAATGGGCTGGCGAGGTGCACAATGATTGTGCTAGTTTAGTCCTGTGAACCTGATAGAAGTTAAGTCTCGGGTTAGAAGCCCTTGTAACTATGCAGCCCCAGCAGCCTCTGTGCCCATACGGAGTGACAGAGCGAGAGGATGACCTGCTGACAGGAAATCGGAAGGAGTTCTCTTTGAGAAAAATGTGTTCAAGTACACAATCTGCATGTGTGAACATGTCGGGAGGAAACTCATTTTTAAAAACAAAGAAATAAAAACTCCAAAACAAAAACAAAAAAACCCGGAACTTGGGAAACTGAGGAGGGAGGATTAAGAGGTTTAAAGCAGGCTGGGCTAGAGAGTGAGATCCTGTCTCAGAAAGGTAAAAACCAAACAGAAGAAGAGAGCTTTATCAAATTTAAAAAATAAAAAAAAAAGTATGGGATATGCAAGGTCTCATTTTATAAACTAGCAGAGGCTCGTGAAGAATTCTTTTATTCATGTTTTCTACATGTTGAATTCTAGAAATGGGCAATGATGATCCAGAACTTGTAAGGACTATCTATGGAATAAACAAGATGGAACCAAAGATATTTTCTGTCTAGGAGAGAAAACAATATTCATTATTAGGGCTGGTTCCACACATTTCCCCTCAATCACATTTATGAACCAATTGTCATTTTGTGTAAGGTTAAACTCGAGGAAGGAATGAATCTACTGTTTGTAGCCAATTTCAAGATCCTTACTTTTCCATGAAATAGTCCTATTTTAAGTTTTTGTGGGGTAGTTGTCTTGTTTGTCTCTAAAGGCTGATAGGTACTGTGTTGTGGCTGAGAAGACATACTAATTCTCTTTGGGGTTTTCCTCTTTAGCGGTGGGTCTCGGAAAAGTTCATTGTTGAGGGCTTAAGAGATTTGGAACTGTTTGGAGGTAAGTACAGTATGGCCCTTAGCCATCATTGCAGGGCCACTGCCACTGTTGTCCTGCTGACTGCATCAGTGTATAGACCTTAGCAGTTTGAAGAGCTGTTGTAAACTATGTTCTTAGATTCATGAGGCTTCCTCTTTAATCTCATGTTTCCCAGAAATCTGCAAATGAATCAAGCAGTTGTCCTTAGCCTGTCTTGATTGTTAGAAAGCAAGTGCAATAGTTAAAGGCCTGTATACTTCTTACTAGTATTTGTCCAGCTGAAACACATACTATTAAATTAAAATTTTCCAAAGTCCCTAAGGCAGACCTGGTGGTAAAAAACTGTAATTCTGAATACTTGGGAGGCTGAAACAGCAGTATTCCAAGTTCAGGGCCAGCTCTGGTAACTTAGTGAGACCCTGTGTCAAACTGAAGAGTAAATGGCCAGGAACACAGGTCAGTGTGCAAAGTGTTAGCAGGGTTTGGGCTCTAGTTTCTCTCTCTGTCTCTCTCTCTGTCTCTCTGTCTCTGTCTCTGTCTTTCTCTGTCTCTCTCTGTCTCTCTCTCTCTCTCTCTCTCTCTCTCTCTCTCTTTCTCTCTCTCTTTCTTTCTCCCCCCCACACTTTAAAAATAAAACAATAGGTGAAGGCAAATATAAAAGTGATACAAAAGTTCTAGTTGATCCATAGAGCTGACTCATGTTTCCGTAGAAGAAATTGTGAGACTTAATATAACTAAGAAAAAAAATATCAGAGCAAAAATACTAGTGCCCTGTCACAGAACCCATTGACTCTGAGGCTTGTGCTGTGAGGTTTAACAGGTGCAGACATTCCTGTTTGGCCCTTTTCAAAGTAAGGCCTTTTGGAAATGATGATCTTAGTTCTGGGCAAAGAAAAAGTTCTCTCTGTAGAAACAGTAGTAGTGTCTGGGCATGTTGTCACACACCTGTTTGTAATCCTAGCAGTTGAGAGGTTGAGACAGAAGCAGCAAGAGTTTATGAGTCCCACTTGGACTACATAAGGAAATTCAAGGGCAGATGGGCCCTTGAACAAGACCATCTCTAAAACCCAAAGATAATGATAATAATACAACAGTATAGTCCCAGTCTTAGTTTCAAGTATAACAAACAAAAATTATTACAGTATAAACTAATGGAACAAAAAAATAAGTTCTGTTAGTAGTCTCTTATTTTTCCCATCACTAATGGGAATAAAATGCTTTAAACACCGTGGCTGATGAGATGGCTCAGTGCATAAAACATTAGCTTTCTCTGAGTTCAATGTCTGGAGCCCATATAAAGGCAGAAAGAGAACCAATTCCACAGAGTTACCCTCTGACCTCTCTGTACATGGACCATGGCACATGTGCTCACACACACTCATAATTTTTTATAGAGATTGTTTTAGAAATTCAACTTACAATGAATTAGTCACAAAAATTGCAGAATATGTGGCTGAAGTGACTAGATTCTTTTATTCAGTTTCTGACTGGTGTCTTTGGATACCTGGGGTTTTTGTTGTGGTTTAGTTTTCTTGTTTGTTTGAAATAGGGTCTCACTGTATAGTCTTGACTGCCTTCAAATTCAAAGAGATCTCTCTCCCTCCTGAGTGCTGGCCTGTAAGAAACGTGCCACCATGCCTTGCCACTGGTTTCTTTGACAGCATCCTAGTCTCTGACCTGAGGTGGTAAAGAGATTGTTCTCCACATGGTCTAGCTTAGTATAGCCAGGATTACCCAGTCTTGCACAACTTGGAAATTGCCTTCTGTCAAGAAAATTGAGATGTATTTCATGTATCCCCTCACTTGGCTTCTCCCCTTTGACTAACTGCCGTAAGCAGTTGCTTCTGTTTGTATACAAGAAAACTGCTGTCTGCTGCTCCTTTGAAAAACCAAGGCTGAATCACTCTCCTTTAATCTTCTATAGCTAGGTAATTGGCTGCTCTAATGTATTGAATGAAAGGCATTTTCCTTGGTGACTAAACTTTCTTCTCTGATTTGCTATAGTTCAAGGTACTTAGAATTGTATGATTTAAGATGTTTGAAAATGTATAAGTAGCCCTGTACTTTACGGTGGAAGACCGCTAATGACTTTTTCCTCTGCTGGGTGTAACCTAGGGCCTGGCATGTACCAGGCAGCCCACTCCCACTATATATACCTCCAGCCCCATGTTAATAGAGTTATTTCTATTACTTTTGAAGATGGAAAAAAAAAATCAAAGGGCACAAGAGATTTGAGAGCAGGAGGTTGCTTAGTTGTCCTGTGATTTGTCTGGTTTCACTCCCAGCAGCTGACACCCAAAGCTACTGCAGTACTCAAATTTAGAGCAAGGTCCTAAAGAACAAGGGGAAAGAAAAAAGTGGGGTGTTGGTTCACAAAGTATAAGGCCCAGAAACCAGCATATTCAAAATGTACTATGCTGATGGTAAGTAAATGTGCCCAGGGCTAAGCTGTGGAATAGGTTGACATTCACGTGCAAGTCCGAGCGGCTGCAGCAGTCTCACTGCGGGTCTATGTATGTGTATAGTACTGTAATGACATACGTGCTTTCTATTATAATTGTAGTCCTAAGTGTGATCATTGCTGTTCTGAGTGTGAGTGTGTCTTCCGCTAACAACAAAATGCCAACAATGGATTTCTCTACCCCAGAGCAGCCTCCGGGTGACACTCGGAGAAAAGTAAGTGGCTTTCTGGGCTCTGGCCCTGTGGCTGCTGCATGGAGATGCCTGTGTTCTGCTGGCTCGCTCGTGTGCTATGCTTCTGCTCTTCTGTTTCCTCAGCTTGAATTGAAGTACAGTGTTAATTTTTTTTTTCTTATTTTATTTGTGATGCTTCAGGTTTCACCCTGGAAAGAGTTTATTGTGTGTTTTAAAGAGCAGAAAAGTCTTATCTGGGGACCAAAGTCTCCTCCCCCTTCCCCCCTCCTCCTCACTCGCCCCTCCCTTGCACTTTAAAATAAGTTCATCAGTTTGAAATTTCAGTCTCAGTGGCACTTCCTCATCAGTAGACTGTCAGCAGCAAGTTTCAGTCCCTGCAGAAAATACAGATCTCTCTCTGGCTCATTAGGCAGGACCTCAGGTCTCCTACTGTAGAAACAAAACCAAAATTCTAAAGTACAAAAGAGGCTAGGCATACCACGCCTGTCACCCTACCTCTCAAAACTGAGGGTGAGGATAGCTCAGGAGCTAGTGCATGTCAGACATGCATAAGGCCCTGAGAGCCGCCCTCCATAGAGGACTGGAGACAGCCACAGACAGCCACAGCCAGGCCTGACAGCAGGCACATGGCTACAGTCCCAGCCCTTGTGAGGTTGAAGCAAGAGAAGGACAAGCCTGCCTTCAAACAAGAAGCCCATGAGATGGCTCAGCTGGGAGAGGGACGGCTGGGGAAGCGTGGGCAGCAGAGCGAGGAGTCAGCCTGAGTGAAGGTGGGAGGAGAGGACTGACCCACAAAGTGAGCCTCTGACTTCCACACATCCATTCCTGCTCATGTAACACGGCAGAAAAAACCAAAAATGTCAAACTCAACCGTTCTCCCTCCCTCCCAAACCCATACAAAACGGGCACTTTTTCTTTAAACTGGCACAAGCTGCAAGATTCTCACTGTCTTCCCTCCACTTGTGCTTTATTTTTCCCCAAGTAAATAACACCATATGTGCACAGCTATTTTGGAAAACATGAATCATTGGCCAGAAAGAGAGAGAGAGAGAGAGAGAGAGAGAGAGAGGGGGAGAGGGAGGGGGTGGGGGGGGGAGGGAGGGAGGGAGGGAGGGAGGGGGAGGGAGAGGGAGAGGGAGAGAAAATGAGAATGAATATGAATGAGCACACAGTGGTGCCTGGGCATAGTGGTACACGCCTGTAGTCCCAGTACTCAGGAGGTTGAGGCAGGAGGATTACCAGTTTGAAGCCAACCAGGGTTGTTAAACAGTGAGACCCTGAGAGGTAGGGGAGGAGGATGGGAACTAGGAGGGATAAGATAAGAACACTTGGCGGATCTCTTCTGTGGGTTGTTTTGTAGGCAGCTCAAGGCTGAGTGAGGGATAATGATGCTTAGGTTAGTTCTGACTGAGCTTATACTGTTGGGAGCACCTGTCTGTCAGACTCGTGTGTTTTCATTCAGGAAATGAATGAAAGGAAGGAAGGAAGGGAGGAAGGAAGGGAGGGAGGGGAGGGAGGAAGAGAGAAAGAAAGAAAATGCTAATTATATAATTTTCATGTGCTCTTAGCTGCTGATGCTCTAGCAAAAACTGTCCTTGGTGAAATCTGTGGCTAGTTGAATGTGTTCATTTGGTAGTGTTTCATAAATATTTTCTTTGTATGCTTTTTTGGGTTTTATTTTAAACAGTGCTACTGTTTTATGATCATTTCTAGTTATCAATGGCTTGTTTGTTTTTTTTTATGTTTTTAAAATGTTTCAAAAAAGTCAAATGCTTTTAATGTTACAGAGACCTAAAGAAGAAACTAACAGAATTAGTCTTTTCTTGAGCAATTTGAAATTCCAGATTACACTGGTATAACTATGCTGTGCTGTGTTTAAGGAGAATGAGCTAAAAATTCATCCCTTTGCTCTGAACATTGACTTTAAAAATCTGGGTGAGTTTAATGAGGTAGTCCTGTTCTGGTAAAGCACAGAGTTGAATCCACTGATTCTGGGCTTGCCACAATCACAGCTGATTCTCCAACCCTCGCTGACAAAACCAAAAATCCTTAGTTTAAAATATCACATGAACAGCCCCAGAAGTCTGCTTCTTCCTGAGACTTCACAAGCCAGACCTCCATCATCTATTCCACTCTTGGCATTCTCTTCCAAGCTCCCAAACACATTTCCAGCCTAGACTCCAAAGGCCTTCAGTCTCCCACCAAGACATAGTTCTGTCTGTCACAACCGTCCCTCTGACCCTGAAACCACTGTCTTCGTTTGCTTTCTGTTGCTGCGGTAAACACTGACTGAAAGCAGCTTGAGGGGGAAAGGGCTTCTTTACCTTATGTATCCTGAATCACAACAGTGACTCCACTGAGGGAGTCAAGGCAGGAGCTTACACTGCAGGAGCCTGGAGACAGGAACGGAAGCCAATGCCATGGAGGAATGCTGCTTATTGGCTTCCTCAGGCCTCTTGTTGTAGCACTGATGACCCAAGGGTGGTGCCACCCGCAGTGGGCTGGGCTCTCCCGAATCACTCACTAATCAGGAAAACGCTCTACAGACTTGTCTACAGGTAATGTAATGGAGGCGTTTTCTCAGTTTAGACTCCTCCAGATAACTCTAGCTGGGTCAAGTTGACAGAAGACATTCAGGACACCCCATCTCTTATGTCAGTAGCAGACCAGACATTTCAGAAATCCTTCTGCATTTTAAGTCCATCTATGGAAACCAGTTCAGATGCACAGTTTATCTCAAGTCTCTGGAAATGAAGTTGTGCAGGTGATCTAGAGAGAGGGAAAATGTCATCAGTAACTACAGGTTTGATGGATCTCAACCTTTCCCTGTCTCAGTGTGCTGGCTTTGACTGTAGACTAGCCAGAGGGGAAGGCTTGCTTTGGGAATGTCTGTGGTGAGGCAGGAAGGCTGGCAGCCGGCTAGAGTCTGCAGTGGCCTCTAGGCTAGCTCATTTGCAGTCCCACATTTTCCAGTTCCAGAAAAACTAGTTGCTAAAGGTTACACTCACACTTTCTGTACAACTAGGTTGGAAGGATTTGGCAAAGTTCCTAAGAAATTCATTGAGCCTTTCCCTGCCTGTGCTCAACAGCAAATACCATAGTGGGAGCCCAGTGGGTAGTGCATCGTGTATGCTTCCCTGCCAGGAAGCAGGACACAGGTAATAAAGGACCTTTCCAAAGAGAGCTGTTAAAATACATGACATTTTAAAAAGTGCATATAGTAAATATTTTACTCTGAGGACTCAATTGTTCTTCCTTATCTGTTTTTTTTTTTTCAAACTATAGGAAGTTTAAGAAGTTTGGAAATCCAGAGAAAGCTTTAAACACAAAGCACTTACTTTTCATCAAGGCTGTGTAGTGTTACTCGATTTAAAAAAAAAAAAAGCAAACAAAAACAAAGTAGCACTTTCTTGCTGGAAGACATCAGGCTCTGGAAAGGTGCTTCAGGCCAGTGTCACCATCACTGTGAGCCCTCTTTCCAGAGGCGCTGGCATCCGCCCCACTCTCTGATTCCGCAGTGAAGATTATAGGCAGACAACATCCCAAGTTCCTACTTTGCTTTTATGATTTACAGGTGCTTTAGGTTTGTCCAGTATTATTCTACTACTACAGGTAATACAGCAATGACCACAGCAGACAAGGACCCTCTCATGTTGTAGTGGACTTGACAGGAAGTAGATTGCTCAGCTTTAGCAGTGACTCGTGTGCAGAATGTAAAGCAGTGTCATATAATACAGTGATAGGAGCCGACTCTGCCTACGGTGGGCTGGGTCATTGCTGGAGAAATTATACTGAGACCTAAATAAGAAGAAGACTATGATGAGAAAATCATGGGCGTGTGTGTGTGTGTGTGTGTGTGTGTGTGTGTGTGTGTGTGTGTGTGTATGTGTGTTATACAGCCTCAGCTACATAGTAAGTTTGAGGCTAGCCTGGGCTCTATGACACTGTCTCAAAACAAAACAAAAACAACAGCAACAAAAATCAATGGGGACAGAAGTTGTAGCTAATTATGAGTGCTCCAGTTGAAGAACCCAGAGAGATTGCTCAAAGGTTATAAACACTTGCTGCTTACTGGAGGGCCCAGGTTCAATTCCCAGCATCTATGTGGTGACTCAAAACTTCAATTCCTGGGAATATGGCTCCCTGTTCTGGCCCCTACAGACATTGCACACACTCGGTGCACTTACATACATGCAGACAAAACACCCATACAGATTGTCTCAGTTTGCTTTCTGTTGCTATGATAAACACCATGACCAAAAGCAAAGGGAGAAAATGTGGTGCTTATTTCATCTGACCACTTACAGTCTGTCTCTGAGGGAAGTCAGGGCAGGACCCTGGATGCAGGAACTGAGAGAGTAGTGTTTACTGGCTTGCTTGTTCAGCCTGCTCATTACCTGGGCTTGGTACTCCCATGGTAGTCATGAGTCAAGAAAGTGCCCTAGACTTGACTACAGTCAACCTGGTGGAGCCATTTGTCTCACCTGGGAGTCACTCTTCCCAGATGACTTGAGCTTGTGTCAGGATGGACAGAAAACTAATCAGGACACAAAAATAAATAAATCCTAAGGGGGAAGGTTTTCCAGATGAGATGATGAACAGGTTCACTAAGATCAAGACATGCTTTGTTTGTGTGGGGAAAGAGACTGGTCAGGCAGATGAAGTCAGTGAAGTAGCTAGATCTGAGCAACCCATGGGCTTTCTGTGACCCAAACACTGATGTTACTGAGAGCAAGAATATTCAAGTGGACTGGCAACAGGGCTTGGTAGGTGAAGACACAGCTGTGCACACCCAGTGACCTGACTTCAGTTCTCAGTTCTCCCAGTTAAAGGTAGAAGGAGAGAACTGAGTCCACAGAGATGCTCTCTGTCCTCCAAAGCAATATGCTTGCACACCTACATATGCACAGTACACACAAAGTAGTAAAAATGAAACACACACACAAAGCCTCGTAGGGACTCAGAGTGTGATGTGAATGGTGTTCTGGAAAGCAATGTCATTGTCTCATAAAGTTGGCTGGTCGCGTGCTCTGTGACCCGGTGATTCTTTCTATTTGTTGCCAGCTTTACTCAGGAGACATAGTCAAACATGTTTATAGTAGTACAGCCTGTCATAACATAGTTGGAGAGGAGCCCAATCCCATCAGTGTTGGGGTGGATAATTTGAGATCTATTCCTCAAAGGAATAATATACAACAGTGAAAGTCAGTGAAACTATAACTAAATAGAATATTATGGACGAGTCTTGGAATATAACAGATGGTCCATTTTGCTCAACTAGAGTCCTCTTAATGTCTCTCTCATTGTTGTTTTGAGACAGGGTGTTACCATGTAGCTCTGGCTGTCCTGGAACTCAATATGTAAATCAGGCTGGCTTCAAACTCAGAGATCTGCCTCCTCAGTGCTGGCATCAAGGTGTGTGCCACTAAGCTTTCAGTTCACTCTTAAGTGGTGAGGGAGGCAGATTCATTTTGCCTTTTTATGCAGGTAGGCATTATTAATTGTTGTAAACCAGATGGACTCAATGCATCAATCACCAGAACACTTTACCTGGCAGGGGCCTGGTCCTTATCTGTGTCACATAGCCAAGTTCTAATTTCTTAGCAAATTGTCTGCCTCCCAGGCCCTCGGTTTGTTATTGAATGACAGAGCTAGTGTGATGGAGTGCTCCTGTGATCTCAGCACTTAGAAGGCAGAGGCAGGAAGACTGTCATGTATTCCAGGCAAGCCTGGGCTACATAGTGAGTTCCAGGGAGCCAGGGATACTCACAGTGTTGTATGCCCTGCCCTAGCACTCAGAAGTTCAAAGACCCGCAGATCTGTAAGTTCAAGGCTAGCCTGGTCTACAAAGACCTTGTCTCAAAAAGGATGTATTTGTTCTATCTCTTCATCTAGCACGGGGAAGGAGGATCAGATCCAATGTAAATAGGCTCTGAAGAGTATATGGTATTTAAATGATGCCAAGCACAGTGGTTTTTTGGGGGGCTTCTCTGTAAAGTCACAGCCTTAATGATTATCCAGGTACCGCCTTGTCAGAAGTCTTAGCTTTTACAGACAATGCTGACTTTTGTGTGTTTATACTTTCTTTTGAATCAAGGCCAGATTTGTTTTATTTTGTTTGGCTTTTTGAGACATGGGCTCCTGTAACTGAAGCTGGCTTGGAACTCCTGACCCTTCTGCCTCCTCCTCTTGAGTACTAGGATTACAGGTGGGCACCAGCACCCCTGGCTTGAAGCCAGGTTTATAACCGTAGTGTACCACATGAGGAGCTGGTCCCAGGTTTCTCCATTGCAGTTAGACACTCCTGAAGGAAGGTTTGAAGATAGAAGTCCTCTCCCCAAGTCATAGGAATGCATTTGACCCTAAAGGGGAAGCAAGGCTGTGACAGGAGAGCTGTTAGTCCACATCCTAAATGGCAGGTGTCCAGTTTGATCCCCAACCTGAGCCGGCAGGGACCCAGGTGGCTGAACATGCTGACTCTGGGTCTGTAGCTCAGGAAGTCAGTTACTCTCCTGTTACTTTGGAAACATCAGGAATGACTAGCCTGGGCTCTTGCTTTACTAAAGGAATGTGGTTCCACCAGTAAAATTCTTCTAGATTAGTGGTTCTTTACCTTTCTAAGGCTGAGATACTATAATACAATTCTTCATGTTGTGGTGATTCACAACCATAAAGTTATGTCACTGCTATTTCATAACTGTAATTTTGCTACTGTTATGCATCATAATGTAAATCTGATATGTGACCCATGTAAAAGAGTCGGTTGACCCTCAGAGGTGTCGTGACCACAGGTTGAGAACTGCTCTAGAGCAAGATTGCAAGCCTGACCTTTTAGAATCTTGCAATTGGGCTTTTAAAAATTGGACTCTAATGAAGCAGAAGACATAGAGCCCTGTATTTCTCTACCTGCTGGCTTCTTTCGTGTTTCTTTCTCCACACATCCTTCCCTAGCCAAGAACTTGATAGACTTTAGCAGCCAGTCTCTGGAGAGGACAAGCAGAGTAGCAGTTGACTGGGGTAGTTGTCCTTGCTTGTAAATCTCACAACTCTTGTTCTGCCAGGAGTGCTGACTGAACACCCGTGTGCTGTGTTCCTCTTCAGGTTGAGCCAACGGTGCTGCTTTGGCATCGTCAGATTGCTGTGTGTGTTATGGAGCCGAGGCTCCTCGTGCATCTGTGACTGCCTCTGCCCTACTCTCCACCTCCATTTTCTCAGTTAACCTCTTTTTCTTTTTCTTTAGGCCAATGAGGCGAGCTCAGAGTCCATAGCATCCTTCTCGAAACCAGAGATCATGAGTAGCTTTCTGCCAGAGGGCGGGTGTTATGAGCTGCTCTCCATCATAGGTAACTCCCAAGGACATGCTTACCTTTCCACCACAGCGCCTTCAGCTATCTGGGAGGGTTCATGGTGACAACGGGCTTCTGTGGGTTTCTTGTGCTAAGTATGGGAAGAAGTCATTCCCAGGAGGCCATAGTCTGCTACAGTAATTGGCTGAGAAGGACGGATGGACAAACCTAGAAATGTCAACTATGAAAACTATGTCAGCAGTGAGCTTTGTGACTAGACGCCTCTGCTGAAACGGGGCTCCTGTTTCTTCAGAGTCGACAGATCTTAGTGGCTGGTTTTGTGTAAGTCCTTCCTCTTTTCTCTCAGGCAAAGGGTTTGAGGACCTGATGACAGTGAATTTAGCCAGATACAAACCAACGGGGGAGCATGTGACAGTACGAAGGGTCAACCTAGAAGCTTGCTCCAATGAGATGGTGACATTCTTGCAGGTAATGAAGCAGGGGTGTGGCCCTTGGAGGGAGGCTCCTGGCTACGTGGTCATTCCTCTAGGGGTCTCTGCAGGAAACTCTCGTGGGCCATGTGAGAAGTCATGAGGCATCCGTGAAGAATCTTAGCATTCGACGGTGATCAGGCTGTGGCGCTGCTCAGCCCAGCTGTCTCCTCCTCTTTAAATACTTCTCTCTGTTTGTTCTGCATTTTTCAGAGAGGCTAAGTAGTAGGCCTGCCCACAAGCAGAAAGCAGCAGAGACAGAATCAGTCCCAGGAAGTCTTGGTCACAGCAGGCCCACCTGCTCTGCCACCAGTGGCCATTTTCTGGCCCTTAGCATCCTGTTTGCTGCAGGTGCCTTTCGGTTTGACAAGCAAGGAGCCTCCCTCTTTTTAAACTGGTGTAGGAACTGAGTGGGGGTGAGATTCCTCGTGGTCCTATGATACCAGTCTTTGTAGCATTCAGCGTGGTGTGGACTCAGAGTGTGCAGCTTCTGCCCTTCCTTATCTGTAATGTTCTCCTCAAGTGATGGTCACCTGACCGTGCTGTCCAACTCTCTCTGTTCATAGTCATTAGATGGAGCCTGTACCAGAACCTGACATTTCTCTATTTTTTATTTTTACTTTCTTTTGAGATAGTGTCTCATGTTCGGTTTGGTCTAGAACTCAGGTATCCCAGGCTGGCCTCAAACTCATCAGTCATCCTGTCCCAGCCTTCTAATCCCGTGGTTCTCAACCTGTCAGTTTCAACCCCTTTGGGATAGTATCAGATATCTTGTTTATCAGCTATTTACATTACAATTCATGACAGTGGCAAAATTGCAGTTATGGAGTAGCAAAGAAATAATGTTATGGTTGAAGGTCACCACAGCACGAGGAACTGTATTAAAGGGTCACAGCGTCAGAAAGGGTGAGAACCACTGGGCTAACCCGTCATACAGCTACCTGGCTCATCTGAGGCTCCTTTGAACTTCTTTTTTAAAGAATTATTTTTTGGGCTGGAGAGATGGCTCAGAGGTTAAGAGCTGTTCTTCCAGAAGTCTTGAGTTCAATTCCCAGCAACCACATGGTGGCTCACAACCATCTGTAATGAGATCTGATGCCCTCTTCTGGTGTGTCTGAAGACAGCTCCTGCAGCTTACTCACATACATAAAATAAATAATTCTTTAAAAAAATTTAGTCAGTGTATGTGAGTACACTGCAGCTGTCTTCAGACACACACTAGAAGAGGGCATCGGATCCCATTACAAATGGTTGTGAGCCACCATGTGGTTGCTGGGAATTGAACTCAGGACCTCTGGAAGAGCAGCCAGTGCTTTTTTTTTTTTTTTTTTTTTGGTTTTTCGAGACAGGGTTTCTCTGTGTAGCCCTGGCTGTCCTGGAACTCACTCTGTAGGCCAGGCTGGCCTTGAACTCAGAAATCCACCTGCCTCTGCCTCCTGAGTGCTGGGATTAAAGGCGTGCACCACCACCACCACCACCACCACCGGCGCAGCCAGTGCTCTTAACCTCTGAGCCATCTCTCCAGCCCCTGCTCCTTTTTTTTTTTTCTTTTTTTCATTTAATGTTTTTTTTTTTTTTTTTTTTTTTAAGATTTATTTATTTTACTTATGAGTACACTGTAGCTGTCTTCAGACACACCAGAAGAGGGCATCGAATCTCATTATGGGTGGTTGTGAGCCACCATGTGGTTGCTGGGATTTGAACTCAGTACCTCTGGAAGAGCAGTCAGTGCTCTTAACCTCTGAGCCATCTCTCCAGCCCTTCATTTAATGTTTTATATACCTGCTTCCAGGGAAGGAGTCAAGGTGCTTCCAGTCAAGGTGCTGGCAACGTCTCCTTGCACTCCATAGTTGTCATCTGTCCATTAATTTTGTCAACTTTCTTTTATACTTTGACGTATGGTGGGAAAATATTTTTTTGTTCATTTTTAGATAGCATCTTGCTCTGTTACCTGTTGAGCCTGGCCTCAAGCTTCCAGTCCTCCTGCCTCAGTGCCCAAGCTGAGATCATACTCTTGACTTAAAGAGGACTATACCTTGGCCTTTGGGATTTAATTAAGTGAAACATGCCCCATGTCTTCAGCCACCGTTTTATTTCTGTCATCTCTGAGGTGGTTAACTCTCCTCATGTTGACAGCAGTGTCCCTGCATGGTGAGGGGTTGTTTTTTAAGGCTGTTGAGTGTTGGTGGCTGGCAGGGCCACCAAGAGGCCTAAGTGAGCAAGTGAGGTAGCTTTCCTCAAGCATGGCGGGCCTTCCTGCCCTGGAAAGATTCCAAGGAGAGCATCAGGAGGTACTAGGTCCCTGCACTGACACCAGACCACCGTCTTCAAGCTGGACACATTCCTGACTGCGACCTCAGCTTTGCCATTGCTTTCAGGGGGAGCTTCATGTCTCTAAACTCTTCAGCCATCCCAACATAGTGCCATACCGAGCCACCTTCATCGCGGACAACGAGCTGTGGGTCGTCACGTCATTCATGGCGTATGGTGAGTGTGAAGGCATGCAGAACTGTTGGTGGGTTCTGTGCTGTTGCTGTCTCTGTTATTCCTGACGTCCTTTTCAGGCTCTGCAAAGGATCTCATTGGCACACACTTCATGGATGGCATGAATGAACTGGCGATTGCGTACATCCTGCAGGGGGTGCTAAAGGCCTTAGACTACATCCATCACATGGGCTATGTGCACAGGTGTGTTCCCAGCCACTTAACCCTTTACTAGTGATGCTAGAGTCATAATCAAGGATCTGGATTCTGAGCTCGCCACTGGGGGACAGTCATTAGCTTGTCAGTGCTGAGGTCATGTGATCTTTATTGTGTGAGAGGATCGTCTGCTGTAGACCAGCGGCCCTCACCTGACCCTGCCTTACTTCCTGTGTGCTTCAGAGCAGGCCCATGGCCAGGGCAAAAACAGTTTTCTTAGAAGTTTGTGTCAGGAAAACTAACTGCTGTGGGGAAGATAATGGAACTGGAGCCTCTTTCCACCTTGTAGGTTCCAGGGATCACACTGAGGTGGTCAGGCTTGGCAGCAAGTGCCTTTCCCCACTGAGCCATACTGCAAGCACCAAACTGCAGACTTAAGTAGAAGTCATTGTGAGGGATAGCTTTCGGACCCGAGACACACAAGAACTTCTAGACATTCAAGAAGCATAGAGCAAGAAAATGATAAATTTGACTATATCAGGTTTGAAGATTTCTATTTCATAAATGACACTATAAATAATGTTTACCAGAGTGACAGGTGTTAGCTTTGTCTGAACACACATGAGCAACAAGAAGATCATCAAAACAAGGAAAGGACAGCAGAATGTCAGGATGGGAAGTTACTGCAGAGCAGGCCTGGCAGTCTTTGACAGACACTCAGCTCTAGCCACCAGAGATCTCAGATGAAGATAAGATGTCACATTGTCACATTGTCCACATAACTGGAGGTGGTTAGGAGGCTGATGGGACCCAGGTTCATTATCAGGTCTGGCTGTGTGCTCATCAGTGGACCAGCATGCTGACATCTGTGACATTTGCACTAAGTTGGGAGTATCGTGAATGTTTTTCCCTGGAGAATGGATAAATGTTAGATCCCTGGATTAGAGATGCCAATCAGAAGCAGGAATCAGATGGATATAGGTAGCAGCAAAGATGAGTCTTGCTCCGAACTGAGAGGGGAGTTGCTTAACATAAAATGATTAGGTAATCTTGCACTTGCCAAGAACACCCAAGAACAAAACTGCAGGTTAAAAGTAGTAGGAGTCAGGCTATTGTATGCATGGCAGATCTCTGAGTTCAAGAGATCAAGGCCAGCCTAGTCAACATAGTGAGTCCCCAGATGTACAAGAGCCTCATAGAGAGACTCTGTTTTCAGAATCAAACAAACAGAAACCATCAGTCTACCTGGCATGGTGGTGCATACCTGTAAGAGAGGCAGAAGTCAAAGCATTAAGAGTTGGGGCCAGCCTAGATTACCTGAGTCCCAGGCTAGCTGGTCCCCGCCACTGGATGCAGTCAGCACACCAGGGGCCACACTGTTAAATAAAACTGATTCTTTCCCCCCAGCAGCCATCAGCTTGTCAGTTAGGGGTGGCTACCTTGGTTTTTTTTCCTGTCTTCTGCAGGCACCCACAATTTCTGTGAGTTCATGGGTGCAGTGGTCCTGCTGGGTCCAGAAAAGTCTGTTTTGGTCAGGTCCTCCTACCTCTGATTCTTAGTCTCTCTCTCCCTTCTTTTGCAATGGTCCTTGAACCTTGATGGGAGGAGATTGATTCAAATGTGCCTTTTATGGCTGACCGCTGACAGACACTTAGAACTGCATTTCACCCAGTTGTGAGTTTCTGCACTGATCACCATCCATGGCACAGACCTTCTGAAGAAAGCTGAGAGGTGACTAATCTCAGGGTGTGAAGACACAGATTTAGAGGGCCCTTTGACACTAGGGGCATAGTAAGTTATAAAACATAATGATAATTAAGTGCTAGTTAATCCCAGCATTCTAGAAGCACAGACAGGTATATCTCTATAAGTTCAAGACCAGCCTGGTCTACAGAAGACTTCTAGGATAATCAGGGTTACAGAAAAAGACCCTGTCTCAAAAACCCTGCATAGGGCTGGAGAGATGGCTCAGTGGTTAAGAGCTCTGACTGCTCTTCCCAAGATCCTGAGTTCAATTCCCAACAACTGCATGGTGGCTCATAACCATCTGTGATGGGATCCGATGCCTTCTTCTGGTGTCTCTGAAGACAGTGCCAGTGTACTTATATACATTAAATACGTAAATAAGTTTGCTTGTTTTTTTAAAAAAAACCTGCACAAAATAAATACAAATAAAAATCTAACTACATAAATGAGGCCATGTTATTTTCTCATTTTCAGACATGTTTGAAAATATTCATAAATATATTTACATATGTATGAGATACAGTTACATACATGTGATATACCCATAGGAGAGCTAGCCATATCTACTACGTGAAGTCTGCCCTTCTGTAGCATTGGGGCATGCCCATGACACTGTCTTCACCTCCCCACAGGAGTGTCAAGGCCAGCCACATTCTGATCTCCACGGATGGAAAGGTCTACCTATCTGGTTTACGTAGCAACCTTAGCATGATCAGTCACGGACAGCGGCAGCGTGCAGTCCACGATTTCCCCAAATATAGTATCAAGGTCCTGCCTTGGCTCAGCCCAGAAGTCCTTCAGCAGGTCTGTGTCCTTGGACGCAAGGAGCCCCTTGATTTCTCAGGGAAGCACAGGAATGTGCTGGGTTGGGGTTACTCCTGTTTCTGGTAAGAGGATTCTAGAAGGAAGAGTCCTTGTTGGCCAGATGTGAGCATTACCTGCCTGCTTTGCATGTGTGAGGTCCCCAGCCATACCTGACACTATTGTGTTTGCCTCAGAAACACTGCCCCTCCTGTGGTGAGAGAACATTCTGGAGATACTTGGTGCTTTAGATCCCTGTGCTGAGCAAACACATCCGTCTCAGTGTGCCTGCTTATTCCAGAGCAGCACCAAACATTCGCTCTCCTCATACAGCAGTTAGGTGACGAGCACGATCCTGACTGTGGGTTAGCAGTGTTTGTTTTTGTTCTTTCCTATTTAAGAAAGACTAAGGCTGCAAATGGAGTCATCTGTGGCTTTTTTCTTCTCTCTTAGAATCTTCAGGGTTATGATGCCAAGTCTGATATCTACAGTGTGGGAATCACAGCGTGTGAACTAGCCAATGGCCATGTCCCCTTCAAAGATATGCCTGCCACTCAGGTAAGCCTGCAGTCCAGTGTTCCCTCCTTCTTGCCTGCCTGCCTGCCACTCGTGCCTGCTACTTTCTGCCACATGTGGGCACTGACATGAAAGAAGTCACCCTTCTGTCTTCTAGTTCTCCACCTTTGGTAGAGTGGTGCTTGTGCAATTCTCTGTTCCCTTCTCTGGTGATAAATGTTTGGTCAGGAACCCAGCCCAGGGGTGGGCAAGTAGGGCAGCAGTGCAGAGAGAGGCCACAAAACACAGTACCTCATGGCTATGCAAACGGTGTAAACCACACGAACCCTTTGTTCTGCTCTGTTTTTCTCTTCGTGTAGTTCAGGCTAATATCAAGCAATCCTTCTACCTCAGCTTCCAGGTTTTATGATTATAGGCATGTGCCACCATGCTAGCTAAGCAACCCTAATCTTCCTTCCTAAGTGGATACAAATTCTCAGGCATCTCTGAGTTTTGTGTTGCCATATTCTAGCACACACGTTTAGAACCCGCATTCTCTTAAGTTCAGTAAAACCTCATGCTCCTGCACGTGCCTGCCTTGGACCACAGTTTAGGCCAGTGGTGTAGTCTGCACTTGTTGGACAAACAGACTCCATCATACTCGAGGAATGAAGTTGGGATTGTTTGGGTGTTTCCTGGGTCTCAGGTACCTGGAGCAAAATCTAGAACCAGAAAGGAAGCAAGAAACTGAGCAGGACCTCCCCCTCAGGCTCACAGACTGCCCCCTCAGGCTCACAGACTACTCCCCTCTCAGGCTCACAGACTACCCCTCTCAGGCTCACAGACTGCCCCCCAGGCTACAGACTGCCCCCCCTCAGGCTCACAGACTGCCCCCCTCAGGCTCACAGACTCCTCCCCCCACCCCTCAGGCTCACACCTTGGGTCACAGGTTGAGCTAGAGAATGACCGAATACTACCTGGAGCAGGGACCAAGGAAATTCTAAGGCAGGATATTACTTGGTCTAAGACTTTTTAAAGAAAATTCCTGTGTGTGTGCACATTCTTCCACGTGTGTATGCACTCCATGTATGCAATTGCCTAAGGAGGTCAGAAGAGGGCATCAGAGCTCCTGGAGCTGGAGTCATAGAAAGTTGTAAGCCACTTGACATGGTTACTAGGAACCAAACTTGGGCCTTCTGTAAGAGCAGCAAGCTTCCTTAACCATTGAGCCATCTCTAGCCCCTGGTCTAGCCTTAAAAGCTAATAGCAGTTGACCATATGAAGAGTGGGAACAAAAGCTTATTCTTGGACTGGAATTGTAGCTCAGTGGTAGAATGCTTGCCTAAGATGTTGAAAGGCCAGAGTTCAGTTTGTTCAGTGTTCAGTTTTCAGCAGTGCCACACACACACACACACACACACACACACACACACACACAGACTCTAAGACCTAGAACTAATGGAGAGCTAGATCTGAATTGTAAAGTCACTTGGGTCCAGGCATTCCAGGGGGCTGCTGGGTGACAGGGCTAGAGAAGGAAGCAAGGGCATCCCATGTGTGTTCCCTAAGGCATTTGGCTCCTGTCCCACAGAATAGAGAAGTGCTGAAGATATAAGTATAACGATAACATCAGATTATCTGTCCATCTATCTGAAAGATGATACAAATCTATCAATTCTAGTTCTTAGCTTAGCTGACAGAATAATTAGGCTGTGGAGCCTAGGTATAAGAAATGTGGAAGAGAAAAAAATTGAGAAACAGGACATGTTAAGAAAGGAGTTAGATGCCGGGCGGTGGTGGCGCACGCCTTTAATCCCAGCACTTGGGAGGCAGAGGCAGGCGGATTTCTGAGTTCGAGGCTAGCCTGGTCTACAGAGTGAGTTCCAGGACAGCCAGGGCTACACAGAGAAACCCTGTCTTGAATAACCAAAAAAGAAAAAGAAGAAAGGAGTTAGATGGTTAGTATGGACCTAGTTAGTTTGAGCCTAGTTAGTGTAAACCTAGTTAGTGTGAACAATAAAACTTTATCCGCCCCTGCACTGTCCACAATAAAGGAGCCACTAGCCACGTGTTATGCTGATCACTTAAACTGTGGCTGCTGAGATGGGGAGAGTGAGTTTTAAGGCTAATGTAGATACAGTCACATGTGGGTAGAGCTTTCCACATCAGCACAGTCCCAGAGGCAGCGCCACGTCTGTTCAGATTGTTCAGAGGGTTCATGAGGTCACCTACAGTGACAGCTATCTTCAAGGTGTGGCTTGTTTTGCATGTGTCACATTTGAAAGCTTTGCAATAGCCTCCCAAGCTGGGCCTGTGCAATAGCCTCCCAAGCTGGGCCTGCCCCTGGCGCAGCAAGCTGGTCAGCCCCAGCGCTGTTGCAGATGCTCCATTGTGGGCTCTACTGGCCCCACCTGCACAGAGACTGATGTCACTCTGCTCTACTCTGGGAGAGGGCTCTAGTTACAGCAGGGCAGTGCCTGCAAAGGGAAGGAGGAAGCTGGGCCCTTCAGACCAGCCCTGGTGAAGGGGCAGTTTCAGCTCAGTCTCTCCCATCTGCCTTCACTGCCAGCCAGTGGCCAATGTTTCTTTGCAACAGCCAGATTTACATGATGTCTTGGGTTTTTACTGCTGTGGTGAAACACCATAGCCACAAGTAAGTTGAAGAAGAAAAAAAATTATTTGGCTTATACTTCCAGGAAACAGCACACTGAGAGAAGGCAGGGCAGAAACTCAAGCTGGGCAGGAACCTGGAAGCAGTAACTCAAGCAGAAACCATGGACAGGTGCTACTTAATGGCTGACTTGCTCCTCATGACTTCCTCAGCAGTTTTACTGTAGAACCCAGGACCAGCAGCCCGAGGGCGTAACATCCACAATGGGCTAGACCCTCCCTCATCAGTCACTCGTTCAGGAAGTTCTCTATAGGCTTGCCTACAGCCTGTTCTTGTGGAGGTGTTTTCTCATGAGGCTCCCTCCTCTCAGATGACTCTACTTTGTGTCAAATATACATAAACCTAGCCAGCACATCCAACATCTGTCTTCTCTGCCAGAGAGCCCATTTGTTCAAGGGAGGGGGGGATATTTGTGAGGAGACTCTTGACCTTCCTGGCCTCTCAGTCCAGACCCGTCTCTCTTCCCTAGATGCTGCTAGAGAAGCTAAATGGCACAGTGCCCTGCCTACTAGACACCAGCACCATCCCCGCGGAGGAGCTGACCATGAGTCCCTCCCGCTCTATTGCCAACCCTGGCCTGAATGACAGCCTGGCTGCTGGTAGCCTCCGGCCTTCCAATGGTGACTCACCTTCCCACCCCTACCACCGAACCTTCTCACCTCACTTCCACAACTTTGTGGAGCAGTGCCTTCAGCGCAACCCTGACGCAAGGTACCCTGCTGGCCATTGGGTGGGCTTCCAGGAGCAGTGGGAGCTTAGGGGCTGCAGCCACTATTCCAGAGGCTGTGACTCTTAAGTGGATACCTGGAAACCCAGCAAGAAGAATCAGCTTCCTGTTAAGAAACTAGCGAGGGTGGCTTTAGCTCTTCATTACTGGGAGAGTTGAGATAGGAGAGGGTCTCTGAGGAGAGGGTGAGTGTCTGAGCTTGGACAGCTGAGCCCAGGGGTCATATAGATCTCTTCCCCTTTGTCTCCAGGCCAAACGCCAGTACCCTCCTGAACCACTCCTTCTTCAAGCAGGTAAGGTAGCTCCCTGGCTCTCTGCCGCTACTCCCTGTGACTCCAGCTACCGAACCCTTAGGTGCAGTTAGGTATTCTTCCTCTGCCTGTCTGAACTAGTGGGATAGCTATGCTTCTGAAGCTCTGAGAGACACTGTCCTTCCTTTCCTTGTTGGCTCCAGGACACCACGGGGCAGGAACTATGGCCTGGTAACCGAAGGCCCTGTGGTGTCCTGGTGGCCTGAATTGTAGGGTCCATATCCAACTTGGCTCTCTCCCTCAGATCAAGCGACGGGCTTCAGAGGCTTTGCCTGAGCTGCTCCGCCCAGTCACTCCTATCACCAACTTTGAGGGCAGCCAGTCTCAGGATCACAGTGGAATCTTCGGCCTGGTGACAAACCTGGAAGACCTGGAGGTGGATGACTGGGAGTTCTGAGTCTCTGCAGCCTGCACCCTCCAGCTGGGGTGGGTGTGAGCCTGGGACCTTCGTGAGGACCAGCTTCTGCCTCTGGCTGCAGACTGGGCTCAAAGGACATTCTACTGGCAGAGCTGCTGGCTACTTGAAAGGACATTCTAGAAGGGACTTCACTGTTTTTGTGGCTTTTGAGACCCAGGGATTCCCAGTCACCAGGGATTTGGAGAGACCGGAAAGCTGACATCCTGTTGTGTGAGCTCAGGGGACCTCCTTAGAAGGAAGAAATGCTGCATTGGCCCCGAGGCTCAAGGCCAAGCCTACAGTAACTCTTGACCCAGGGAACTTCACATCCTCTTCCAACACTTGCTCTCAGCTAGCCTGTTCCCTCATTCCTCTGCTCCCAGATCCTGTAGGGCTGAAAGGGGACAAGTCCTAAGCAGTCTGCCCCTGCCCAGCCCTCAGGCACCTCCCCAGTTCCGAGCACCAGGTCAGTTAAGGCTGGGACTGGCTATCCTAATCTCCACCTCTCCTGGGCCGGAACACCTGAAACCATCTTAGCTAGTTTTTTTATTACACTCCTTTCCCAGGAGCCCATTGTAATGCCTCCTGCCACCTGCTGCCTTGGTTCCCCCTCCAAGGGTCAGACAAGCCACCTCGCCTGAGGGCTTCAGAGTCCTTCTTATGTTGTTTTAGTTTCATTGTCAAGCAAATTAAAATTTTCAGAGTATGTTGGGAATGGCATCAGTGTTCCCATGTGCAGAGAGGCTGTATGTTGGCTTCTAGGATTGCCAGGCCGGCTCGGCTGCACGTCACTGCTTCTCCAAGAGTGGGCTAAATGAGTGTGTCCCGGCGATTTCTTTCATAAGCATACATACCAGTTTCTTAGAAAACTGGTCGTAGAAACAACCGTGGTCTCTTAATTCCCTAGAGTTTCAGTATTAAATTTATTATTAGTATTAAATTTTGCCCTTGCTGGCAAAATTATCCAGCAAGGGCACCAGTGCTGGCCACTAATCAAGCCCACCTCTGGGCAGCAAAGGGTGGAAGACTTTGTCTTGTAACCTGATGTGCGTCTCCTTATGGTTGGTACTAATATAATACCCAGCAAGCGTAACCTAAGAACCTGTCGTCCTGGCAGCCAGAGACTAGGAGCAAAGGGACCTGTTCTAACCCTGTTTCTGTGCATGCCCATGTGTATAACCCCAGCTCAGCGTTTTCCACCTTGCTAGTCCCTGGGTGAGGCCCTCACCTCCTCTGGCTGAGGTCCTACACCCATCCCTCTTTC
This sequence comes from Grammomys surdaster, assembly GCF_004785775.1. NCBI lineage: Eukaryota > Metazoa > Chordata > Mammalia > Rodentia > Muridae > Grammomys > Grammomys surdaster. The sequence goes on along the minus strand of NW_021604790.1, from coordinate 6,056,547 downwards.
TGAGGTGTCTCAGACGATCAAATACTCCCCTAAGAACACTTTCCATTTTCTTAGGAAGTGTTACAGTTGAGGCTGGGAGTTCGGCTTGGGTTGGCAGAGTACTCACAGCATACTTGCACCATGTTTGATCACCAGCTCCTCAGAACTTTATACACTGGGCCTGGTGCATGGTACATTATAAACCCAGCACTTGGGATAGAGACAAGAAGATAGGCACTGAACATCACCCTCAGCTACATAGCTGGGTCGAGGCCAGCCTAGGCTAGAGACCTTGTCTAACAACTACAGAGCATTTAAAGGAACTTTAAAAAAAAATTCCTACTGGAGGTGGGCTAGGGGACCTGAGATGGCATGTGACAAAGGCCAGTGTGACGCTCCAACGCTTCTTCTAGCCCGTCCTCAACTTGTTTGGCTCTCAGATACTTAAATTTTATTTTATTTTGATGTGTGTGCCGGTGTGTGCCAGGATATGACTTGTAGCTCAGGGTGTCCTCAATCTCAGAACGCCATGGCACAGGCCCACAGCTAGCTGCTTTTGATCCTTCTGCACTGCCTTCCTCTAGTCAACTGCTGACTGTGGTAGCTCCCTCCAGCTCTGCCCACAGATGGGCCCAGCAAGCGGGGCTGCCAGTCAGTGCCCAGGAGCAGCCTCCTGGTGTCCCTGAGGGCTTCACCTTTCTTGTACCAAACAGCTCTCTTGGAGAATCTGATGATCGGTGTGGACAATTTCCCCCAGGAAGTGTACCCCCTAGTTGTGATGGAACACCCTTCAGGAAGTCCACAGCTGAGCCTCAGTGCAGGCAAAACCTGAGGCTGAAGGAGAAAACTGAAGCACAGTGTGGGTGTATTAGCACCACAGTGGGGGGCGGGTGGGGATGGGTGATACAGCCTGCAGCCTCCCTGTTCCCCTGACAGGCAGGAGGCGGTAAGTTGTTCTGTTCCCCGACACGCGTGGGCCCGCGCTAGAGCCACCAGTTCTATTCCTGTTACAGGGGTGTGGAAATGTGCCGCTGAGGGCTGCGTGCTTCGTGAAACAGTCTACAGCTGGGCTTCAGGCAAAGCCTCCAGCAGAGGTTCGTGCCCTAGATGCTGCCTAGAGGCCTTCCAGTGCTGTCCTCAAGCCTGCTGCGCAGTGGGCTGGGGTGGAGCGGCAGGCAAGAGCAGCTTCTTGCTGCACTTTGTTCTCCAAACAACTCCAGTCTAAACGGCTCTCTGCTCCCTTAGTTGGAACAAGGTGTGCTTGATGTGAGGAAGCGGGTCATTTCAGATAAGGGCTTGACTTGGGCCATGGCAAGGCCAGAGGTTACTAATCCCACAAAATCTGGTCACAGAAACCATTTAGGATGCCCGGCTTAAGAGGGTTGGTGATTTCGGAAACCACAGGGCTGAAGTTCTCGGGTAGCGGACCTGTCACACCCCTTCATATAGTGGCATCGGCCCACCGCCGGCCCCCTTGGCCTAACATCGGGGTATATGGAGGGGCTACAAGCCGCCTCCATCTTCCTCTGTAGCACTCCGTGGCTGCCAGTGGATCTGCCTCCAGAGACCCCACAGTGGGGTAACTCAAGCTACTGGGTCTTAAGAACACAAGAAGGGGGCGGAGCTAATGGGACTCCGCGTTCACAATGGCTAACGGGTAAACCGAGGCAGTAAAGGCCCAGGCCATTTCTGAAGGTCCGCGCTGGGAGAGCCTTGCGTGGCGACCGTAGGCTGAACTCGTCTCCTCGTGAGATATGCGATTCGGTCCCCGCCGTCGTCCCTTCTCCACGAGCGACAGAGGAGGTTGGTTCCGGGAGGCCGGCAAGCGGGGAGGCGAAAGCGGTGTAGGGGCAGACAAAGGCGGGGGGGACGGGGAGCAAGGCAAAGACAAAGCACAGAGGGGGGTCGGCGGCGGCTTCTCCCGGAGGCGGCCCCGGGCGCGCGGAGCCAATGGGCGGGCGCGGGGCGGGGGCCGGCGGGGGCGGCGCCGCGGTGAGGCGGAGGCTGCCGCTCGGGGACCACTGGCAGCGGCGGCAGCTCGCGCCCGCGCCTCTTGCACCCGAGGCGGTCCCCCAGCGACCGACCCCCGCCCCGCGGCGCAGGCCGGGCCCGGTGAGACCCACGGCGGCCGGGGGGAGGGGCGCGGAGCGTTGCGGGGCCTACGCCGCCTGGCGGTTCGCGCGTTTCGCTCGCCCGGACCCCGAGGCTCGCGTCGGTCCCGCAGGGCCGGCCCATGGTGGGGTGGGGATTCGGGGTCTGGGGTCCCGAAGAGCGGGCGCGGAGGCAGCGCAGCCTGGCCAGGCAGGAGGTCGGGCCCAGCGCTGTCCAGGGACTGGACGTCTAAGCCCGGTGCGGGTGAGCGCGGGTCAGGCGGTACCCGGCCCGGACCTCTGCTGACCTCCCTTCACCCCAGGCAGGGTCTCTGCCTGTGGGAAGCACAGCCAGAGACCGTGGAGCCCCCTGTCCCTGGCCACTCTCACTAACTTTGTTCTGTCCCCACATATGTTTTCACTCAGGGACACCCACCCCCCACCCTTGGGGGCTGAATGAGGGGCGGGCAGGCTGTTGGGGTGGGTGAGGGGCGGAAGTGGCAAGACCCAGAGCAACAGGAAATGACTTAGGGAAAGTCCCAACCGCAGCCCCCCAACCCCCTGCCTAAAAACACCCCAGCCTGCAGGGTGGGGGAGGGCTCGTGGGGCCCCACTGACTGACTTCCCCTTGCAGAACCCTCTTGGCTCGGCGTCTCCTCCAGGGCCGCCAAGCACCTCTGAAGAGCCATGTTCCAGGCTGCCGGAGCCGCCCAGGCCACCCCCTCTCATGTAGGTGACCAGTCAGGTGGGGAGGGGTAAAGGGGACAGGAGCAGCTTGTTTGCTTGGCACCTTGTGCCACCTCTTGAGTGCCCCTGGGATCTGGGCTGGGCCACCGGAGAGCTGACCCCTCTGACTGCTCCTCTTCCCCAGGAAGCCAAAGGCAGCAGCGGCAGCAGCACGGTGCAGCGGTCTAAGGTAGGGTCCTGAGGGTGGGCGTGGGTGGAGGAAAGGGTCGATGCTGCTCCCGCTTCTTGCTCAGTGTACTCTGCTCCCACTCCACAGTCCTTTAGCTTGCGGGCTCAGGTGAAGGAGACCTGTGCAGCCTGCCAGAAGACTGTGTACCCTATGGAGCGGCTGGTAGCAGACAAGCTCATTTTCCACAACTCTTGTTTCTGTTGCAAACACTGCCACACCAAACTCAGGTGCGCTCCTGCCCTGTTGTGGCCTGCCCACTTACTTGCCCACCCTACCCTGCCTTCCTGCCGTGACCCAGACTGACCCAGCTGTTCTCTGCTTCCACAGCCTGGGCAGTTATGCTGCAATGCACGGTGAATTTTACTGCAGACCTCACTTTCAGCAGCTGTTTAAGAGCAAAGGCAACTACGATGAGGGGTTTGGTCGTAAACAGCACAAGGAGCTCTGGGCCCACAAGGAGGTGGACTCAGGCACCAAGACAGCCTGAGACCCCTTTAACATCCATTCCCTCCCAGCACATGGCCTACAGCTGGGCAGTGGGAAGGAGGTTAACCTGGGCTTGGGGGAGCAGGGTGGGAAAGGATGAGGCTCCCTCAGACAGGTTTCAGGCTTAAGGCTCTGCTCCAGGACTCCTTACTTTTCCTATAGGAGGTTGACGTTGGGAACCAGAATTGGAATTTTCACCATACTGGCTTCCTTTAGCCCATCTCACCTCACCCCATGGCTCCCTGGGAGGCCCACAAGCCCAGCTTCCCTATTTAGGTGCCTTTTCTCCAGCAAGGAGTCAGCATGCCCTCCTCAGGGTCCCAAGCTCCCTCACTGCCACCTGGGCCTTGTGTACCCCCTTGACTCCCCATCTACCTCTGCCCCTTAGCCTGGTTGTGAGCCACAGAGACTGGAAGAGGGAGTGCCATCTGCTGAGCCTCATAGATGCCATCTCGATGGTGGGGGGGGGGGGGGAGGGGGCTGGGGAAGAGGCAAAACAGCCTGCAGCCTTCAGGGTCTGGGGGTCCCTTGCACCACAAAGCTAAAGCTCTTGCTAGAGCCTCAGCTGACAGGCTCAGCAATAGCCTATGCTCCCCCTCTGTTGTGCTGTTCTGACTGTTGTGATCAACCCCGTTTTAAAAATGTTTAAACAGATCTTGACTCTTCTATTATGTGGCCTGATGGGGGGTTTTGTGGCAGGTATGCTGCAGACTCATCACAGGGATGGGAATGGGGGACAGCCCATAATACTCCTGGCCTTGAAGGGGCTGGATGATGGTTGTCAGAGAAGTATTATCTAGAAAAACTAGTGTCTGCTACCTTAGGGTGTCTGCTGTCAATCCTGATATCCCACTGTGTACCTTGTCCCAGAGAAGCCAGGCACACTGACTCACAAGCACACAATTGGTTTTGGTTTTTGAGACACGGTCTCATGGAGTATGTCGCCCTGATTGGCCTAGAACTCAAGAGATCTGACTGCCTCTGCTTCCAAAGTGCTGGGATTAAAGACGTGTCATCCAGGCCTGGCCTCAGTTCTTCAGAGGTTAATTTACTACACTTGAGTAGAGTGGAGTGTAAACCAGAACCTTTCTGACTTGGCCAAGACTTTGTTTATCTGCCCTTCTGCTAGCTGATTCCAGCTGTCCAGTTTCCTCCTAGCCCTTTACCCTAGAAATTTGCAAGGAATGGTGGGAATCCATAGACTAGTGCTGCAAAGTCCAGTGGCTTCCACCTTTTCTTTCTCCTCATTACTGTCATCTTCTTAGAGCCTCTTCTAAGTGGGATGTCACAAGCTACTGTGCCAAGACCTCCGGGGCAAACTTTGTGCCTCTGAGAGTTCATGCACACTGAGGGATGATAACTCACAGCAGAGGAGCAAGGCAAGTGTGAAGATGCTCCCTCAGTGGAAGCCTGAGTTGTCCTGCCCCAGGTCCTACTGTCTGACTTCTGCAAATTGCCAATGAGACAGATGAATTGGTGAGCAAGAGGTCAAAGACAGCTAGCCAGTCTAGCCTCTGGTCTTGCTGATGGGCGAATCACTGTGGACTGTTCCTTCAGGTGGGCATTTGGGAAGCAGGCATGACAAAGCCTTGGATTTATGGGGACAAGGATGGTCTCTTGCTGCAGGTAAGAAGCAGTGGCTGAGCCGGGCAGTGGTGGCGCACGCCTTTAATCCCAGCACTTGGGAGGCAGAGGCAGGCAGGTTTCTGAGTTCGAGGCCAGCCTGGTCTACAAAGTGAGTTCCACGATAGCCTGGGCTTTACAGAGAAACCCTGTCTTGAAAAATCAACAACAAACAAACAAAAAAAGAGTGGCTGGGCATGGCAGAACATACTTTTAATACCAGCACTCAGGAGGCAGAGGCAGGTGGATCTCTGTGCATTCAAGATCAGCCTGGTCTATATAGTGAGTTCCAGGACAGCAGAGCTACATAGTGAGACCTTGCCTATGACTGATGTTCTGTAAGAATGGGACCAAGGGAAGCCCCTCTGGGCCAGGAAGACGCCTGCCATGAATGGTCCTAGGAACTCAGCTACTGATATATTCAGCTCAGATGGACAACCAGTGCTGTCCCAATGAAGCACTGGGATAAGAGGGAAGGAGAGGAAAGACGGATTAGCAATGATGCTTGGCCAAGTCATTACAGGCCCCCACTTTTGGCAGCCATTTCCAGTTCTATTTAAGAGGCCTACATTTGGTGTTAGGCATTGTACCCAACTCATCCCTGTAAGGATCCCACCACCACTTTCAACCAAAAGCATGGTCACAGGACCCTTCTGGTATAAATGATCCCTTTTATTGTAAGTAATGCACTGGCCTGGCTTTGCACTGCAAGCCCTCAGTCAAGATATAGTCAAATAACTATGGCTGCAGGTTCTTCTGCACAATCCACAATTCAGACACAGACAGAGCTGGGTGAGTGGGAGGGGCAGGAGGGTGGCAGCATGTACCTGACCCAGGCCTGGCCCTTCCATATGGGGTTGGTAAAGGCAGATAAACCCCATGGAATGAAGAACAAATGGTGGCATAGCATCTTTGCACAGCAGGCCAAGGGCTGCTAGGAAACCACCCTTCATAACCTTTGGGCCCAGGCCATCCCGGAGGCCCACAACTTCTCATCTGGATTTGTTAATAAGAAAAAATAAATTAATAGCTTGGTCCTGAGGATGCTGAACCAGCATGTCCACAGTTTTTGGCACAAAAAAAAGGGGTCTTTTTTTTCCTTTGGAGTGCAGGATTTGTTGGCTTACTTTTAAGTTCATTTTAGAAATGTTCCCTATGAGGTAATAAGCTCCCCCCAGGGGGAACATGGGGGTGCGGAGCTCTGTGAGAGCCTGAACCTGTGACAAGCAGAGTTGTCTCATCTAACATCTTGTCAGCCCACCAAGCTCTATTTCTTCTGGATTTGGGGTGTGGACAGGGATAGGCTAAGGGGTGCTATATAGCCATCAGGATGGGGTCATGGAGAGGCTGAGCTGCCTTTTGGCAGCTTTGGTCTAGAAGAGGGGCCAGTCCCTACTTTGGGCAAGGCTGAGGTGGAAAGCAAGACTTTGCTCACTGGCTTCAGAGCAGTTAGAGAGTGGCCTGACAGATCCCCAAGGGAAAGGAAATAAAACAGAGGGGCCCAGGCCCAATTGGCACCATGCAACACACATATCTGCAAAACCAGCTGCTTTCAATTTCTGTTCTCTCTTCAGGAGTCCATCACCAGTAACAGTCTAGAATTGATATATATAAAAACCATCAAATATGGATCTGAGATATAAATTAACAAGTACAAGGCCTCACATTACATGATGTGAAAAGGCTAAAAACACCGATAGAAACTACATTCATAAAAGTGCATCGTCAACATACAACGAAGGCTTTGGCTTGTTCTGTGCCCATGGGGAAGTGGGCATGGCTGGCAAAGAGCTGCCTGGGACTAATCCCCAGCTCCCTGGAGATACCCATCCCTGGGCACTGGCTTTTTTTTCTTTCTTTCTTTTAATGATAACTCCCAAGAAACTTAGGAGTTGGGAGGGAGGAGCTCTAGCAATAGGCACATTTGGAGGGGAAGAAAGGGGCTGGAAGAAAGGACCAGCACCCAGGCTGAGGTAAATATGGCCAACTCTAAGCTGCTTAGAGATAACTCTTTCCCTAACCCCTGCTGGTACCCTCCCTTGTAGGAGGAACAAGAAGGGAATGAGGCTGATGACAAGTGGACAAGGCAGGCTAAGGAACACAGCTGGTGGCTTTGGACACGGTTGTGGCAGCACAAGGATTTTCTGCCCCATGGAGTGGGCTCAGGCCTTATAGGTTTAAGATTGCAGACAGCCTGAGACAACCCCCTGCACTTTGTTGAGTTGCCCAGAGCCAGGTGCCCTGACTCATGTTGTGTACTTCCTCTGCTCCAGTGAGGGAACAGACACCAGGCCAGGGGTGGAGGCCATCAGCTCTTCCATCCAGTCCACGGCCTAAGCCCACATGGGTCTCCAGAGCTCAGAGGGCAAAGTCTCCAGTTTAAAAACTGGGAAGAGCATAGGAGCAACTCCAACTTGTAAAACAGAGACAATTGCATTGACAAGACTGGGTCTCCCCAGTTTTTGGAGGCAGCTCCATTTCTCAGGCCCTGCTTATCGGGATAGCTCCTCCTTCCCAGAATAAGGCAGCATACAGTTGCTTCATTCATCTTTGGTAAGACAGGACTGACACCATATACCTGGAAGCTCTTAGTGGGGGTAGCCCAAGCCTCTACCTTCTGTTGGCTGGGGGATGCTGGGCTTTTTACCTCAGGCTTGTGTGGGCTCATGCAGCCCAGAGATACGCTGGTGGTCTTCAAACATTGGGAGAGAAACAAAGTAACACTCTGAATGAAGTAACACTATTCATACCCTTGAGTAGTCCTGTGCCCCAGTCCCTCTTGACTTCAGTGCTGTCCACAGTGTTAGGACACACCTGAGGGCAGGCAGGACCATGGCCGTCTTGCATACTGTTCCCAGCCCTTCCCGTCACACTGAGCTTAGGATGCCAAAGCTCTGGGTCTTACAGGCTGGAGCTCCCAGTCTTGATGCCAGAGCTATCCCATCCTGTCTTTGAGTCCCAAGGGCAGATGGGGCACAGACAAACAATGGCTGGACCGACGCTCCACTGGTCTGGTCTATAGCCTTGCCTGGAAGAAGCAGCAACTTCACTGAGCCTGACAGCAGCCCCTTGCCTGCTCAGCAGGTGGCAGCTGGCAGCAGCATAGCCTTGAGAGCTCAGTACACCAGCTGTGCAAAGTGGTGTGTGAGCAGCTCCTCAGCTGAGGGTCTCTGGCGAGCTTCCACAAATATGCGCCTCAGGAAGTCCCTGCCGTGTTCTGAGATGTGAGAGGGCAGCTGAGGATTGGTAGGCTGGGTGGCAATCTTGAAAATGGCAGCCATAGCTTCATACTCTGCCCAAGGTGGTTTCTCTGTCAGCATCTCCACCACAGTACAGCCCAGGCTCCTGGAAGAGAGACCCTTATGTCATCTGTCAGCCAGCTTCAGGCTCTCAGCCACTCTATATACTGTGATGGAAGGAGGTATCTTTCTCAGATCACACTGAAGGACAATCGGGCCAAGCTAAAGGTTGTTAGGGTTACACATACATGCTGCCATGCACAGATGTCACTTGGGTATTCACTGAGACTGGGCTGTCTGCATTTCTTCCTATGTCTCTTTTGTGTGACAGACTGAACCCAAGGCCTTGTGTGTATTTAGCACAGTCAATACTATTAAGCACAGCTACCCCAAGCTGTTTGTGCTTCTTGGCATCTGGTCCCCTGTTCCTTGACAAACTCACTCTAACCTGTGTATCTTCTGCCACATCTCCCACTACCCACTCTGACCTACCTTTCTTTTATAGGGACCTCATCCTAACTCCAGGCCCACCCAGATACTTCAGGGTAGTGCCTCACAATTACAGAAGCCCTGCTGCCATATAGGTTACATGTATAGGTTTTGGCAGTTAGGATTTAGACACCTTTGGTGGATGACGACCCATGATAACTTTGCAAGGAGAATTGTTCTTGTAATTCTTGGGTTCTTTCTAAAGTCAGATATAAAGTCAGATATAAAGTTAAGTAAGTCAAATGCAAGCCATTTGGGCACAATAAGGGACTGAGTTTACTCATTTAGAGACAAACATAGACCTTCAGAATAGATCATGTGCTGTGTGTGTGTGTGTATGTGATATGTATGTGAGCATGTCTGTATTTGAACATGCAGAGACAGGCAGGACAGTGTCTCTCACTAAAATGGAAGGTTGCTTTTGTGGTTAGACTGGTCAGAGCTGTCTGCCTCCCAGTGCTGGAGTTACACGCACGCCTGGCTTTCATGTGGAGCTAGGGGGTCTGAGCTCAGGTCCTCACCCTTTATACATTAAGTATTCTTACCCATCAAGCCGTCCTCCCTAGCCCTAGAACCTGCCTTGTTTCTTTTCTTTTCTCCTTCCTTCCTTCTTCCCTCCCTCCCTCCCTCCCTCCCTCCCTCCCTCCCTCCCTCCCTCCTTCCTTCCTTCCTTCCTTTCTGACATGGTCTCATTATGTTCTTGGCTGTCCTGGAACTCACTATGTAGACGAGGCTGGCCTCGAACTCAGAGATCTAATTGCCTCTGTCTCCCCAGTGCTGGTATTAAAGGGATTAACCACTAGGCCCAACCCCAAAGAGGTCTATCATACATGAGGGATTTAGACTACCGTGGCTTAAGTCCTCAGCAATAACCTTTAGTTGTTTGGGATAAAAATCCATTCCATCTGTCAGTGTGCCCTGCATCCCCTCACCACGCTATAGAATCAATCCCTGGATGCACCAGCCAGCAAGAGTAGGTCTTCAGCCTCTCTTTCTCATATTGTCGAGTCCTCAAGTTCATGTTTGACTTAGAGATCCTTCAGCTCAGTCAGGGAAACAGATAGCATAACTGAGCACTCACCACACATCTGCCTTTCTTCCATAGCCCTCGCCACTGATGACTTCAGGACTCATCCAGTAGGGTGTGCCAGTGACAGAGCGCATGCCTGTCCCTGACATGCAGATGGTCTGTAGGCGTTTGCTGGCCCCAAAGTCCCCAAGTTTCACATTCCCAGCGGAGTCTCGGAGGATATTGGCTCCTAAGGCACAAAAGGGTAGAGGCTGCCTTATATTTCCTGTTACCTCCCCTTCCAGTTGCCCCAAAACTGTGGGAAGGCCGGAGCCACCACTGACTTAGACAGGAACTGCAGAAAGCCTCACAGTATAGGATCAGCTCCATAGTCAAGATTTGCATTTTGGACTATTTTCCCCATACTGCTTAACCAATCTGTATACTCCTTTCCAATTAAAGAAGTAATTGGGGCCCTAATTTTCAGAAAGCTCAGGGTAGTTAACAGTGATTGGTCTACTGGTAACTGAATGGTAGCCTTGAACCCAGGTCTCACTATGTAGGCTTGACTGACCTAGAACTCACTATGCTGACCAGCTGGCCTCAAAATACACAGGGCACTGCCTGAGATTAAAGGTTTGCACCACGATGCCTGGCTGAACCTAGGTCTTGATGCCTCTACCACAGCTTTCTCTCTACTTACCCTTGATGTCCCGATGGACAATCATGTTGCTGTGCAGGTATGACATGCCCTCCAGAATCTGCCGGGTATACTTGCGGGTCACACTCTCTGTCAGAGCTCCGTAGGCCTTCAACTGGTCTTTTACAGAGCCCTAATAGAACACAAGGAGTCAAGAGAGTCCCCCTTGAGGGCTGGCTGGCTGGCTTGTGAGAAGAGGCAAAGTTATTTCTAGCCCCCAGTAAAGCAGGGATTCATTTGAGTCTCATTTGCATGTATGATCCACTTTTGTCAGGAGCTGTCAGACAGCTTAGGGAAAAGCATGAACCAGTCCTTATCTTAAGCAAGTGGTAGCAAGTCCAGGTTGAGTGGATGCCCTGTTCTAGGTAAAGGTTGTGCTTACGTGACATGGACCAGCCCTTCAGGACTCTCAAGTTTGATGGAACCTGGGCCATTTCTCATCTCACACCCTCTCTGTAGTCACAGGAAGGGCCCTCCTGACATCAAATCCTGCTATCACTACTCATGGTTTCCCAGCTTATCAGATCAAACCCAGGTCAAAAGTGACTCACGCCCACAGCCACTAGCCCTAGGTCAAACCCTCTTATGTGAGTTTCACATGCATCCAAGGGCACATACCCCTGGCATATACTCCATAAATATGGTGAGGATCTTCTCAGCACGGTCCCGCAGACAGCCGTAGTACTGCACAATGCGCTCGTGCTGCAAGTTCTTCAGCAACTGGATCTCACATTCCAGAGCACTCACCTCCTAGAGAGGGACCAGTGGTCACCTAGGCACTCAAGGTCCAGTTCTGCCCACCTAGGGTCAGCTAATCATGCTGTTTCACAGGGTCTGCTTTGGGAACTTCAGCTGGGGAACAGCAAATTCAACTACATAGGCCTTGGCCACAGTGTTCAGTAGCCCTTGGGATGCAGCACTCATTGCTCAGAGGAAGGAAGGAGGGGGGGCTGTAGAAGCCTAGTTAAAGTAACTACTGTATTTGCCTATTCAAATTGCAGTAAGGTCAAATGAGTGAGATCCACAGCTTCCTCCTGGGCCATGGCACTGTTTGGGACTGGGTACAAAGAGTGCCCTTTGGGGAAGTGGTCATCACATCTCAGTTTGGGTTACTAGGGACTTTGACATGGAGGCAGTCCTCCCAAGGGCTCCAGACACTTTGGAACACTGACCCTTCACCCCTTGGCTAGAGCTAAGATGAACAGCAAGGGAGCTTGAGAAGTTGTTAGGGGAAGTAAGTTGTATCACTTTAGGCAAGTACCCAATAGGTGTTTTGGCTGGAGGTTGGTGCATGAGGAAGGCCATACCTTGCTTGTCTCAGGACTATCTGGGTCAAACTGGACCTGCTTAGAAGCAAGTTCACGACCTGTGTCCACATCATAGCACAAGTAGACCCTGCCGAAGGCACCTTGACCCAGGAGCTTCCCCCGACGCCAATTGATGGGAGCGCTAGGAGCTATGGAGAGCAGCAGGAGAGAGCCTTAGAGCATGGACTTTCTGTATTTGGACCCAGCACCATCCATCCCTTTCTTCTCTTGCAGGCCCAAGCCCTTGGTCAACAGGACCTTAAGGACAGAGTCCTGACAAACAGAAGACTAGTAAAATAGCATTCTGTGCTGATCAACTAACCTTATTTTCATAGTTCCTATGTTTGTTTTTTTGTCTGTTCATTATGATTTTAAGATAAGGTCTTGGTATATAATACAGACTGGCCTTAAACTCACTAAATAACTCAAGCTGGTTTCAAACTTTAGATCTTTCTGTCTCATCATCCTGAGTGCTGAGATTACAGGCGTGTACCATCATGCCTAGCTTGCTCCTAAATATCCAAATATGGCAAAGACTAAGAATATATTCTTTACCTTAAACATGGGAAAACTGAAGATGAAGAAATGGCTTATCATATGACCATGGGATCAGCCTATATTCTAGGCTGTGGTATCTCTTCCAAAATTCTCTCAAGAGTGGGACAGATGCACCTGAGCAGTGCACCACACACAGCTCAGCTCTCGCCCCTGCATTACAGCATCCCATAGTTCCCTCCTAATCAGGGACACTCCTCACATTTGGTTGGTACATTCCTTTCCTGCACAGTGAGGGCATTCTCGCTGTCTGCACTCCGTAGGCGCCCACGGGGGTCCAGGTATTGCACAGCTACACCCATGTTCTCGCCATTTGTGCTCAAGGACCGACTTGAGGGCACCAGAGTGAACAGGTTGCCTTGATGCCGTCGTATTCGGGGAAATGTTCTCCTGCCTGAAAGGGTACAAGAGTGAAGACAGAGCAAGTCAGAGCCTGGCCACAAACCCAGGTGTGAAAAGAGAGGACAGTGACAACCAGGTCATGTGCATCCCACCTGCCCCCACCCCCACCTGAGACATCCCAGAAAGGCTGTCCCAGCCCTCTAGGATCAAGATGAAAGTAGAAGTTCATAAGCTGCTTAGTTCAAGAAGCCCTGAACACAGGAAGACATAAGACTGAGCCTCAGGCCCAACAAAGAGGCAAATCACAGCTCAGGTATGACCTGTTCAGCATTCTGCTCCTGATCCCTCTGCCACAGCTTTATTCTATTTGCTGCTGCCACAGAAGATGACGTTAAAGAGGTGTACACCCATACATGTACTCAAAAGACAACATTCCCAGGGGAAGCATTTTCATGGAGCAACAACTCATCCCCCATATCTGGTTAGTTCCTTCTATTTTCTGCCTAAAGCTTAGAGCACAATGCCTCAGGAATAAGAGAAAATGCAGAGGCTAGAGCAACTGGTTTCCTTTCCATCCACTCCTAAACCCTCTTTTCGTGGTGGCTTTTTCCAGACAAACATTTGGTCTTTGACTAGCCATCCAGCAGGGGCCAGTGTAGAGCACTCACCGTCATTGTAGTCTTTGTGATGCACAGACACGTGGTAGCGCCTGGGATAGGTTCCGCCTTTAACTCCTTTATCATAGAGCTGGGTTTCCCGATCTGAGGAAGACAGGACAGTCAGTTACTAGACCCAGGGTGAATCAAAATGGATGACTCACTTAAGCTTCTAAGGCCTCCTGAGACTTTACAGTAGAATATCCAGGAAAATTACTATATAGTTTTGGCTTTCCAATTTAGAGGCATCTGTGGTCCCAACAAGACACTTCCCCAAGCCCTGCAGTACCCACCTAGATTCTGCAGAACTCACCTGAGCATTCCTTTCTGTTGTCTGGGAAGCTCCGGGCTCGGGACATTTGTGATTTCCTGAAAGATGGGCTAGAAAAAAACAAAAGACTATAAAGTAAACTTAAGTGCATGTCTAGAGTAGCCCACAGGACAGAAGAAGGAAGGGCACCTGAGAAGTCTCCCATTCCAAATGATGTTCAGAGAAAGAGGGGGAGAAAAGCAGCTCTACCTGGAGCCTGGTATCTCACCACCCAACTTCAGCAGCCTGAGGCCAAAAACCAGGAGGAATACCTCTACCTATTCTACTCAACTCCACCCTGGCTGTTTGCAACTTTCCATTTTTGGCCTTTTTTCTAATCTCCAATCTCTATAGCAGAAGAGCTGCAAAAACCTAACCAAACCAAACCACACCACACCACCACAACAAACCAACTTGGCCTAGGCAGTAATAAATGAAAACAATGCAGTTTAAAGACTGCTTAGTTTGAGGCAGGGTTTCTCTATGTAGCTCTGGCTATTCTAGAACTCACTCTGTAGATCAGGCTGGCCTTCAACTCACAGAGATCTGCCTGCCTCTACCTGAGTGCTGAGATTAAAGGTGTGTAACACTGCCTGGCAAAGAATGCTTTCTTATTTTACAGAATGAGCTTTCCCTCATTTAATCCTCATACCTCTGTAAGTTAGGACAAATAAAAGTAATGCAGGTACTAAATTATTGAGCAGATGCTGTGTTATTACTAGTTGATAACCTACAGGTTAAATACAACACCTCTCTCTATATGCTCAAAGACAGCCAGGAAGCAAGAGTCCATCTTTAGACCTGGTATGCTACTCCAGTGTGTTTGTTTCTATATCAGACATCCTCCTTTTAGACTACCATCTCATTTTAGAGATGTCTCGAGAAACCAAGAACCAAGAGGAAAGTGGGTAAATTAAGCTATCTTTTCCAACATCCAGTTAAATCTGAATAGACCTTTGACAGGCAAGTACCTGTGTGTGTGCATGTACTATGCGAACGTGGGTGTACATGGAAAGGCCAGAGATTGACATCTGGTATCCTTCCCAGTTGTTCTCCTTCTTATTTTTAGAGACAAAGTTTCTCATTGAACCTTGAACTTTCAGATTCAGCTAGACTGGCTGGCTAGTGAGCCTCAGTTATTCTCCCGTCTCCACCTTCCCAGCACTGGTTATACATGTGCAGTGCTGAACCCAGCTGTTTCACTTGGCATCAGGTTCACATGCTTGTATGTCAATCACTTTACTAACCAAGCTGTTTTCCTAGTCCTCCGAGTAGCTTCTGAGGGTCACAGGTTAGAACCTGTCCAGAGAATTTCAGAGGGCTGCCCTCTAGTTTCAAACAACTAGACTACCATCCTCCTTTGACATCCCAAAGTTTAGGATAATCCAAGCTAGATCAGTCCCTGTTCTGGCTGAGACCTTGCCTAGTGGTAACACTTCTTGCCATGTTTACTTGTGCCTGTTTGTTCCCTAATTGGAAAGCAAGCCCCCTCCCAAATTAACATACTAATAACTATGGATGTATTCTGTGACATTTAGAGGGACACTGGTAAGTCCACAAAATCAGCACCTTCATGGACAATTGATCACATAAGAAGGGAGCTATTCCTGTTTCCTAGCCCCAGACCTATTCCCCCATCCCCAATCAAGGAGTTCTTAGCATAAAGAGGCGATGAGCTGCTCCGAAGCCCCTTTCAAGCCAAGTTATGGCACATAGGAAACTGACGTACAAAGACTGGGAGTTCCTGACCAACTATCTAGTGAGAACTTATCTCAACAAAGCAAAATAACAAAACAAACCCTTGATACCATTAGGTGAACCATATAGCCATTTGGCTATATAAAGCATAGCACCAACTTCTACCAGTGTTAGAATAAATATTTTACATCAAGAGATAAAAGTTAGGCGGTCTGGATATTCTGTTTTCTAATTATCTAGCTTCTTATTCAATCAAAAACATTTGAAGTAAGAAAAAGACAATGGACAGACCAACCTATGTGTGAGAATCCCATTTTTCTTTCAAATTTCAACAAGCCATTGTTTCTCAATCCAAATCACAGTAACAAGTTTAAAAAGTAGGTGGAATATAGTATGTGTAAAGTCAAACCACATAAAGCACTGGGAACAACACAGCCAACAAGCGAGCTGTTCTTCTAAACTATTATTCAGTTTATTTTACTGTGTACCTAAACATTCTCAGACTGTTAGAAAATTGAGGGGTTCTCTAGAAGCACACTGTTTTAATCCTGATCCTGTGGCTGTATCAGAGATACATACTACCCAATTCTACTCTTAAAACCATTCCAAAAATGCCTACTTATTAACCCAAACCACCACAGTTCCATACCTGTCTGCTGACCTGTCCAAAGATTGGCAGCTTCCTGACAAGGAATTTTCGGCACTGCTCAGGGGATCTAGCATCTGTAAGGCAAGTCACACAATGAAACCACAGTTTGACTCAAATCCCAGCCAGCTGACCCAGGTAGAGCTAGCATGTGGTCCCTTTTGTCAAAATATGGAGGTGTCTTTGTTTCCCCATGTAGCAGAGGAAGGGTTATAGGGTACCATTTTCCTTTAGATTGAAAGGCAAGCTTCTAAGATGATGAAAAATGTTTGGCTGGCTTCTTTAGGGCTCTGTCAATAGAGCAAAGCAGAGGTACTGTTTCTCTGGTTGGCACTTTCTTGGCCCATCAAAATTAGTGCCTGGCACTTGACATGGTATTGTCCTTCATAGGTTTCCAGTGGAGTTTGGGTGGGACCTTAATGCTTCTGTTTATACTCTATAATTCACAGTTTATACAGACAAGCATTGCCCTGTTTCACAATGAACACTGCAGACCAAGAAAGGTAAGGAGACATATCCAAACTAAAAACATGGTTAGTGCACAGCTGAGGCCAGAAAAAAAAACTCCCAGCTCCTGGCTCTAAAGCAGAGGTAAGAGGCATATACATAAATTAAAATATTTTTCTAGCTTAGAGTCAAATGCAATAACAAAGAACCTTCAGAATAGATTTTTTCCCAACCAATCTCCTAAAGACTTCATTTTTTTCTTCTCTCCTGGATGTAGAAGTAGTAAAGATGGGACTGTAGCCTTCAAATTCAGAAAATGGTCATTACTCTATATCCATGGGGGCTGGTTCCAGGATTCCTGTTGATATCAGAGTCCCATATATATATATGTACTCTAGACTCTTATACAGTATTTGTAAGTAAAATACACACACACACACACACACACACACACACACACACACACACACACTCTCCACATACCCCTTCCTGTATACTTTACATTATCATGATTACTTATATATAATAGTATACCATAAATGCTGTGGAAATTTGTTAAATTATATTGTTTAGGGAATGAAAAAAAAAAGGTTGTACATGTTCAATACAGACAGTCAGTAAAAAACCCAAGAAAGAAATCTGCAGCTAAAGGCAGTCCAGCTTACTGCTCTAAACTTAAAATTACCTGGAAAGTGTACATACAGAAGAAAGAAGAGTTTAAAAGACTTCCCACATCATTTATAGCTTGAATAATTATAGGTACAGGAATCTACTCTCTGAAAAATCCCACATATGCTGGTATTGTGTGTGGAACTTGCACCTATGAGTATAGGAGCCCACTGAGCCTAGAAGAAATGCCAGATACCCCAAAGATAAAATTATATGCAATTGTAAGCCAGCCAGTCTAGGTGATAGGAACCAAATTTGGATTTTTACAAGAGTAACAAGAACTCTTAACTGCTATACCATCTTTCCAGTCTACCTTCCTTTTAAATATTTATTTTTTACTTTTATGTATGTGTCTATCTGTGTGTAGAGGGGAAATATGCAAGTGCCCACAAAGGTCAGAAGACAATGTCAGATCCCCTGCAGATGGAATTACAGGCAGTTGTGAGCTGCTTGACATAGGTGCTGGTAATCAACTCAATTCCTTGAGCCTTCTGTGACTATTTTATCCATTAGAAATCTTCCCTTCTTAAGCTAAATCTCAGAAACTTCAAACAACTTAACTCGTTGCAGTAAAGGCAAGCTGACTGAAGGGAGGGAAAGAAAGCAGAGTTCTTGACCTTACTCAGTTAATTAATCCAAAGTAAGTTTTATTAAGTAAGCTACTAGTTAAAAAACTAGCCATCAAAATGGGTTAAGCCATTGTGGTGGACACTTCATTAGGTGACCGATGGGTTACCCTTTCCTTGAGTGCAAGTAGAACTGGGACTTAGTTCTAGCCAATAAGCTAAGGCAAAGAGGCTAGGAATACTCATCCCTGTGATTACATTATGTTACAGAAGACTCCATCTTTGCAGATTGGACCACAGAGTCAGACCAGCCTTGCAGAAGGCCACACTATGAGAGGAATAAATAATAAGGAACTGCAGGCAGCCTCTAGAATCTGAGAAACTCTTTGAGCAACCTCTAGCAAAGAAAAAGGGCTACAGTCCTACCAAACACAAGGAACTTAATTGTGCTAAGAACCTCAAGCTCAGCAAAGCTTGAGTGCTACCTTGTAGCCCTGAGACTATAAGGGGAAAAAACAGTCTAGTCATGCTTGGATTTCCAATCTAAAGATACTAAAATAATAAAGATATATTGTTTTGATACCAAATCTGTAACAAACTGTTATGTAACAATAGATAGGTAATACAGCTATTGGCAAAATCATGTTATTTTACTGGACCTACAGTTTAATTTATAACACTTTCCCCACCTTCATCAAGAAATAGCAAAACTAAAATATAGCCAATGAAAAACGTAGTATATCAGTTCAAGGCTGTTCATAGTTAAAACAGCACAGTGCTGCTTTGCAAGGGGCCTAGTGAGAGACCCCTGAGTTCATTAAGTGCTCACTAGTAGGTTAACTAACATAGTGAGGTTAAGAGGTAGATCTCATCTTTAAAAAGAACTGACCTTTGGCCCTTCAAAGGAATAACCCATGTTGGGGCAGAAATGGTTCTCAAAGCACTATGGGATGGGCATCAAGTTCCTCAGATCTGTAATGGGATCACTGAGAGTCCTATCACAGTCCTGGTCTGACACAAGTCATGGTACACCCTGACACCCTATCTCCACACTCCCATACTCACACACTGCTCGCTGGTCTCTGGGATGAATTCACCTTCACTGTTGATGCTCGTATATGATCCCTGCCGGGCAATGTGCTGTTGTCGCTCAGGTACATAACCAGGGGGAGGAGAGCTTCGGCCAGGGTTCTGGGAGCCTAGAGCACAGAAAGAAGACTGTTTAACAACAGAGCCAAAATGTGGCACAGAGGGCGGGGCCAGATAGAATACTGATCCCAAGCGGTCAGGGATGCAATTTAGATGGTCATGCAATTCAGTATGTTCAACTTGAGGAAGCAAACATCATCCCTCCTTAACAAGTAACTTTCAGAGATGGAGCGGCACTAGAACACATATAACTAAGAACCATGACACAAAACATGAATCAGGACTAACTCTGCAACATGAGCTGGATGTTAGCAAATTTTAAAAAAAATGCTCTTAGGACCTTGAGATGGCCACCAGGTAAGACAGACACCTAGATCTACATGATAGAAGGAGAGAACGGACTCCTACAAGTTGTCTTCTAACCCCGGCACAT
Organism: Grammomys surdaster; assembly: GCF_004785775.1. Classification (NCBI taxonomy): domain Eukaryota; kingdom Metazoa; phylum Chordata; class Mammalia; order Rodentia; family Muridae; genus Grammomys; species Grammomys surdaster. The sequence goes on along the minus strand of NW_021604790.1, from coordinate 6,037,238 downwards.
GCTGTGGTATGCTCATGTACATATATGCAAACACACACAATAAATAAACATAAAAATTTTAATGTTCTTATATATCATTCATAATGTCAATTCTCTTGATAATGTCACTGTAGACACAATTTTTTTGGTTTACTTTATTGGGTTCTTAAATCTACCACCCTTACAACCCTTACTACACCCTAATCCCTTCCAACCCCCAAACACTAGGTAGGAGAGAAAGAAGGTTAGAGGGAAAGGGGGCATAAACCTTTTTAGACTGCTTCCTGCTGATTAGGGAGTTGGGCTCCTTGGGGCGAGGCCAACCTCCATGGTCATCAGGATATGCAGCAAGCAATCCAGCAAAACCGCAACAGCAGCAGCAAAGGGAGCATCCATCACCTCAGGCTTTCTGGAGGCTTTCCCACTGATACCCTTTCAAGAGTACCCAGACTTCCAAACATAAACTCTCTGTAACTGGCAAAAATTGTACTCTTCCTCCATCAGGAGACAACCATAGTTAATGGCTATGGACAAAGAGCAGCCCCATATCCCAAACCTGGGATTAAAACAAAAACATATTCACATAACCAAAATTCTCACTGCATGTTACATCTTTCTCCCTTTTGGGCACCAATACCACATCCACCTGTCCAAGGAAGATCCTAGGAGAACGATCAGTTCAATTCTCTATACATATAATTGAGAGATACACTATAAGATTGCAAGCCTTGAAACTCTAAATATTACTAAACCCTGTGTGTGTGTCAAAACTAATTTAATGTAAATTTAACTAAAATTTAATGTATAAGAGATTAATAACTAGCTTGGCATAATGGTGTATGCCTATAATCTCAGGAATCAGGATAGGAGCAAGGAGACTGAGCTCAGGACTAGCATAAACTACATACCAGAATCTTAGAAGAAAAAAAAGACCAAAAACAAACAAACAAACACACACACACAAAAAACCCCACTAGGGCTAAGGATGTAGTTCAGTGAAAGAAGTCCCTGGGTTTGATCCCCAACACTACACACTGCAAAACAAACAACAAAACTCAAACTACTAAAATACAACAATTGTAACAAATACAACAATTGTAACAAAATATTTCAATAAAATTAACAGCATCACTACTCTTTAAAGCCATTAAGTAAAAAATGGGTTGAATGCAAGCAGTAATAATACAATACAATCTAATAATTGTGGTAGCCACTAAGGGACAAATGGACAGAAGCAAATGTATCATGAATACATTGGACAAAGGCGTGACTAACATTCCAGGTAGAATGGTCTAAGATTTTATCATGAAACTCAGAGTAAAGCACAATTTAAAACTTATTGTTGGGCCTGGAGCAATGGCTCAGCAGTTAAGAATCCACACTGCTCTTGCAGAGGATTAGAGCTGGAGTCCCAGCATCCCTGTTGGGTAGTTCACAATTGCCTGTAACTCCAACACCAGGGGAATCTGATGCTTCTAGCCTCAGCTGGCACTGGCACACTCATACACATATCCATATAATTAAATGCAATACACCTTAAAAACAAAACAAGTCAGGCAGTGGTGTCTTATGTCTTTAATCCCAGCACTCAGGAGGCAGAGGCAGGTGGATCTGAGTTCAAGGCCAGTCAGGTCTATAGGGCAAGTTCCAAGACAGCCAGGGCTACAAAGAGAAACCCTGTCTTGAAAAATAAAACAAACAAAAACCAAAATAACTCAGCCTGAGTGTGGTATTACAGCCCTTTAATCTTAGGCAGATCTTTTGTGAGTTCTAAGTCGGCCTTGTCTACATACCAAGTTATAGGCCAGCCATAGTGAGATCCTATTTCAAAACAACAACAACAACAAAAGACTAAGTGTGGTGATTTGGGTAAGAATGGCTCCCATAGACTCATATATTTGAATGCTTGGTCCCTAGTTAATGGAATTCCTTTGGGAAGCCGGCAATGGTGGCGCATGCCTTTAATCCCAGCCCTTGGGAGGCAGAGGCAGGTGGATTTCTGAGTTCAAGGCCAGCCTGGTCTACAGAGTGAGTTCCAGGACAGCCAGGGCTACACAGAGAAACCCTGTCTGGGAAAAAAAAAAAAAAAAAAAAGGAATTCCTTTGGGAAGATCTAGGGGGTATGTCCTTGTTGCAGGTGTGTTATGGAGGTGGGCTTTGAAACTTTCGAGGCTTCAAATCTTTTAAAGGTTTCAAAGCCCACCCAGGTCTAGTCTCTGCCTTGTGCTTATGGATCAAGTGTAAGCTCCCAGCTACTGCTCTAATGCCATGCCTGCCTACCACCATGATGGCCATGGACTTACCCTCTGCATTTGTAATCAAGTCCTCAATTAAACGCTTCTTTTTATAAATTGCCTTGATCATGCTGTCTTTTCACAGCAAAAGAAAAGAAATCAAAAAACTGTGTACTTCTGATTTCATTTCTTTTTCCTTTTGGTATTTTTAAAAGAGGGTCTCATTATGTAGTCCTGGCTGTTCTGGAACTCACTATGTAGACCTGCCTGCTTCTTCCTCCTAAGTTCTGGTATTAAAGGTGTGCGCCACCACACCCCATCCTGATTTCTTCATTTAAAATTTTCTGACTGAGCTAGATGTAGAGTTTATGAAGCTGAGGTAGGAAGAACACTTGAGTCTGAGTTTGAAGCCAACCTGGGCACAAGTATAAATTTAAAACAACAACAACAACAAAAAAAATGAAAATAGAGCAAATCTGATGACATGTGCCTATCTATAATCCTTGTACCTAGGAAATAGAGGCAGGAAAACCATTTCTGCTACATAATGAGGTCAAGGCCCACCTGAGATTTAAGAGACCACGAATAAAACAAACAAATTCTAAATAATTGATTGATAGTGACTGAAACTATGAAAAGAAGTATAAATAAAAGGTTCTATATATTAGTTTATCAGCTGAGTTCTTTTTAAAAAAAAATTATTTATCTTTTGTATATGAGTATGCTGTCGCTCTCTTCAGACACACCAGACGAGGGCATCGGATCCCATTACAGATGGTTGTGAGCCACCATGTGGTTGCTGGGAATTGAACTCAGTACCTCTGGAAGAGCAGTTGGTGCTCTTAACTGCTGAGCTAGCTCTTCAGCTCAGCTGAGTTCTTTTAAGCTTTGGCCCCAATAACATTTTGAGGCTGGAATCCAGGAAAAATTTCCTGGATACACCTGGCATATGTCCTGGGCTCAGCTCCTCCAATTACCTTCTTTAACCCGTTTTCTACCTGTATCAGAGAAGACGACACTCTGAACTAGGCTGCTGACATGCCTACCATCCCAGCGCTCCAGAGGCTGAGTTAGCAGTACCAGCCTCAGGGAGGGCACTCTGGCCAGTGACAAGAGGCCGCCTCTCATTACCATTTACTCCCACGTGTCCTGACAACTACATATAACCAACTTTATGTTGTCCTTAATTACAAGTTTCCTTTTTGTTGGACATTCATAGTAATTACTTCATTTGATTTTCAACAATTTGCCGAAGACTTCTGGCAAAATTCTCTGCTTAATTGCTAAATGGCAGGCACCTTGCAAGGTATTTTTGTTACTTGAGAAAAAAACCCAATCTTTAGATAGTTCAAGAAAAAATACTGACAAGTGCAGTGAGATGGCTCAGCAGGTAAGGGTACAAGGAGCTTGCAGCAAGCCTCACAATGAGTTCAATTCTCAGGACCTACACAGTCTAAAGAGAACTGAGCCTACCAAGTTGTCTGCTGTCTGGCCTTCAGATGTGCTCCCCTAGCCTGCTTCCTGTTTGGGGGAACATATTTATTCCATCATGAAGAAAGCCAGAAACATAAGAATCCATTTCCCTTTTATACTCTCTACCTCTCTCCTACAACCCAGAAATCCCCAGACACCGGAAATGGCAAAGTGTCACCCCTTAACAAATTATCTCACGACTATTAAACTGAGTTTTCTAGGGTAGAACTCTACAGGCAAGATGTTCTGTGGAAATGCCTAAGAGAACAAGTTTAGTTGCTGGAGGTGTGGGGAAGAATTTGACTCATTCTACCCTGGAAGATGTGACCAGCCATCCCAACTTCACTCATTCCTGACAGAAACCAGTTTCAGAAGGAAAATTTAGGATACGTATTGTTTTAATTTTGTACGTAGTTCACTCAGCCTGCACTCCAGGACAGATTGATGGCAGGTCCACCTATACTGTAAGAACTGCTGAAGAGTCTGACTGACATGCTTTTAATACCCAGGGAAAATATATTGAACATAAACAAATGAGCCTCAGCAAAAACTTTCTGAGCCAGGGAAGCTCCTCCTAAACCAAGAAGGACCAACAAAAGGAAGACAAATACTTGGGGAAAACAAAAAGGTGTAATAATAGGCTACTGCTTGAAAAATGGTGGGGTTTTTGTTGTTTTGTTTTGAGACAGGGTTTTACTATATAATTCTGTCTGGCCTGAAAGACCAGGGTGGCCTTGAACTCAGATACATCTGCTTCTTGAGTGCTATAATTAAAGGCATACATTACCACCATGCCTAGGAAAAAATAGGTTTTGTTTGCTTTTGATAGGGCCATATATTCCAGGCTAGATTTGAATATCCTCTTGCTTCTATCTCCTGAGTGCTGGGAGGACAGCAGACTCACATTCAAGGCTTAAAGGATGGCTTCTAAGAAAATTAAATGATTCTCAGAGTTCATTCTTCCACATGAAGTCAGTTGCACCATCACATGGCTCAACTGATTATACTGAAGACATTTGATGAATTACCATGGAGAACACTTCAACTAATTCTTGGAGGCATCTGTTGGGGCTCAGGAGTCCCTCACAAACCACTAAACCTGAAGATCAATCTCAGTCAGACAGGAATAGTTTATTAAACATACACACCAAGAAATTCTACAACCATAAGCTTCACTTAGGGCCCATCATCTTAAAGTTTATATGAACTGTTAGGTCTAAAGTGGCTTGAGTCAGGGCTAACCACCCGGTAGCACTTCCTGCACGTGCATATGAGCTCATTGTGGGTTTTGCAGTTTTAGCCTTTATAAGCTGGCCCTAAGAAATATTCCAGGTAGTAGCTTTCAGCTCCTGAAGTCTGAGCTATGTCCCTGATCGACCAGCCTTAAGAGTGTGCATTCAATAAATTATCCCTTTCTGACTGAGAGTGATGTTCCTGTGGTTTGTGGGGCAACTCCAGAAGCCCAACAGCATCAATCCAAGGACATAGTCTCAGATGAGAAGATTGACATAAAGCTATAATATTGTATTGAAAATAGGCAAAGAATTTTGTGTATTTTCTGTCTCAACCTCTCCATCACAGAGTGAAAGCTACTAGTTCTGAAGTAAGCCAGTACCTGAGCTGTGGTATTGAAATGATCTCAGTAGCATGCAGGAGACAGTTTATCTAGGTATTTTAAAGCTCTACAGAAACTAAAGCTGCTCTGAGTATAAATTTAGGGATATTTTGCTGTGAACTCACAGAGCAATAAAATCAGCTAAGATGCCAGGCAGTGGTGTTCTTTGGTGGTACACACCTTTAATCCCAGCACTTAGGAGCCAGAGGTACTTAGATCTCTGAGTTCAAGGCCAGCCTGGTCTATAGAGTAAGTTCTAGCACAGCTAGGAGTACACAGGGAAATGTGAAGATGATCCCTGCCTCTTCTGTGTCTGAACATAAGAATCTGCTTCTCTCATTCTCTCATTGTTTCCATAATCCAGAATTCTATATTAAATCTCTTCGTCCAGAAACAAGTTACAAAGGTTCTTTTCTAGCATTTGAACCCAAGATGCTCTAAAATAAGATACTATAATTTTACCTAGAACAAATTTTTAAAATATCTCTTATAAGCGATTTGGTAGTAGTAGAAGTAAAAGAAGAAGGAGGAGGAAGAGGAGGAAGAGGAGGAAGAAGAAGAGGAGGAGGAGGAAGAAGAGGAAGAAGAAGCAGAAGCAGCAACAGCAAACAAACAAACAAACAAACAAACCCACCTCTTTCTTGGTGATATTTGACTTTGGTCCAAACCACTCCCTCCACTACTAGCTCACTGATCCACCCTCCCCCACCTTGCTTTGGAAGTTGGGATGAATCTAGTGCACAAGGCCACTGCTGCAGATACAGGAGGGCCTGGGGTGGAGGTTGGGGGGTGGTAAGAGCAAAGGTTTTCTGGGCTTTTATTTCCAGCCAGAGACTTTCACTTTTTCCAATCCACTCTGCGGCCTACAGAAAGCCAGCCTTGCTATCTGATGGGCGACATGCCAGGGGCTATTGTGCACAGGCCCACTGCCTGGAGCAGGAAAGGGAAGTCTCCCCAGACCAGTGACTATCAGAGGAAGCAAATGGAAACAGCAGGAGGCAACATGACTGCTCCAGGGTATTTTCAGTTTTGTTTTTAATCTTCATTTCAAAAACTGAGAGCCAATGAGAGGCTCATCAACAGCTGAGGACAAGTTAGAGGACAGGCCATGATGATACTGAGCTACAAGACTTGACAGTCACGTATTTTCTAGCAATGACCAGGAGCAAGCCATGAGGTGCAAAGCTCTGCTATCAAAGCACAACTGATTCCATAGTCTTTGGGGCACTCGCTGGTGGGAGGGCAGGGGCAGGGGGTGGTTCCCATGGGATAGCCTTTTCTGGTACTCCAGGCTGACTATGCTGCTCTAGCCACATCAAGAGGCCTAGGCCAGCATCACAGAAAAGCCTATCTACAGCTTCCTCTGAAGGCATTCTAAATGGAAAGTCCAGGGTTTAAGCATAAGCTGTTAAAATTCTTCCTAGATTATGTTACTCTGTTAGCTTCTTTAACCTAGAGAAGCGGAACAGAAATAAACTGTCTCCCTAGACTTCTTTTGCTTGTTGTATTCTGACTTAGGGCTGAAATGCACCTCTCACTCTTCTCAGAGAACCCTTCATCAGGAAGCTGATGCTGTCAGGAAGTTGCCTCCACAGGGAGTTCTAGGGCTTTGGGTCAGTGTCAATGTGCAGGTCACTGCAAGTACAAAGAGATATTTCTAAATCTTTTTCTTTTGTAGGGGACAGATGAGATAGGAGAGTAATCAAATCTTTCTTTTTTTCTTTTTCAATGGAAAATTGGAAGCAACATTTCCTGAACTGCTCATATGGGGATAAGGCTGTGCAAAAATATTTCTCAATCTTTTTATCCCATAGACACTAGCAACAACCTATGTTTCAAGCATCTACTATCATCATATACCTTATAATCTTACCTAGTATCATAGAATTTACTGTGAGGAGAAAAGAACCAGTGGAGTGAAGGAAGGAGACCATTTTATCTTTTCAGTATGTATTAGCAGAAGCCACCTCAACTATCATGGTTTCTATCTCTTCAGACTTGTCCCAGGACTAGAAGTTTATACTATGCAGTGTTGTTGTTTTCTACTACCAGCTATTCCTGTAATAAGATCCAGCTTCATCTTAATTCATCCTCTACTTGGAGGTAAAGGTTTCTCTCCTTTGCAGAGCTTTACAGTCCTAGACTCTACAAAGCACCCCACTGCTGAACCTCACATATCTATGGTCTATTTGCCTTCTCTCTCTCTTTCAGCTTATTCCTCTCCTTATTACTTGCTGAGATCTCTAAAGATATCCTGACCACATATATATGTATGTATATGTGTGTATGTATATGTGTATATATATGGCATGATATGTGTATGATAGATTATATATATGTATGTATATGTGTGTGTATGTATGTATATATATGTATATATGGTATGATATGTAGATGATAGATTATATATGTGTGTGTGTGTGTGTGTGCATGTGTGTAATGCCCCCCCTCAAGCCATTAGCTTTCACCCAAACACCTTAAAAACACCCTAAAAAGACCAATTGCCTCCATTCATCTTCAGGGTTGCAGCCTGGCCTGTTAACTATGGGATTAAAGTGGAAAGGTTAGAAAGCTGTAGCTCAGGTAGAGCACTGATTAGTATAGCTAGAGTCTTGGGTTCAACCTCCTGTACTGGGGTGGGAGGGAAGATGGTGTAACAGAGGCAAAGGTACTTAAGATACACTGGAACAAAGGAATTAGAATGTGCCTTCTATAAATACATTAGTTGTGACTTGGCTATATAGTTTCAGGGCATCACCCAGCAAATTATGGAGGAACAGTGCTTGAATTTCCATAGGCAAAGATAGAAAGGATACATTCATATAGGGAAATTCTATCTGTCTCTCATGATCTCTTCATAAGCTATTATTAACTCTTTGAGGTAAATTCATTATCACAGAATTTCATTGTTTTTGAGACAGTCTCCTTGCACTGTAGCTTTTGACTAGAACTAATGACAATTCTACTTCAATGTCCTGAATGCTGGGAATATATAGGCATGATTCACTGTACCTACCCGGGTTTTTGTTGTTGTTTCTAGCGTGAACTAATTTAACAGATTACTTGGCTCGAAAATAATGGAATTCAAGGTATGTTTATTATGATAGAAAACCCCCCAAATATTAATATAGTAGCTATTTCAAATATTTCAAGAACTGTCATATAAAATACTTAATCTCTGTTATCTGAGTTGCTTAAGACAACCTTACAGGATAAATTAGTAAACTGAGAAAAGGCAGACTTTCAACTCAGTATGAGGAAAATTTTCAGTAAAGATTTCTATAATTGCACTGGGGTACCTTGTACTTCTCCAGATATACAAATGCTGTGATTGAAGCTCAATCTCCTTCAGGTTGTAGTTTTCAACTACTCAGATGTCTGACTAAGGAAGCCAGGCAAGGGGCTGAATTGCCGAAGTTTACTAACTTTAACTTCTCCATTGACTCCATTTCTACTACTAAGATTTTTCTTAGTCCTTCATGCTTTTGACTCTTTGTCTCTTTCCATTTCCCTTTACTTCTAGAAAGCGTCTTTACACAGAACCAGTAAGCACCTAGACATTTTGGGATGAAAATGACAACTGTAACCCTTACCCCCAACACTACCCCTACCCTTTGTACTACTTCTAGCTTTGACTTTCTTCTCTTTGAGCTGCAGACCTATATATTTGCAGTGCAACAAATCAAAACCAGTGTTTCAGGTTTATGAGGCATGCACTTACCAACTGAGCTGTATCTCCAGCCTCAAGATCCATGCGTTCAACTGTCTCAAAGACATTTAAAATTCAACATGACAGTGGCTAGAGAGATGCTCCACATTTAAGAGCACTGGTTGCTCTTCTAGAGGACCTGGGTTTTAGTCCCAGCACCCACATGGCTGCTCACAACTGTCCATAGCACCAATTCTAGGGGATCTGACACCCTCAAACAGAGGGTGATTAGACAAAAAGGGTATACCTAAAATAACAGATTTGAGGGAACTCAGCAAGGACTATTGAAATTCTTCTTGGTCTCATTAAATGGAGTCTTCTATCAAAGGTATGGTGTAGCACCAATTCTAGGACGAGGGTCTTCAGACCTACTCTCAAACAAAGTAGGCAAGAGAATTTCTTTAAAGCTATACAAAAGTTGAGATTAGGTTAGAGTAGTATTTCTAGGTTTTATGACTAGTTTTCCAAGATAGGACTCTCAACTTCCCATGACCCACAGAGGAAAAGAGATTTTATTCTATGGCCTGCAATGGGAAAAGAGTGGATCAGGACACAGGATAAGAGAAAGTCTGAAACAGACTGCTTCTGAGATGCTCCCAACATCTTTCAATGCAAAGTATTTAGTAGCCAAATAACCATGGCGGGGTATATTGTTTCCTGAGCACGTCTATCAATTAATAACAACAATGTTATAAATAAGGCTTGAGTATTTTCTCTTTAAATTTTTATTTTATTTTATATATATGAGTGTTTTCTGCATCTATGTCTATGTATCACAGGCATGCATGGTGTCTATGGATACCAAAAATGGGGGGGGGGTTTGTCAGATCCCTGGCAACTGGAGTGTATGGACGGTTGTAAGTCATCATGTGGGTCCTTTGCTAGAGCAACAAGTTCTCTCAACTACTGACCCATCTTTCCAGACCCCCTATTCCTTTTCTAAAAATTCTTTTTTTCCCCCTATAATGTGGGTCTTTGTTTGAATGTACATCTGTGTTCCATGTGTGCTCATGGAGACCAAAAAAGGGCATTGGATCCCCCTGTGTCTGGAGTTATAAGTAATTGTGAGCTGCCATGTGGGTCCTGAGAATTGAACCCAGGTCCTCTGGAAGAGAAGCCAGAGTTCTTAACTGCTGAACCATTTCTGTAGCCAATCTCAGGTGTTTTCAGATATAAAGCTGGAAATGTAGTTCATTTGGGAGAGTAATTGCCAAACATGCATAAAGTTCTGGGTTCTATTCCCAGCTCCAAATAAACCAGGGTGGTGGTGCATGCCTGTAATCCCATAATCCCGTAACTAGGGAGGTAATGGCAAAGGATCAGAAGGCAAAGTAAGATGCATCCTCTGCTACATAATGAGTTGGAGGCTAGCCTGGGATATATGAGATCCCACTCCTATCACTGAATAAAAGAAGCCAGGCTCTACGTATGCTGAGATATGGGTAAACCAAAACAGTATAAAAATCATATTTAACATGTCTACTCAAGGAAATGATTTCCACATATGGTTTCCTAGAACACGGTGAAGGACCTCAGTGGCCCAGCAGTTAGCCCTGGCCTCCATACAGGAACCACAGAAAACCCAATTACTGACCTGTGTCAGTCTTCAGCAATTACAAAGAATGATGCTACCCATCCTTCCTCTTCTATTTGTACAAACACTTTGGGAAAGTTTTCCTCTGCTTCTCCACTTTCTCCCATTATGATGGACTGATACACCTGAAACCCACCCATTACTCACTAACTCTGTGGTTCTATGTGAAAAAACAGGAGAAATAAGTAACCCTATGTTGTCAACTTTGCCTAAGTTGGCTTCAAACTCACAATTCTCCTGTTTTTTTCCTTGAGAGTGGTTGACATATGCTTGACACCATGCTTGAAGGTGGGCTCACCTTGGGCAAAATGTATAAGCTCCATTCCAGTTTCCTGAGAATGTAAAAACATCTCTAATCCTCAGAGATCTTTTTACACTTATTCAGATTTTCAATGTTGTTGACTTTTTGAGAATTTTCCAGGCGGTGGTGGCGCACACCTTTAATCCCAGTACTTGGGAGGCAGAGGCAGGCGGATTTCTGAGTTCGAGGCCAGCTGGTCTACAGAGTGAGTTCCAGGACAGCCAGGACTACACTGAGAAACACTGTCTCAAAAAAAAAAAAAATTATTCATCCACAGTCTAAAATTTCTTAAATCACAAGTTTGTTGTTATGTATTTCTTTTCCAATACTCATCATCTGAGTGATTATTTTTCAGTCTTCTATTTTGCTATTGGAACATTCACCATGTTTGCTTGTCTTATTACTTTCTATAGTTTTTCTTTTTTTTTTTTTTTGAGGGAAAAGTCTTTTTTTTTTTTTTTAAGATTTATTTATTTTATGTATGTGAGTACACTGTTGCTATCTTCAAACAGGCCAAAAGAGGGCATTGGATCCTATTACAGATGGTTATGAGCCACCATTTAATGGTTGCTGGGAATTGAACTCAGGTCCTCTGGAAGAACAGTCAGTGCTCTTAACCACTGAGCCATCTCTCCAGCCTGAAGGAAAGGTCTTATATAATATAGGATGGCTTCAAACTTACTGTGTAGCCAAGGGTGGCTTTGAATTCCTAATACCTAGTGCCTAAAATGCTAGCATTTTACAATCATACATTCCAAACATCCAGTTTCTTCTCCAGTAAGTTTTAAGTATTGCTATCTTTGTCTTGCTAAGACGTGATGTATTTTGTAGCTGGGAGTATGGCTCGGTGTGTAGAACAATTGCCTAGCATATCCAAGGTTCTGGGTTCAAATCACATCACTGCTTAAAACAAACAAACAAAAACAACAAAAAACAAAAAAAAAACCTCAAACCAGAACATATACATACACACAAAATCCATACACCACACATAAACCGGACATTTTCTGTCAAAACACACAAAACACACATGAGATCTGAAAGGGTATTGCTTCTTTGTGATTTTTAGTTTGTATTTTATTTTTTGAGACAGGGTCTCAAAGGTCTAGGCTGGCTTGTAGCTGAGGTAGCCCTTCCCACCTCCGTCACCCATGGTGCTATGACACCCACATTAGCTTTTGCTTTGTTTTGCATTTTCAAACAGGGTTGGTTCCATGTTGTCTGCATGTGTCACAATGCATCATTTTAATGCTTCATTAAAATTTCTAAAATGTTGGATATGATAGCTCATGCCTGTAATCTCAGCACTGAGGGAGAAAAACAAGAGGATTGAAAATTCTAGGGCAAGCAAAGCCAAATACTGAGTTCCAGAGAAGCTAGAGTGAGACCCTGTCTTAAAAATAAAAAAATAAAAAAAAAAATAATAAAATAAAAAGCCAACCAACCAACCAACCAACCAACCAAAAAAACCTCTGATAAAGAGGCCAAGTTGGAGAGTTAGAAAGATAGCTCAGTGGTTAAGAGTACTTGCTACTTTTGCAGAGGACTGGGATTAAGTTCCTATTAGCCACGTGGAAATTTACAACTGTCTGCAACTCTATTTCTAGAAAATTCAATACCTTTTCCTGGCTTTTAAGGACTTTTGGTGTCCACCTGATATACATACACTCAGAAGCTCATATATACACATTTTTTAAAAGTCAAAAGCTCATATATACACATTTTTTAAAAGTCAAGTTGCTATTATTTCTCAGGTTCCAGACAATCAGATTTTTAGGACATTCTGCACAGGGTCTGCTAAGATCTTGCCTCTTTCTCTTCAACTAGCTTATGAAAACATATCCCATCAATTACTTAAAAATCTGAAATTCATTTATATTCAAACATGCAGCTAGAAACATTTAATATGAGTCCTTGAGTTCCAGAAATTACTCAGTGAGGCAATGCCAGTGTCTCAGTAACTTATTTTTTCTTGCTACTCTCTTGGGAAGAATATCACTCTCAAACAGGTTCAGAAGCAGAACAAAGCTGACATCTCCCAGACTCAGCTCAGGATCTGCAGAGAGCAGCTAAGTTTGACAAAATTCTGTCTTGTGTGAAAAAGAAAACTTGGCTTCCTAACTGGCAGCAGCAGGTGCCTCAGATCATCAGGGCAGGAGGCACATGCAAATGTTTGATAGAGTCATATTTCTTGTAGATTTTTAAAAATATTTGTTAAAATATATTTACACATAGGTATGTGTGCGTGTGAATGCAGATGAACACCAAAGTCTGTAAAGAGAATTGGATCCCCTGGAGCTGGAGTGGCTGCAGTTTAGAGCCACTTGACATGGGTGCCAGGAACTGAACTTTGGTCCTCTGAAAGAGTAGTACTTCCTCTAAACCACTGAGCCCCCTCTCCAGCCTTCAAGTTTCTATCTTGATAAAAATCCCACAGTTCAAGAAATGGGCTTTCTCCTCAACTCCTTTGCTGGCTAGTTTTATGTTAACTTGACACAAGCTAAGAGTCATCTGGGAGGAGGAAATCTCAACTGAGAAAATGCTTTCATTAAGACAGGGCTGAAGGCAAGCCTGTAGGGCATTTATTAAACACTGCTGTGGGAGAGCCCAGCCCATCGTGGGTGATCTGGTGGTCCAGATGATGGTCCAGAGTACAATAAGAAAGCAGCACCTTTCTACAGCTTCTGCATCAGCCCCTGCTCCAGGTTCTTGCCCTGTTTGAGTTCCTGCCATGACTGATTTCAATGACCAACTATGATATAAAAAAGTAAGAAAAACCCTTTCCTCAACTTTTGCTCATTGTGTTTCATCACAGCAATAGTAACCCTCACTAAGAGAGAGCTTGAGAAGTATCCAGAGGAACATTGTATTATCTGTTATACAATGCACAAGTGGGATTCAGAATTCTTTCCTTGGGAAGTCTAGCAGCAACTATATAACTTCTTTGCTACTCAGTTGTATATACTCTGTTACTCTCTGAGCTTCCAGGATAACTCAGCTGACTGGCTGGCATCCTCCATGAAGTACAAAGATTCCTTTCTTTCTTACTTTTTAAAAAATATTTGATTTTTTTAAGGTTTATTTATTTATATGAGTACACTGTAGCTGTCATCAGACACACCAGAAGAGGGCATCAAATCCCATTACAGATGGTTGTGAGCCACCTTGTGGTTGCTGGGATTTGAACTCAGAACCTCTGGAAGAGCAGTCAGTGCTCTTAACCTCTGAGCCATCCATCTCTCCAGCCCCCTAACAGAGAATTCTCTTTTTCTTTTTACTTTTTTTTTTAAAGATTTATTTATTTATTTTATGAATATGAGTTATGTAGCTATCTTCAGACACACCAAGATGGCATTTGATCCCATTATAGATGTTTTTGAGCCACCATGTAGTTGCTGGGAATCGAACTCAGGGCTTCTGGAAGAGCAGTGTTCTTAACCACTGAGCCATTCTCTCCACAAGTATTTCTTAGGAATAAGCAAGAAGCCTGAGTTCAAAACTAAAATGCAGACCTGACACCTAATTTGACAAGTCTCTTGTAAGTCTTCAAACAAATGTCTGAGATCACTTTCTCAGCGATGTTGGAAACAAATTTAATCATGCCATCCTACTATTATATTCTAAGACCCTCAAGAGTCCAGGTCATTTCATGTCCCCTCTGCCCCAAATAAAAACATAGAGCTCTACTTTGCATAGTGATAGTCAATGAACATTTGATGATTGTTTAATAGTTGAATATTTTAAATGTGAACACATCAAATTTACAAGGACAGTGAAGAAAAGACTTACTGACAGATAGGTGCCTGCTTCTGGGCTCAGGAGCTTGGTAGATGGTATTTATATCCCCTGCAGACTGGGAAGGCTTGATCCGAACCTGCCTGGACACTCCAGAGTGGGGAGAGGAACTAGTCTGTAAGAAAAGAGGCAAAAGTGTGAGCTACATTTTTAAGCAATCAGGCCTATGAAGGATCTTTCCTTAGGACTCCTCACACTCCTCAGGCACGTTTTAATACATGAGCTACCAGGTTTTTCAGGAAGTCTCAATCCTCATCTGTCTTGGCAAATCACGATCCTTGATGTATTTTCAAAGTTTCAGTGATACACAAGCACTAAAGTCTGGTGCCCCAGTTCAAGGGGTGATGACCCAGATACAGAAGAGTAACAGGCATCCATGTAATAATCTGCCAAACAGGAAAGAGCTGAAATACCCTCTCATAAAATTATCTATCAAGAGGATGAAGAGGAGGCTCAGCAGTTAAGAACACTTGCTGCTTTTACAGAGGACCCAGGTTCAACTCCCTGTACCTACATGGTGGCTCAAAACTATCTAACTCCAGTTCCAGGGGACCCAGCACTCTCTCTGGCCCCCTGCATTCATCATTAATTGTGTTAGCCAGTCAAGACACCAGGCAAGAAATTAAAACACTGAGAAAATGTAAAACTGAATATTGAGGATGAGCAAGTGATACGCAAGAGATACCCAGATAATTTTAAAAAAAAAAGCATTACCAAGAATAAAAATAGGAGCTACAGTTTGGGCTATAGTTTTTTGCTTGCTTCTCTGTATCTCTTCTACCTCCCAACAGGGGGGAAAAGTACCACATAAACAATCTCTATATCCTGTCCTTCAGGAAAAAGGCTTCCCGCTTCCAGGGGCAAGTTCAGCTGCCAAGCAGCCTTCTCCAGCCTTCCCATGCCAGACTTTATCACATATAAGGTTGTCTTGACAAACTGTCTTGCTTTAACAGGAAGTCAGAACCAAGGGGAAGTGAATGTTCTTGCTGAAGCCTCCGATGTGCAATAGCTCTTTGCTGAGAGTCAGAAAGGAAAAAACAGCCCAAACCACATACTGGGGGAAAAGGGCACAGAGGGGCCCCACAGACCTGCAGTTAGGGAAAGAGCTGTATGATTGAGTATCCACGGTCCTCTGCTTAGACGAAAAGCCTTTCACATAGTGGGCATTGACTCAATCTTGGCAGCATGGATTTAAAATGTATCAAAGAACATATACTCTAACCTTCAGTTTTAAAAATCTATAAACTGAGCGTAGAAGGGGCTGGAGAGATAGTTCAGAAGAGCACTAGCTGCTCTTCCAAAGCACTCAGGTTTGATTCTCAGCACTGATATAACAGCTCACAACTGTATATAACTCCAATTCCAGGGGATCCAGCATCCTTTTCTGGCATCTATGAACATCAGGCACACATGTAGTATAGGCAAAACACTAATACACAACTGGGTTCAACCTCTAGCACTAAGTAAAACTAGTCATGGTGATGCATACCTGTAACTCCAGCACTCTGGAGGTGGAGGTAGGAGGATCAAGAAATACAAGGTCATTCTTAGCTACATGGTAAGTTCAAAACAAGCTTGGGCTAGAAACTGCCTCAAAACAAACAAACAAATAAATAATTATTTGAATACACAGTAACAAAGGCTGGATGAGGCAACTGAAAAAAGTAGAGATTCACAGAAGAGAAATAAAAGGGTCAACATTTAACAGTGACAGGAACTGAGGAGTGCTGAAGCAGTGTACTTCAATGTGATCTCTGGTGCCAGTCTATGAACTAGCAGCACACTGGTAACCAGCAATGCACAGTAATCCTGGAAACACTTCACAGCAATCTGGCAGAATAATTTTACACTGACTGAACATAATAACTAAAAACAAATGTTCATTTTTTCTTTTATGTTTCCGTGGATGCGGGTTAAATCCAGGACCAGGGCTCTGCACTTACTAGGCAAGTGTTCTACCACTGAACTGGCTACAAACTCCAGTCTGTCTGCTTTATATTTTCTATTTCACTTTTCTTTTCTTTTTTGAGACAGGGTCTCTTTATTATATAGCTCTGGTTGTTTTGGAACTCACTATGTAGATCAGGCTAACTCTGAACTACCAGAGAACTACCAACTACCTTGGTTCTTCTGTCTCCTGAGTGCTGTGATTAAAGGTGTGTACTACTAACCCCAGCCCTATTTCATTTTTCAAGTTAAAAAATAAATACATGATTAAGGAAAATTAGAAATTAAAAGCACAAAACTGATATTCATGTGCTGTGTACATACATGTAGATGACATGGATTAATGATGGGTATATTTCCTTGATCTCCACCTTTTAAAACAATTACCTATTTAACATTTTAGGCTATCTATGTATTTCCTTACTTCTGTGTGTGCATGTACAGAGCTCAGAGCATAGCTACTGTGAGTCAGTGCTCTACTTCCACCATGGAGGCTCCAGAGACCACACTGAGGTCATGAAGGTTGGCAGCTAAGTGCCTTTACTTTCTGAGTCATCTCATTTATTTTTATTTCTTTTAACAACTTATTTATTTATTTATTTATTTATTTATTTATTTATTTATTGGAGTAAGTCTCATCATATTGCCCTGGCTGACCTTTTTTGTTTTTAAATTTTATTCTGAATGTACATGTATGTGTGAAGGTGCATATATGCAATGGCATGTATATGAAGACAACTTTTGGGAGTTGGTTTTCTTTCTACCTGTGGGTCCTCAGAATAGAAGTTGTTAGGTTTAGTGGCAAGATCTATTACTCACTGAGAGACTTGTCACTCCATCTTTATCTCCATCATCATCATCATCATCATCATTATTACTATTATTGCTTTTGAGACAGGGTCTCACTGCTGGTTGCTCCCAAATCACAAAAATCTGCCTGCCTCTGCCTCCCAAGTGCCATAGTTAAAGGCATTCTCTTAACCTCTACTGCTATTGTTAAATTTAAGTATTTATTAACGCTAAAAACAGAAGCAGCTTAAATTTGCCAGTAGCAACCTACCAAAAAAATTTATTTAATTATGGTATATCTTGTCAACGAAATTATGTGTCATTGTAAATTATAATTATGAAGAATAAATGCTAACACAATATTCGTGACAATATTAAGTAAAAGCATAACTTAAGAGACATGCAGATCCAACATATAACAAGGACATATGCTCCACTATGTTCACAGCAACCTTATATATAATAGCCAGAAACTGGAAAGAACCTAGATGTCCTTCAACAGTGGAATGGATACAAAAACTGCGGTACATTTACACAATGGAGTATTACTCAGCTATTAAAAACAATGAATTCGAGAAATTCTTAGGCAAATGGATGGAACTAGAAAATATCATCCTGAGTGAGGTAACCCAATCACAAAACAACACACATAGTATTCACTCACTGATAATTGGATATTAATTAGCCCAGAAGCTTGAAATACCCAAGATTCAACTCACAGACCACATGAAGCTCATGAAGAAGGAAGACCAACTGTGGGTGCTTTGGTCCTTCTTAGAAGGAGTAATAAAATACTCAAGGGAGCAAATATGGAGACAAAGTGTGGGACAGAAACTAAAGGAGGGGCCATCTGGAGACCATTCCACCTGGGTATCCATCCCATGTGCAGTCACCAAAGGTAGACGCTGATGTGGATGTCAGGAAGTGCATGCTGACAGGAGCCTGATATAGCTGTGTCCTTAAAGGTCTGCAAGAGTATGAATATGCTCTGACATATTCAGAGGTGGATGCTCACAGCTAACCATTGAACTGATCATGGGGTTCCCAATGGAGGAGTTAGAGTGAAGACTGTAGGAGCTGAAAGGGTTTGGGGTCCCATGGGGAGAGTGACAATACCAACCAACCAGAGCTCCCAGAGTCTAAATCACCAGCCTGGGAGCACATAGGGAGAGACCCATGGCTCCAGCTGTATATGTAGGGGAGGATGGCCTTGTCAGGCATATGAAGGCTGGACACTGAGTGTGGGGGAATTCGAGGGTGGGGAGGTGGGAGTGGGGGGGTAGGTAGGGGTACATCTGCAGAGAAGCAGGAGGAGGGGGGATGGGATAGGGAGTTCCTGGGCAGGGTGGGAGGGGAATGGGGTAAAGGGAGAACATCTGAAATGTAAATAAAATATCCAATAAAAAAATTAAAAAGAAAAAGAGACTTGCAGAAATGGCAATTTACATAAAGTATGTATAGATTAAGTTTGAAATTCAAGAGGTATATGCAGAAATAAACCAATAAATGTATTATGGCGAGGACTATGTACAACTGCTTCACATTTTCAAATGTGTAACTTTAAAAAAGTGGTTCTCAACTTTCCTAATGCTTTGACCCTTTAATACAGTTCCTCATGTTGTGGTGACCTCTCCAACCACAAAATTATTTTCACTGCTACTGTTATGAATCATAATGTAAACATCTGTGTTTTCCAGTGGTCTTAGGTGAAAGAGTTGACTCCCAAAGGGGTTGACCCACAGGTTGAGAACCACTGTTTTAAATTATAGGCCCTAAGACATTTATGTAGCATTTGTCCTATGCAAGACCGTGAGTGTCAGAGCTCAGATGGTCAGTCATCTTTTAAAAATTCTATACCACAGCTATATCTGTCACCTTATGCACCTCTTGGTAACTAGGATATGGATGTAAATAACTACTAGTTGTCTTTAACTTCTCATCAGGGGATCAGAAGTGTACAGGCATCACAGTCAGTCAGAGGTGACAGCTCTCAAGCAATAATTCTACTAAATTGCCAATGTGGCCTCTTTTATAAGGAAGGGAGGCTTGTTAAAATGATCAACTTTTGCTAAGAGTTTGTGTTATCTGAATGGAGGGAACCTCAATTAAGAACATGCCTCCATAAGATCCAGCTGTAAGGCATTTTTCTCTCCCTGCCTCTTTTTAGGTTTTTCAAGACAGGGTTTCTCTGTGTAACAGCCCTGGGTATCCTGGACTCCCTTTGTAGACCAGGGGTGTAGCCTCAGTCTCTCAGAGATCCATTAGCCTCGACTTCCCAAGTGCTGGGATCAAAGTCATGAGCCACTACGCCTGGTCCCATAAGGCATTTTCTTAATTAGTGATTAGTGGAGGGGGATCTCACCTACCACATGTGGGCAGTGCTATCCTTGGGCTGGTTGTCCTGGGCTGTATAAGAAAGCAGGCTGGGGAGGCCACGGAGAGTAAGCCAGTAAGCAGCACTCTTCCATGGACTCTGGATCAGCTCCTGCTTCCAGGTTCCTGCCCTGTTTGAATTCCTTTTTTCCCACCTTGTGCTTTGGACATGGGGTTTTATTGCAGAATTGGAAATCCTAATTAAGACAGAGTTTCAAAAGCACTCTTTGTGTATTATTTAGAGAAAGGATGGGAAAGTGTCTCAAAACAATTGTACAGCTCCTGTTCTTAGAGAGTTTATGCATCTATGGTGATGGCAGACAGGTCAAGATTACAATGTACATCCAGAGAGACTATTTAGTACATGAAATTATGTAAGAGATAATTCTCAGACATTTGGTAAAGCAGCCACTTTAAGCTGGTAAACTCTACAGCCATTTTCCCCTAGTAAACAGAAGTAAAAGTATTTCTCATAAGGTGTCTCTAAGGCAAGGCAAGGCCTTGGAGTTGAGGAAGTTGGGTTCAAAAAGCTTATGAGTCTCAAATCCCTGACAGCCTTTGGTAACTCCTATGCTACATAAATATCTCTTATTAAGGTCAAAATCTAATAGAAGTTCTCTCTCTCTCTCTCTCTCTCTCTCTCTCTCTCTCTCTCTCTCTCTCTCTCTCTCTGTGTGTGTGTGTGTGTGTGTGTGTGTGTGTGTGTGTATTCCTCTTTTAACATGAAATATTCCCCCACACCCCCAATACTGTTAGTCAAATAATCTTTTACAATCTGGCTCTCAATAAAATCAAATGTAGAAAACTTGCTGGTTCCCTGATGGGGCTAGACTGAATGTCATACTCTTACTTTGGCTAAGAAATACACTATTATCAAATAAGCAAGGCAAGATGAAGAAATATAAACTTTGTCTTCAGTTGCTGGGCCATGACAGAGGCTACTTACATGGTTTCTGTCTTGAGATAACAGCAGTATCCTAAGGCTTTTCATACTTGAGCTTCTATCCAAAATGTCAATTGCTTTATCGAGATCATCTTGGTTTTTCAACAGGATGGAGAGCTACAACAACAGGACACAGAAAATCATACAAAATACAAAGATTTCAATGCTTTAGTTTGCAAAAACAAAAGCTAAAATATGTTTAAAGAGAAACAATCTCATCAGCTACATTGGGGTCTGAAGAGATCTAGCTGAAATTATGAGGTTTTGTTTCCTCTCAGTGTGAAGCAATTCCTAAAGAGATTTAGAGATGTGCGTCCATCAGTTCTTCTCAATCTTAAAACAGTGCCATCACTACAAAGATATATGTCTTATGCCCATTAATAGTTTGTCCCCCATTCCTACTACCAATGCCAGGCAGCCAGCAGTGGACTTTCTGTCTCTACAGATTCATATTTTCAAAACTTTTAATATAAATGGAATCATACAGTGTATATGTGTGTGTGAGTTATATATGTATGTATGTATGTCCCATTTTTTGTTTGTTTTTTGAGACAGGGTCTATGTAGCCCTGGCTGTCTTAAAACTCACTTTGTAGACCAGGTTGGCCCTGAACTCACAGAGCTTTCTGCCTCTGCCTCCTGAGTGCCAGTATTAAAGTCATGCACTACCATGCCAAACCTCTTTGTTTTATAAGTTTATCTTATATGTGGGCCTGAGTGTATGTATATTTGCACTACATGCATACAGATGTCTGTAGAGACCAGAGAGTACATTGTATCCTTTAGAAATGGAGTTATAGGTCATTCTGAGCTGCTTGATATGGGTGCTGGGATCCAAGCCTGAGACCTCTTGCAAAAGCAAGTACTCTTATCTGCTGACCCACCTCTATAGCCTCTTGATTTTTAAAGAGTATACTTATTTTTTTAATGTGTATGCATATTTTGCCTGCATAAATGTAGGTGTACCATTTGTATACTTTGTGCTTATACAGATCAAAAGGTGTTAGATCTCCTGAAACTAGAATCATGGATAGTAGTTGTGAGTTACCATGTGCTGGGAAACAAATCTGCATCCTCTGCAAAATTAAACAAGTGCTCTTAACCACTGAACCATGTCTCCAGACCCTCAGCTCAATTTTTAAAGCTTTAGTCTTAGGCCAGAGACAGTGGCACGCACCTGTTAGACCAGCACAAGAAGGCTGAAGTATGAGAACCACACAAGTTTCAGGCCAGTCTGCCTTGGCAACATGGTATGTTTCAGGTCAGCCTGGGCTATAGATAGAGACCTTGTCCCAGTAAAACAGCAACAACAATAACAAAAAAGATTTTCACTTTGACTGATTTAGCCTGTGCCCACACCACTCAGATGCATCTATATTTTTGTATATTATAGTTAGTGATTTACTTACCAAGTTTGCCATATTTAAAAAATTTATTAAAAAAAAAACCTAAAGATCACTGGGTGGTATTATGGCATATGCTACTTGTAATGCCAGGACTTGAGTAGCAAAAGCTTAAAGACCACAATTTTAAGGCCAGCATGGGCTACTTAAAAAGACCTTGTATAAAATAAAAAAACAAAACAAGACCTTCAGCAACTAAGACTAGCTGTGAGTACACACCTATAATCCAAGCATAAAAGTGTCTGAAGCAGGAAGATCATGAGTTAAAAGATAGCCTTGGCTTCATATTGAGACTGTCTTAAAAAGTAAATAAATAAAACAAACCTAAAACACACATACACACACATCTCAGCAACCACCAATTTAGGGACTAAACTATAGAGACATTTTCTAATTTGTTATCAAATATAAAACTACACAGTAAGAGGTTAGGATGTGGTCCAGTGGTGAAGCACTTGGATGGCAGACTCGCATCAACTGTCCCCAACACATTCCCCTTAACGTTCATGTTTTGTATTACATAAGAATAAATACATTGCCTTTCAGAGTAATAGACCACTAGCCTAAACCAATTGTAGCCTTTTCTTAGGAGCTGGAAAAATAATCTTCAAAAAAATTTCTTCCTAGGTGAACTATGGAACAGAAATTAATAAGGACTGTTGGAGAAAGGAATGGAATAGTTAATCAGTGTATTAAATGTTAACTTTTTTGTTTGTTTTTTTGAGGCAGGGTTTCTCAGGTTTTTTTCCTGGAACTCACTGTAAACCAGGCTGAACTCAAACTCAGTGATTTGTCTGTCTCTGCCTCCCAAGTGCTGGGATTAAGGGCATGTGCCACCACTGCCCGGCTTAGATGCTAACTTACAAGCTACAAATCAGAATTAAACTCTAAAAGAAGAATCTACCCTTTATGACCATAATAGATGATCTATCCCTTAGTTCCTTACACCATCCCAGCCCCTGCTAAAATTTCCGCGTTTGTTAAGGCTGTGCTGAGGAAAACAACATCAGCAAAAATCTATTACAAAAATATAAAGAACAAACAAATAAAAAAGTCTTGGCTCTGGTACTATATCTTATCCCACCAAAGAATATCTGATCTACCTGTTACTGAATAAGGAGGGTGAAAGAAGCTAAATAATCTCTCATACCATAAATAAAAATCCCAGTTGTTGCAATTAATAAGAGGCTCCAGAAATAGAAAACCCTCAGATGAAATTCAAGAAACAAACAAACAAATTTTCAGGTAAAAGGTAAGCAAATGCACATGGCTGTTCTTCTTGGTCCTTTCCCCATCCATTTTTCTTACCTCATTATTCATATAATGCAAATCAAGAGGCTGCCCAAAGACTGTGGTCACCTTGTGCTCCACATCTTCGTATCTCACAGGCCGGCTGAATGCTATGATTCTAAAAGGGAACAAGAATGTTAATCATATATTTAAACTTTAGAAGCTATCTTAGTTACTGTTCTATTACTGTGAAGAGCCACCATAACCAAGCAACTTACAAAAGAAAACATTTAATTGGGGGCTTGCTTACAGTGTCAGAGGATGAGTCTATGACTGGCATGGTGGTGTGGGAGCAGACAGATGTGGTGCTGAACATTATACCTCATCCACAAGATGGACATTGGGCCTAGCATGGGCTTTTGAAACCTCAAGCCCACTCCCAGCGACACACCTCTTCCAACCTGTACCTCCTAATCCTTCCTAAACAATCCAATCAGAAGTCAACATATAAGTCTATGGGTAGCATACATATTCACAGAAATAGCCACAGAAAATAATTTTGCTGTCAAATTTGTCTTCTTGGACTGGAAATGAAGCTAAGTGATAGGGCACCTGCCTTGACAACAAAAATTTAAACTCTTGCCCAAAATGCTGGTACATCCCTTTAACCCCAGCATTTGAAAGTCAGCTGCTGCCCCAGGGGGTGGGAATTTTGAGAGTGGGGAGGTGGGAGTGGGGGGGGGTAGATAGAGGTTACATCCACAGAGAAGAAGGAGGAGGGGTGAGGGGATTGGGGGTTCCTGGGTGGGTGGGGGATGGGGTAAGGGGACAACATAGGAAATGTAAATAAAACATCCAATAAAAAAAAAAAATCAGAAAAAAAAAAAAAGTCAGCTGCAAGCAGATATCTGTAAATCTGAGAGCAGCCTGGTCTACAGAAGCCAGACAGGAATGAATGGTGAAATGTAAAAGTTCAGTTTGACCCTGTCTCAAAACCACAAACCTTCTAATGACAAATCATCAATGAAATAAAACCATAAAAGTCAAGAAAAATCCATAAAAACTGGGATTGGTAAAAAAAAAAAAAAAAAAAAAAGAATTAAATTTAAAAAAATTAGAAGGTATAGGGCTAGAGAGATGGCTCTGTGGTTAAAGACACTACCTACTCTTCCAGAGGAACCAGGCTTGATTTCTAAGGCACCAGACACACAGTGGTATATAGGCATATATGCCAGAAAAACACCCATACAAATAAAATAAAACAAAATATAATTTAACTTAAAAAATTTAAAGTTGGGATTGGTGGCACATGTGTTAGCTCAGTGGTTAAGAGCATAAAGAACCTCACAACTGTCTTTAAGTCCAGTTCCAGGGGTTTTGACACCCACACACAGACACCAATGGATATCAAATAAAATATTAAAAAAAAAAAAAAAGCTGGGTAGTGATGGTACATATCTTCAATTCCAGCACTTGGGAAGCAGAGACAGGCAGATCTCTGTGAGTTCAAGGCCAGCCTGGTCTACAGAGTGAGTTCCAGGACAGCCAAGGCTACACAGAGAAACCCTGTCTTCGGGTTCTGACACCCACACACAGACACCAATGGACATCAAATAAAATATTAAAAAAAAAAAAAAAAGCTGGGTAGTGATGGTATGTATCTTCAATTCCAGCACTTGGGAAGCAGAGACAGGCAGATCTCTGTGAGTTCAAGGCCAGCCTGGTCTACAGAATGAGTTCCAGGACAGCCAAGGCTACACAGAAAAACCCTGTCTTGGGGAATTTGAGGGGAGGGAAGAGGCTGAAGCAGGAGGATCCCAAGTCCTAGGATGGCCTGGGATACAAAGTTTGTTCAACGCCTGCCTGAGTCATACAGTGAAAAATTATGTCAACTCCCATTCCCTTGGAAAGAAAGAAAGAAAGAAAGAAAGAAAGAAAGAAAGAAAGA